>NC_133771.1:59754145-59886024 GCF_003597395.2 Chelonoidis abingdonii | reverse complement strand
TTTTCCTGTTTACCTGCCCGCTGCATACGAGTTCAGATTGCTGTCCAGAGCGGTCAGTGGTGCACTGTGGGATACTGCCCGGAGGCCAATAACGTCGATTTCCATCCACATTAACCCTAATCCGATATGTTTATATCGATTTTAGCGCTACTCCTCTCGTCTGGGAGGAGTACAGAAATCGATATAAAGTGCTCTTTATATCGACATAAAGAGCGTTGTAGTGTGGATGGGTACAGCGTTAAATCGATTTAACGCTGTTTAAATCGATTTAAACGCATAGTGTAGACCAGGCCAGAGTCTATGTAGGCATGCACACTGGTTTAACTAAGGATACATCTACACTGCAGAGCTACCAGTAGTCTGCACTGACAGAACATGTTTTTTTATCGGAGTAGGAACCATCACCTCCGCAAACAAAGTTAGATATGTTGACAGAAGCGCTCTTCAGTCCTCACATCTATGTCAACATAGCTATGTCACACCCCTGAGTGACAAAACTAAGCCGACATAACTTTTCAGAGGAGACCAGCCCTAAGTCTGTTTGAAAATGTAAATATTTAAATTAAACTGGCACAACTTTCCCTTCAGATCATAAATGACCTAGAAAAAAGAAGGTGAACAGTGAGGTGCAAAACTTGCAGATGATGCAAAATTGCTCAAGATAATTACTAAGTCCAAAGCAGACTGTGAAGAGTTACAAATGGATCTCAGTAAACTGGGTGACTGGGCAACAAAATGGCAGATGAAATTCAATGTTGATAAATGAAAAGTAATACATATTGGAGAACATAATCCCAACTATACACACAAAATGATGGGGTCTAAATTAGCTGTTACCGCTCAAAGAGATCTTGGAGTCATTGTGGCTAGTTCTCTGAAAACATCCACTCAATGTGCAGCAGCAGTCAAAGAAGCTAACAGAATGTTAGGAGCCATTAGGAAAGAGAGAGAAAATAAAACAGAAAATATCATATTGCCCCTATATAAATCCATAGTACACCCACATCTTGAATACTGTGGGAAGATCTTGTCACTGCATCTCAGAAAACTGGAAATACAGAAAAAGACAACAAAAAGGATAGAGGTATGGAACAGCTTCTGCACAAGGAGAGATTAAAAAGATTAGGACTTTTCAACTTGGAAAAGAGATGACTAAGAGGGGATATGACAGAGATCTATAAAATCTTGATTGGTGTGGAGAAAGTGAATGAGGAAAATGTTTTTTACTCCTTCATACTACACAAGAACTAGGGGTCACCCAATGAAATTAATAGGCAGCAATTTTAAAAACAAAAGGAAGTACTTTTTCACACAACACACAGTCAACCTGTGGAACTTGTTGCCAGGAAATATTGTGAAGGCCAAAATTATAACAGGATTAAAAAAAGAATTAGGTAATTTCATGGAAGACAGATCCATCAATAGCTATTATCCAGGATGGTCAGGGATGCAATACCATGTTCTAAATGCCCTTAGCCTCTGTTTGCCAGAAGTTGGGAGTGGACGACAGGATGGATAATTCAATAATTGCCTGTTCTGTTCACTGCCTCTGAAGCATCTGGCATTGGCCACTGTCGGAAGACAGAATACTGGGCGAAATGGACTATTGGTCTGACCCAGTATGGCCATTTTGATGTTCATACAAGGCCAAAAAGTAATGTCGGTCCAGGGAAAAAAAAACAGAGAAAGGCTGACATGAGCAGAAGGGAGGTAATGAAATTGGATCAGTGTGTTTCAATCAGCAAGGGATTGGAGCAATGGATTCCAGCTGACAAAGGCCTGGTCTACTCTAGGAAATTAGGTCAATATAACTATGGCACTCAAGGGAGTGAAAAATCCACACCCCAGAGTAACACAGTTAAACCAACCATAGGTGCTGGAACTAGGGGTGCTACTGCACACCTTGGCTCATATACAGGGTTTACAGTTTGGTTCAATGGCTCTCAGCACTCCCACCATACAAATTGTTCCGGACTTGTAAAACTGACCTAACCCCCGATACAGACAGATCCACCACTTAAGGAGGTGGATTACCTATACCAACATAAGAACCCCTCCTGTCGGCACAGGTAATGTCTTCACTGAAGCACTGCAGCTGCATCGCTGCAGCATTTTAAATGTAGACAAGCCCTGACTCTTACCTCTCAGCTACCTTTCTGAGCGCCAATAGACAAGTCAAATCATGACCCAAGGTACACTTACTTGCCCCCAGCTCAGCAACTCAAAAGTCCCATGCTCTCTGTCTTAGTAAGAGGAGTTCAGTTCACACAACAGCGCAATGGAGGACAATAGGCCAAAGATAGTGTAAGATTAAGCCATAGTTTGGGGAAAAGGGAGCCTTAAAGCTGGTGCCCAGGCTTACAGTTATGGGAGAATGGGGAAAAATGGCAATTCAGCAAATTTGCAACTATTGTTCACTATGTCCTAAGCGCTGGCATATATGCAAGTGTGCAGCAAGACTGTATTTTTAGAGAGGGAAAAGCTAAGCAACTAAAAATAGAAAGATGGTTTATTATCTCCCAATTATTTCTGGTTTGGAGGGAAAGTGTGGGTGGTGGGTGAAATCTCCCCCAGGGAAGGCTAGCTCCTTGTCCTGCCTCTTCTACCCACAGCCCCCCTCCACTCCACCCATGCTCTTCCCCAGACCCTGCCTGCCACTGACTCATCGCTCACCTCTTCACCCCCCCGCAAGATTCCCCTCTCCACTCACCTCCTCCCCCACCCGCCTGCCACTCACCCACCTGCTGCTCACCAACTCATCCCTCCCCTCCCCGCCAGACCTCCTCCTCACCCGCCACTGTGACCACCCCCACCTGCCGGTTCCTAGAGCAGGGCGACGAAGGAGTGACAAGATTATGACGATTAACAGATGGCTCAGGCAGTGGTGCTATAAGGAGGGCTTTGGGATGTACGGTCATTGGGAAGCATTTACGGACAGACGACTGTTCTCTCGGGATGGACTTCACCTAAGAATTAGGCATATATTTCCGGAAGGAGTCCACGACCTATAAGAGATTTATAACTAGTAAGTTGGGGGAGATGGTTGGAGATGTCAGCGAAGCTCCACGCAGAATTGAACCTGGAAGGGAAGTAACACCAAGTGAGAGGGCGCCCGCGGACCGACCGACATGACCAAAGAACGGAGTAGAACGATCTAACAGGTGATTGTCGGGTGTAGAAGGCTGTGCAACGGGGTATAAGAATGTCACTGACGCCAACAACGCCATAATAATGAACAACGTCGCAAGCGCAGAACCAGGTATACAAGATGGAGGAATGGAGCGTACTGGTGATTGGAACGTGAAATCTGGATATTCATAGATAACTAGAAACTCTGTGTGAATAGTACCATGAACGAGACAGGTTTGAAGGTTATAGTGCTGTTTAAAAATACCAGGAAGAAAGGCAAGTGGGGAGTAGCCATTGTACATGCAATGAGACAGGTTAACTGTAAGGAAAAAGAGGGAGGAATGGATTAAGACAGAGTTGCTGGAAAAAATCACACGGGAAAAAAGCTACTAGAGCCTCCCCTGAGATAGTCTTGGGTGTGCTAAGACCGCGGATCCGATTGGATCGGAAGAAGACCCTTGGAATGTCTGTAACAAAAGTCAACAACTAAGGGGAAAGGATCAGGAGGGCGGTCAGAGCACCGGATACGCACACAGACGACGGAGGCCAACAATATCCAGCTTGCAAGCATTAATAGGGGTCAGATTCGGTCTGAAGGTACCCGGATCGGATTTTCTGCACAACATAATAGGGTCAGATTTTTCTGGATGTGATAGCGGATGGATTTCTTCACCAAGTAGTTGAAGTACCGACAAGAGGGGATGCCATTTTAGATTTGGTTTTGGTGAGCATGAGGACCTCGTAGAAGAAATGGTGGTAGGGACAACCTTGGTTCGAGTGATCATGGAGCTGATTCAGTTCAAACTAGATGGAAGGATAACAAACGTAGATCTGGGATTAGGTTTTTGACTTCTCAAGGGCTAATTTTAAAGAGTTAAGGAAATTAGTTAGGGAAGTGGATTGGACGAGAGAACTTGTGGATTTAAATGCGGAGGAGGCCTGGAATTACTTTAAGTCGCAGCTGCAGAAACTGTCGGAAGCCTGCATCCCAAGAAAGGGGAAAAAAACCATGGGCAGGAGTTGTAGGCCAAGCTGGATGAGCAAGCATCTCAGGAGAGGGGATTAGGAAAAAGCAGAAAGCTACAGGAGTGGAAGAAAGGCGGGATTAGCAAGGGAAGCTACCTTAGTGAGGTCAGAACATGTAGGGATAAAGTGAGGAAGGCTAAAAGCCATGTAGAACTGGACCTTGCAAAGGGAATTAAAACCAATAGTAAAAGTTCTACAGCCACATAAAATAAGAAAAACAAAGAAAGAAGAAGTGGGGCCGCTATACACTGAGGAGGAATGGAGGTTAAGGATAACCTAGGCATGGCCAATATCTAAATAAGTACTTTGCCTCAGTCTTTAATAAGACTAGTGAGGAGTTTAGGGATGATGGAGGGATGATAAACGGGAATGAGGATATGGAGGGGATATTACCGCATCTGAGGTAGAGGCCAAACTTGAACAGCTTAATGGGACAAAATCGGAGGGCCCGGACAATCTCCATCCAAGGATATTAAAGAACTGGCGCATGAAATTGCGAGCCCGTTAGCAAGAATTTTTAATCAATCGGTAAACTCGGGGGTTGTACCGTACGACTGGAGAATTTGCTAACGTAGTTCCTATCTTCAAGAAAGGGAAAAAAAAGTGATCCGCGGGTAACTATAGCCTGTTAGCTTGACGTCTGTAGTATGTAAGGTCTTGGGAAAAAATTTTAAAGGAGAAAGTAGTTAGGACATTGAGGTCAATGGTAATTTGGGACGAAATTGCAACATGGATTTACTAAAAGGTAGATCGTGCCAAACCAACCTGATCTCCTTCTTTGAGGAAGGTGACAGATTACTTAGACAAAGGAAATGTGGTAGATCTAATTTACCTCGATTCAGTAAGGCATTTGACACATGGGTTCCACATGGGGAACTGTTAGTTAAATTGGAAAAGATGGGGATGAATTAAGAAGAAAAGATGGTAATGGTGGATAAGGAACTGGTTAAAGGGGAGACTCCAGCGGGTCGTACTGAAAGGGTGAACTGTCAGGCTGGAAGGAGGTTACTAGTGGAGTCCCTCAAGGATCGGTTTTTGGACCAATCTTATGTAACCTTTTTATTACTGACCTTGCACAAAGAGCGGGAATGTGCTAATAAAGTTTGCGTTGGATGACACAAAGCTGGGGGGTATTGCTAACACAGAGAAGGACCAGGGATACTTATACAGGAAGATCTGGACCACTTGTAAACTGGCCCAGTAATAGTAATAGGATGAAATATAATAGTGAAAAGTGCAGGTCATGCACTTAGGGATTAATAATAAGAATTTTAGATATACATTGGGGACGCATCAGTGGAAGCAACAGAGGAGGAGAAGGACTTGGGGTATTGGTTGATGCCGCAGGATGTCTATGAGCGCCAATGCGATATATGCCGTTTTTAAAAAGCAAATGCGGTTTTAGGGGTGCATCAGGCGAGGTATTTCCAGCAAGGATAAGGAGGGTGTAGTACCGTCCTATATAAGGCTGGTGAGACTCCACCTGGAATATACTGTGTGCAGTTCTGGTGTCCCAATGTTAAGAAGGATGAATTCAAACTGGAACAGGTTCAGAGACGGGGCTACTAGGAATGATCCGAGAATGGAAACTGCCTTATGAAGGAGACTCAAAGAGCATTGGCTTGTTTAGCCCCTAGCCAAAAGAAGGGCTCCGGGGGATATGCTTGCTCTATATAAATATATCAGGGGGATTAACGTTTTAGGGAGGGAGAGGAATTATTTAAGCTTAGTACTAATGTAGGCACAAGGACAAATGGGTACTAAACTGGATATATTAGGAGTTTAAGACTTGAAATTAGACCGAAAGGCTTTCTAACCATTAGGGGAGTGAAGTTCTGGAACAGCCTTCCAAGGGAAGTAGTGGGGGCAAAGACTTATCTGGCTTTAAGACTAAGCTTGATAAGTATATGGAGGGATGATATGATGGGAAATAGTTTAATTGGGCAATTGATCTTGGATTATCAGCAGATAATAAGTCTGCTCTTATTGGTCTGTGAGTGGATGTTGGGATGGGATGGGATCTGAGTTACTGCAGAGAATTCTTCCTGGGTTGCTGGCTGGTGAGTCTTGCCCACATGCTCAGGTTTAGCTGATGCCATATTTGGGGTCGGGAGGAATTTTCCTCCAGGGCGGATTGGCAGGGCCCTGGAGGTTTTTTCGCCTTCCTCTGCAGCGTGGGGCATGGGTCACTTGCTGGTGGATTCTCTGCCAGCTTGAGGTCTTCAAACCACAATTTTGAGGAACTTCAAATAACTCAGTCATGGTGTTAGGGGTTGTTATAAAAGTGGATGGGTAGGGTTCTGTGGCCTGCTTTGTGCAGGAGGTCAGACTAGATGATCATATTGGTCCCTTCTGACCTACGAGTCTATGAGTCTATGAGCTCGGCTCCTCACCCTGCTGCTTCCCTCCCCCCTTTTCACCTTAAAGCACTAATAACATTCCCCAAGGGAACTGAACAGGCAACAGCTACAGATCAATTGCCAAGTGGAGTCTCCTGTGTGGCAGGGAGTTCAGTGTATATTGTTTAGAGAAAAACGAAAAGCCAGGCTACCCGCACCAAGCTGAAGCCTAATCTCTCCTTTTGAAAAAGTGTTGGTCATTGACAGCCTGCTGCATTAAGGCAGTAGTATAACAACCTTTCACACTGAATTTACTGCCAGACTTGTTTACTTAAACTGGGTTTGAAAAAAAACCAACTAGATCAAGAAATAAACTCACTGGCTATCTCAGCTCCTCCTTGAGCGAGGTTAGTAAAAAATACTTCTGCTGAGTACAGAGAATAACTGATGGGTCATTTGGAAACAGTTTTTAACCCCAACAACACACATTCTCCTACAATATAAAACCCAGCTGAATGTGACCAAAGGCTTCCTGGGCATTGGCAAATGCCTGTTAAATGGCTTCATTACCACTTTAATGGCTCTTTAACAGTTTCAGTGATCTCTGCTATGAGGTCTCTGGAAGGCTCTCTCACTTGTGTGAAGTTACTCAGAGATCTCTTCCCCTCGCCTCCTCATTCCCCCACTTGCCACTGGCATCCTCACACACCCCACTCCCCGTGAGGATGGGGGGGCCTGGGTGAGGATAAGGGACGTGTCCAGCAGCTGCAGGGACCTCTGAAAGTGGAAGCGGGTGGGGTGGAGAGGAGGAAGACTTACCAGGCAGCAGCAGACGGCAGGGGGAGCCTCCGAAAAGGGTCAGAGCAGGGAGGGGAAGAGATGGGGAGGGGAGAGGCGGACATCATGGCCCAGGTGTCAGGCAGCAGGGGTGGCTGTGCTAGGGCATACCCACCGCCCATGATGGAAAGCTATCTTTCTCATCGTGGACTAAAAACCAAATTCACCTATGGAGTTCCTTTGTGTAGAACAATGTAGGCACTAGTACATGGGTATGTGCACCAGGAGAAGGGGCAGTTCGGTGGCCAACTAGATGATCTCTTAGGTGATACCAAAAGGAGAAAGGCCCCTTTCCTCTCACTGAAATTGAAAAGGTTACCTGCCTCTCACGTTCTATTTCAATACCTCTTGTGTCAGTCATTCTTTCCGGGGTTTATAGCAGACTCTTAGTATTCAGGAGTTTTGTTACTGTATTGTCCCCATTATGCCATATTGAATAGTTTCTGTTTTCTCTGTCTGTGCAATCCACATTTTCCATTATTATATGGCTGCAAAACAATACCTTTCAGTGTTCAGTTATTTATTTGTATAATGGTATATACCCTATTTCTTTTCTGCCTGTTACTCTACAAATTTGTTTGCAAGTGTAGATCTGTATTTTAAGTGGGGCTTGTAACACTATCTGCTATTATTTTATTTATTGTGTGCATAGTCGTCTAGCCAGTGATGGCATCTTCAATGATGCGATGCAGTTCTTCTAGGCCACCGCTGAACCTAGTCAGCAGGCATTCATCGACAATGTGCGTCATCATCTGTGTTGAGCCGCAGCTGCATGAAGGCCCCAGCGATACTGATTGGCTGCACAGAGACCCTGCCCAGTCTGGAATCTGTTCAACAGGGACCACTGAGGACGGGGCAGGTCAAAATCAAGCGGGCAAATTGTGGGTCAGCAATGAGGGACTGGTTGAGGATTATATTAGATATCCATTCCTAACATCCTGGAATGGCGGATTTGAACATAACGGGCGATGTGACAGCAAACTTGCAGCTGGTGGTTTAAAAAGGTCATTGTGCAGCAGCAGGCTTGAGTTGTTAATCTGTTATTAAGCTTGCCTGTCACTTCCCCTTATAAAACCCTGTGTTCAGTTGCTTATAACTAAGGCTACAATATAGTCATGAGTATTTTCAGTAAAATTCATGGACAGGTCATGGCACTAACCAAAAAGTCACAGCTCATGACCTATCCATGACTTTTACTAAAAATAACCCTAACTAAATCTTAGGTGCTGGTGGCGGGGTGCTCCCATGGACACTGCTGCTCTGGGGGATAGGTTCTGGGGGATGCTGCTGCTTCTGGGGCTCCTGGCCTTTTGTGGGGGTGCCCCAAGGCCCAGCCGTGGCTGGGGAGAGGGGGGATCCAAGGGCCCCGCTGCTGCTCCGGAAGGGAGGCAGTCCAAGGCACCACTGCTGCTGCTCCCAGACCACTGCTCAGAGGCAGGGCCTGGGACCAGCTGCCTGTGGCTGCCCAAGGACTGCCAGTGCGGCTGACTCCAGCCCTGGGGTCAGCTGCACTGGCCAGAGCAGATTTCACAGAGGTCCAGGAAATTCACGGAATCCGTGACTTCCAGTAAAGACTCACAGCCTTACTTACAACTTTGCCAACTTTGCTTTGGAGTAGAGATCTGAAATTTGGCATAGGGTGGCCCTGTGTGACAGGGATATGCCTTTTACAGTCCCCATGAAAATTTGCCCCATTTTGACGAAGTAGACTTGCTAGCGAGCCACAGCTGAATTCCCCAGTGACTTCATCCACACTGGAGCATATGGAAAAAAATAACATATGGTCATGTAATTAAAGACTGTAACATAATGCATCCATAGCAGGGGGGAAATAAAGGTTGCAACATTAATTCTGACAGTTCCTAATTTTTGAGTGCTTGACTTTGTTAAAAGACCATCATTACGGTTGCATAGTTTCTTCTAGTGTGATTTTTAAACACATTGTCTATTTGTATTTTATATAATTACACAATAAACCTTAATGACTATTACTGTCCTTTTGGGAAGTATTCATGCAAGTTAAAAGGATATTATATAACAAAAATGCACACTCAAGTTATGTTAAAGTTTTGATTTAAAGTCACAAAAATAAAAATTCAGGTTCACAGTTTAAACTTTGTGCTGTATTTAGCATATCCCGAGTGATTCCCTGAATACTTTTGTAACCAACGTTAGAGTGCCCGTTAATAACTATTAATATGGTAGCTGGACCTGTCCCTTGCGTGTTGTTTCTGTTCCATGTAATATAAATTTCACCCAATCAGTCTGTTTGGGTGGCAGAACCTAGCCGTACGGGGAAAGAGAGAAGAAGTCCTTGCTAATAGTCTCCTAACTGCTTACAGACCAAGTGGCCTCATTGGCTCGATCCTGTTCTTGTGTGGAGCACTGAAGCCAGTTTGAACAGGATGGGTCAGACAGAGTATCAGACTGAGAGTCCCCACAGATGTAGGAGCATCTGGGTTTTACTAAGAGAACTTAAACTGGTTCAATCCTGTTTCTCTATCTTAAGAGGAAAGCCTGTTTAATATAGTTAGTGGTTCAGTGTAAGATTACATGAAACTAAATATGCATGTTGGCTGTTTTAAAATTCTTTATTCCAAATGCTAATTAAAAATACTTCATGTTAAGAAGGGGGTTGGTCAATCTCATTCATCTCATATTCCTGAAGGGAGGAAATGTAGGTGCCTGAAATCTTGTCAGATCTGTAGCATGATAGGCAGTTGTTACACGTAAGGTAGTGAGCCTATCCAGGTCCTGATCTGAGAGACGAATAATCACGAGATTGCATACCGAGATGGGTCAGGGCAAGAGGCTTCTCACCTGAAGGGGCACATTCAGAGAGACCAACATAAACACATGTGCAACCGCAGTGAATCCCAATCCCAACTCCTGGCATTCCATTTAATAACTTACCACAGTATTGTCCACCTCCAAAGGGTTAAAAAGAACCAACATCGTTAAAAATTATTTAAAGCAAAAATGGATTTTAGTCAAAATATTTAGGTCTGAGCAATATTTCACAACCAAGGGATAAACCTCTGAGACAGGCCTTTAAAAATAAAACTGCTGACAAGTCCTCAAGTATAGAAATGAAAGACAGTATCTCCAGAGGAAAAAAAAAGGTATAATCCAGCTTCCTTGATGCCACAGAACCGTATCTGTAATTTTTCTACAGCACTGCATATCTCTGGGGCAACATCCTTTGACATGGAATTCCACGCCTCGCCAACTCCTGTTGGCCAATGCAGTGGGACCACACTTGTGAGAAAGGATTAGTGCTAGTCAAACCACAATGTGTCCAGCCTGCAGGAGAGAGTGGATGCAAGCTCTTTGCATACTACCTTCTTTACACACTCACTAAGGGCCCCTTATGTGTGGTAACATTTCATCACAACGGAGTGTATTAGGTTTCAGCCACTCCTGCAATTATTATTAGGCTATGTCTACACTACAAAGATAAGTCAACCTATTCTAGGTCGACTTCAGCCCCCACAGTAATTAATGCAGTGGCAGATGTCCATACTATCCTTCTGTTGGTGGTGTGCATCCTCATTAGGAACGCTTCCACCGACTGAAGAGGGGCAGTGTGGGTGACTGAGAGCTGGGGCTCTCACCACCACGCAGCTCCCCACGCAGGATCCCAGATGCCCCCTGAAGCTTCTTGCCTTCCCATTCCAGCTGGGAGCAGGGGAGATGGGGGCCAGAGCTGCCTAGGGCTTCTTGTCTCCAGCAGGGAGTTCCGCACCAGAAGTCTGGTCGGAGCAGTGATCCGGAGCAGGAGGGGGCAGGGTCTCAGTAGGGACCTCAGGTGGCAGCCGAAACTGGGAACCTGGGTGGCAGCCCAGCTTGCAGCAAAGACTAGACAGCAGCCAATGTATGGAATGCAATGTCTACCCAGGTTTCAGAGTAGCAGCCGTGTTAGTCTGTATCCACAAAAAGAATAAGAGTACTTGTGGCACCTTAGAGACTAACAAATTTATTTCAGCATAAGCTTTCGTGGGCTACAGCTCACCTAGGCAGCTACCCAGACACTGTGACGGCCTAACTCCACTGACATAACCCTATGTCTCTATGGCGTAGCTGGGACTGGGGTTGGCTGGCCAGCTGGGGCTGGGGTCACCTGACATGCTCAGGGCTGGGACCGCTCCGGATGGCCCAGGGTTAATGGTTAAGGTGAGGTAACTGGTAAGACTAATGCTTACCAGTTAACCATTTAATATTTTACATCCCTACTATAATGAAAAGGAAATTAAACAAACTTGTTAAAGCTAATGCTGCACATTGACAGGTAAATTGGACCATATGCATAGCAAGGAACATTAGAGTTATGAAACTAAAGCATTTAAAATGTACAGAAACGAACAGTTAAAAGGAAGTATGTCATTCAGAAATTCTCACTGTTCATACAGTCTCATAAATAAATGTGCACATCCAGCCTTAATTTAAGGGTAACAACATTTGTCTCTCTTTCCCCTGTACATTTCTATGTTTGTTAATACAGAAGAGTGAGGGGGAAACCCTAAAGCAAAACAAAAAAAGACCTGCTGGCAGCATAACCACTTTCATTGATTTGTCACCTGATGTATAAGCCTATCCTTTAGTGAACAGCGTTAAAGCAAGACTCAGCTCACACAGGTTCTCTCACAGATCTTATTTTCCCCAATTCATCAATTAGAGAGCGTGATGCTTTCCCTAAGCTTTCAATTTATTGTCGCATACTCTCTCTCAATGGAGCTTTCCAAGTAACACTCCTCTCATTTACAGTAATTACACTTTAAAGAACTGCTTTAGTTTTATTTACCCTGGAATCATAAAGGAGATTTTAAAATTCGATGCTTGGATGACCTCACAGAGCTAGGATTTCCAGCATGTTTGCATTTATCTTTAGCAGAAACATATAATTCAGCTCATTCTTAACATGACTGACTATTTAAGAATCCAATTGTTATTGTATCCCTGTATTTAATTACCAAATATTTTTAAAATTCCTAAACAAACTCCCATACAATTTGAGAAACCTGTGGCAACCCAAAAACCTAGAATGTCTGTATCTTTACCAATTTGAAGACAACTATGACATTGCAACATACATACAACACTGTGATTTCCTTGAGTAAATTTACTATCCCAAAGGAAACTTCTGCAACGCTTCTCTGAGTTCAAAGTTGCAAAAGATTAGGGGAAAATTCTGCAAATCCATACTCACATTAATAGATAGTCCTTATTCACAAGACTTATTTATTAATTGACTTCAATGGGACACCACCTGTAGTAAAGTCTACTTGGGTGAGTGGGGGTTAAGTGGTTTGGGCCACTATCTACCATAAATATTTTTGGTTAGAAGATTTTTGTATTAGAAATTGCACAATGAAACCAAACACCATGTAACTCAAAATATTAATAATACATTAAATGAAATAATTTTGAACAGTTTTAGTGCTGTTTTTAATCTCCACACCAACCAAAATGTCTTTACTTCAGTTTTACAGAGATTTACTATACCGTGTTTTAGTAATGTTTTATGCCAGTTCTTATACTAACTTTTGCTTTTTATTGAACAGTTTGATCAATGTTGAAATGAAACAATTAATTCTTCTTCCAGCTGTGATTCTAGAAGATACCACAGGCTTGTAACTACTAGCACATTAAACACATATTTATCTTAGTTACATCAAGAAAATTGAACGCAAATGTTCTGCAGTTTAAAAGAAGATTATAACCAATACAAACACAAATGTCTACCATTCATCTAATTTACCAGCATGTTTATATAAAAAATTTACTTACTATTATATTAAATTCAACTATATTTGATTTTATCTCCCAAAATGCACTAAGGTCTAAATTCCATGGGAGCTCACTTATTGATTCATGTTAGTAACAAGTAATCTTTCTTAACAATTCATGTCTACTACTTCTTCCTTGCAGCTCTCAATACCTTCACTTCGGCTGCTCTGTTAATTGAAATAGGACTTCTGATTCATGTGCAAAATAATAAGAATGGTACTAAATTAAGTTTTTGTTCAGTTTATAAAATGTATGTCAAATTATTGTTCTCTGGTATGCTCTCACACCTGCTACTAAAGGTTTACAATTGGCAATTATTTGAATTATTATTATTCCCCAATGTTTATATGAAATTTGTTGTTTCAAATTAATATTTTATTATATACACAGATGTAAAATATTATACAATGTAATCCATCTTATCTGAGAACGCTGGTTTATTGATACCTTAGCTGAAAATTTTTGCACAGAATTTCCTACTTGAATACTACTTATTCATTAACACATATCATTCAGAAACTGTCTCAGAATTGATCTACTGAGTGCCTCAGAACATCAGAAATTGTATCAGAGCATATAGTTTGTATCTTAGCAGAAACAGAACCAAAGCAGACTTTAGTGAGAATTGAGACAAACAGGTATATGTTTGCTAGATACAGTTGTTAGCTATGGTCACTGAAAATTTAGCTCACAAATCTGACTAACCTTACTAGCCCATCCACTATGTATTTATATTTGAGATGCAACCCATTCAAATAAATCTCAAAATCCCTTGCTTTGCCAGATGCCACAGAAACTAATAAAGTGACACCAACACATTAGCTCCAGGATCAGAGCATCCTACAAAGCAAACCACTTGGGTTTATGCAGTCAGAAAACACTTTCACAGGATCTGGTAGCCAACCACAAAGTATGGGGTGTATAGAAAAAGCCAGGTAACCCTAAAATCCCCCATCATACAGGGTCTTCCCCGGGAGTACAGGTAGCAATTAATGATTATGAATTAAAAATTTCCTTTCTACTAGTATTTTCAATAGTCACTTACAACTTGCTGTTTCTGCTAACAAATCACAGTAGCCAACTTTCACGTGGTAAATAAAGACACCGACCTTCACAATAAACCAAAAATCAAGCTAATCCAATTTCAAAACAAGGCCAAAACAAGTCAATCCCTAAGAACCCCAACACTCTATGTGACTAGATCCCCCAAGCGTGCAGTCTGGGACTGTGGTGGGCCTGCGTACACCCCTGACTCTCTCCCCTGCTTGCCAGGAGCTGATCAAAAAAAAGTAGCAACAAGCTACAAGCCACAAACTAGCCAACAAGAACTCACAAGCAAACTAAGCCAAAAACCTATAAAGAACAAGGGAATATTCTTATTCTTACATGGTAATATAAGCTGTAGATGTTAATAAAGGGAAAGTTTCAAGAAGCCAGCTCTATGGGAATACAAAAAAAAACAGTAAATTAAAAAAAATATATAGAATGATGCACTCTGGATTCCCAGAACATATATATTCATACTGATTGAGCCACAGCTGTCACAATATTAAAAACACACCAACCAGGAAACACAGCACCAAATAGCAAATTAACAAGTTGGGTAAATGGAAGGGGTAAAGAAAAGTAAGGATTGTAGTTTCATTCTTCAATGGTTTAAAACAGCGAGTAAATCATATTATTAGTAACAGCTTGACAGTATTCCTTTAATCTTGTTCATTCATGTACACAGGATGTAACATGTGCATCGTCTGAACAGAACTTGTACTCTTTAAAAAACTTTCACTACTGACTCTTTGGAGTCATCTGTATTTCAAAATCCCTGGCCGCAGATATGCATAAGACAGCATGGGTTAACAAAGTTTAATGATGCAGGAAGGAAGGAGCATCTTTGTAATCCTCAAAGATTAACATAATACCCTGTGGTGAAATGGCTATATCTGATCTCTAATGATGAAATCCTTCGAACATAACTCATTATGGTAAAGACGCAGACAATCCTAAATCAGCTACAAAATGCAGAAATCAAACAACTTGTCTCAAGTCATCACTTAACTCTAGGACCAGATCCTGTATACTTTTACAGTGTTGTGACTTCCTTTTGTGAGGAGGAAAAATTCTGTGCATGGTAGAAAGTTCCAACTACATTCCATCTCCTTCCTGAAAAACAGCCAGATGCATATCTGGCAATGGGAAGAGTTCCAAAAGACAGTGGGAAGTATTTGTAGGAAAAGAAGTGGGCACAAGCCTATTTGCGTGATGTGTTTTGCACCAAGCCTAGTCCTAAGGACTGCAGGTAAGCACATGGGCACTGGTAATTTTAATAAATCACTCTTCTTTCCCCCTGCCACACAGTTATATTTATGAAGTTACTGTTTCAGTAGTGTGTAAAATAAAGTTATGATGATATACTGCTAAGGTAGCCTACAAAAGATAATATCTCAAACTTGAAATAAAAAAAGCACACCACCAGAATACGTGATTGGGACAAACGTCTAGATTCTCTCTTTTAAATTTTGAACACTGGTCAAACACAATCCCATTTTTCAAGGCTAGAGAATTGCTCCAGGCTCCAGAGTGGCCTCTTCAAAATATAGTTGGGTAGACCAAGAGTGGAACTATGCTCTCACTAAAAGTTTGCATCAGCCAGTAGAGCTGACTGTGTGCAAGGAAGAGCACATGCCACAGCCTTTTAAGTAGTACTGCAGTAATGACATTCCCCTTGTGCTCCAGGAGACTCTGCTCCACGCACAATGCCACAGGGAGCTCCAGCAAGGACAAGGCACCCCCATGCCTTATGCTATTGAGAACTGAGTCGTAAAGGCACAATTTAGTTCTAAAATGATGCAGCTTTCTGAGTGAGATGGCAGTTAGCAGTTCTAATTCTAATCTTGCTTACACCTGTATTGCACTGCGTAACTGTACTGCACCACTGACTTCAATACAACTACTCCTTATTTACATAGGTTCAAATGTGAGCAGAATAAGGCCTGGTAGTTTCACACTTCTTGTTTCCTACAGCAACTGTAACTCACCCATGTTGCATATAAAATTATTACGCATATCAGTGCAAAATTACAGTGTTGCGAATGCTCAAAGGGGGCAGTCATTGATGCTGTAGGACCCCTTACCTTGGAAGCACCTGACTCTTCTGCATCAATAATCTCAACCATAACTTACATTAACATAATTTCTGGCATTTAACTTAATTCATATCTGCTAAAATAACAGAAAAAGCTCTTAATATGATATCATTGCTTGTTCTGTAAACATCTCATGTTAAAAAACAGCAGAAAGAGGGGAAGAAAAAAAGAAAAAATCCAATGTTTCACTATGACATTTTGTGGGAGGGACATTTGCAATAATAAAAATAATTATAAGATGTTTCCTAAGGAATAACACACCTGCCTGACAGTTTGTTATTGTGAAATCTTTTTTCTAGAGTATATATATATTACAGCAGCCTTGAAAGTTTCTACTCACTATAGGCAAGTTTTTCTTTTTGGGTGGTTGTTTGGTTTTTTGTTTTTTTTTTTGTTTTTGGACAGGTAATACTTTTATGAGTAACAGCTTTAGTCTATTCTACATGGGGTCTTTTGCTGCCTTCATCACTACACAATCCGAGCACCTTCCAGTCATGCATTAAGTGACATGACTAGGATTTGTCATGTACAGTTTGTTCTGCTCTGATCCAATCTGCAGGGTGTGAATTGTGCGTGCAGTGTCACATTGTGTGTGTGTTTGTGGGTCTTTTATAGCCTTTATATTATTTAGGGGAACCACATTATTTTATTTTAAGGAAAAAATGAGGACTCTGTACAATATTTAGTATTTCTGTGTAAGTGCCACATTTCTGGATTTTATTGTAACCACAAGAGGTTACATTAGCAAGATCATGACACCTTATTTTGCTTTTCTCCCTTGTCTTATTTATATAGTACCCTTGGGTTAGCACTTCTCAGTAACTCAATAAGTTTAACAGTGTTTAACAGTAATTAGAAGCAGTCGTTTTTATTGTATAAAGGAGGATGTTAGCACTACTTTTGTGAAGCTGGCAGTATTCTACTTCTGGTAGCATGTTTGCACAGCTGCACAGAATCCGGTCTGAAAAAATAGAGCAAGAGTTTTGAAAAACAAAGCAAGTCCCACTAATTTTATCTAATATCTGTTAATATATATTTTATGTTCTCCTCGTCATTCTAAATGACAAAAACATTACAAGTTTATGAATTATCTAAAACTAGTTGCTATGGGTGTTTTCTCTGAAGTGTTACTGGAAATCCTAACTTGATTTACAGTATTTCAAAAATATTTTGGCACCCCATTAGTTAGCAAAAGGCACTGTGCGATCCTTAAACCCTCACTATCTAATTTGGAGTTTGACATTATATTTATGGTGATCAAACAATACAGTTTAAAAAAACTAGAACAATCTCAGTAGCTTCTGCAAATTCTGACTCCAACAAAAGAGGATATACATTCCAATACAACAAACATATTGGGATCACCTCCATTATTTCCCTACCTCTATTTAGTTCTCAGATGCATTTGCAGTGGGTGCCTGGAATTCAGTGTGTGCCTATAATGGTGTGAGTTTCTTTGTGACAGTCAGAAATATATGAGGATGGTGCTCATGGCACTGGTGGCCTAAAATTGGGATTACACAGCCTTAGTCAGTGTTTACTAGTGCAACAGGGAGCCTGAAGGGAGGGAGAGAGGAAGGAGAAGACAGTAAGAAAAGTAGTGAGAAAAGATATTAGATTACAGACAGGCGAAAAAGGGCATCAAATAATCAATAGACAATGGGGGCGGGGGAGGAAATGTTAGAGAGTGACCAAAAGAGAGGAAATCAATAGCTGAAAGGGACACAGACATACACATACACTGATGAGAAGAGGAAGAAAAAAAATCGCTACTGCCAAAAGGAATCATTCCTGAAAAACAATTACATTCAAACTAATTTGATAAGACAAGGATAGGAGAGGTGGTTGTACGACAACAGATAACTAAGCATACAAAATTTGCTTTAGGAACAAGCAAGCAGCTGCAATGAACACCAGAGTGGATGCAATAGTTCCAAGTGCAAATACACCTACCTATCCTGTAATGTAGTCTCATTTGGGGTGTAAGGAGTATAACGCTGGTCAGGCAAGTAGAAGGCATGATTTGAAATCCATTGATGTAAACATAATGACTCTTCTGGGTGAAGATTTTTAGCCAGATATTTGCTTCATGTTCACACATTCTTCTATTTCCTTTATTCCTTTTTGGTGTAGGATTTACACAACCTTTCTATATTAAAAGCATGATCACAATATATGAAGACTTTTCTTACGGCATAAGACAAAATGGAAGAGGAAATTTTCTGGCAATATAAGAAGATCTCTCTTTCTTTCACACATATGCACCTACCCATGCACTCCAGGCATGTAATGTGGCATGCAACATTTCAAAAAGTCTTAAATGTTACTAGGACTAGGAAAGACAAATGAGACTGACTTTATTGCTCTCAAGAAATAGCTTTTATCATGAAATGTGCATATTTGGGTGAGGTTATAGGAAGAGGCCCTCATTGGCACGCAAAGAAGTTCAGATGCAGAATGCTGAACTGGGGATCAGCATTCCATAATACCCCTTTTACAGTTACTCAAGTTGTTGTTTTTTTGTTTTTGTTTTTTAAAAGCTATTTGCCAACCATTACCAAACAAATATTTCTCCCAAATGCAAGATGATGTCTGACCATGACCTACACATGCTACCTTTAAAAATAACAAACAACAACAACAACGAGATTCTCTATACTTTAGTACCAGTTCTGGCTGCTATATTTATATTATGTTTAATATTTTTATTCATATTAGCTCTCTCTTTCTTACTGGTATTTTTCAAATTTTGGCATATTTTGCAGTTTGAGTCAGATTTGTGATCTCAGTACAAAACTTTAACTGATTTTAGTCATTATTTAGCGAAGACTTTAAATCCATTTCAACTTTCTGAGGTTCTCTTGACTATTCTGAAATAATTTCTTTCATCCAGTGTGCCAGAAGACCAATACAGCCAAGAGAGATAAATCTGAAAATTTGTTATAAATTCAACATGAGTAGATTTTGGACATCACAAAATGCAGTTATTGAAGACTGGTTCTGAACTAGTTTTTATTGTTTGGTCTAGGAGTTTGGAGAAAGCATACTGTGAAGAGCAGCCAGTCTTTCACCTTTGCCTCCTCCTAAACCAGAGATCTGGATACCCACAGAGGAGCTACTACCAAATCTACAGAAGGTTCTCCGAAGTGAGGGACAAGCCTTCTGGTGTGGGTGAGACAGGGCAGAGAAGAGAAGCAGCAGAAAGGGGAAAATTACATAATCTTGGATTCATTCTGACTGTTCAGTGTAAATTATCTTCTATGACTAAAGTAGCAGAATCTAATCTTTCCTCTCTGCTCCTGGCCTCAGGAGAGGTTCATCAATCTATCTTTTGTATTAGGTTTTAATTTAGGCTTGGGCATATCCTTTGATTGGGAAGCCCAGTGGTTCCTGCACAGATGGATGCCATCTTGCTGTTTTCCTACCTCTTGCTGACAGATTCCTTTCTGAGTTGCTATCCTCTCTCTAGCTAGCAACACTGAACAAAGGCAGCTGAACACCCACAGAACAGCAGAATCCCCTGATGAGTAATGGAGTGCTAAGAAGTTCTGCATTGTCTTTTTCTGGGCTCTTATGGAGCAAAGCAGAGCCAGCAAAGCTTCCAATTGGCCACTCGTTCAGTAGGGACCGGAAAGAGCCAAAAATTGTTTCATCAAGGAGTTTCATGTGGTACTGCGCATCAAAAGTAAAATCAAAATAAACTATTAGAGTGAAGAGCAACTGGTTTTCAATATTAGAACAATGCTATGACAAACAGTAATTGCAGTAATATGCACTTTTTTATATACTACTCTGTTCAAGTTCTTATATTGCCCTCAACAACATAGTATCTGGGTCCCTTCCTGTAGCCCATTACTCCATGTGATTCATATCCATTACGTGTGGTTCATTCTGTCTCTTGAATTCTGCTGAGGGAGAAAACAGTGTACGCAGGTTAGGTAGTGTTTTGTTTGGTGTGGGTTTTTTGGATTTTGTTTGTTTTTAATTATAAATTATCTGTACAAGGTGTTATGTGTTTATTTTAGAGAAGGCAAGGTTGAAGAAATGTGCCTTGCACTTGGAGTAGGTGATGAGGCTTCTGGTGGTTCTTAATACCTGTAGGAGCTTGTTCCACATTCTCTTACTGGGCCCCAAAAAAGCTCTTGTCTCTTACACAAATAAGCTTGACCTTTGTGGTAGGAAGTTCCATTATGCCTGAAGAGTGGAGCTGTTGAAAACAGTCTTTATTTTAAAGCAGGATATATAAAAGATCCTGGTAATCTTTTACATATCCTGGACCCATGCCATTGAATGCCTTGAAGATAAAAAACTGAGTCTATAGTCTATGGAAAGCCAGCGAAGAGTGTAGAGGACAGGTCTTATGCACTGTAGTAGCGCACATTGCTGAGGAGACACGCTGCTGTGTTCTGTACTTGTTGGAGTTTCCTAAGGACTGATGGCTTTATGCCCAGGTATATTGCATTGCTGAAGTCCAGACAGGACGTGACAAAGGCATGCATTATTATTTATTGAGGCCAGGTCATCGTCCACCAGGAGTCTCCCTAGCCAACCAGAGATAGTAGAAAGTGTTATTCGTGGATGCTGCTATATGAAAGTTTAGCATCCAAGAGGAATCCAAGAAAACTCTACTGACTGACCTGAATTTTTGTTGGTGTGTGCAATCAACCAAAGGAGATTGTACTACAGCTGCAAACACTCCAAAGTGCTTTCCTCTACTAACCAGCAATAACCTCCATCTTCTTCAGATTCAACCCAGCTGTTGTTCATCCATGCACTGATTTTGTCCAAGAACTGATTCACCTTGCTGATGGTGGTGTTGTCATATGTAGTGAAGGATAAGTAGAGCGATGTGTCATCTGCATAATCCTTGCAGATTATGTCCAAGTCATCTAATCTTTTCTCCTAATGGCTGCATGTAGATGTTGAATAGGACTGGACAGAGAATTAATCCTTGGGATACTCTACAAATGACGGGTCTAGTGGTAGATATGCAGTTTCCTCATTAACACCATCTGGCTATATCCCTTCAAGAATGGGCTCAAACCCTATTAGCACATTCCCATGGACACTTACCACCTCTCAGATGGGACATAAATATCTCATAGTCAACACTGTTGAATGCTAAAGAAAGAGGAACCTGGATTGATGTCTCCCCTACATCCAATGGCAGTCAGTGGTGCTGGAACATTTACAATGGAGGAACTGAAAGCCAATAGTCCCCAAACTTCTTACTTTGCACCCCCTTTACTTCTGTTTGTGCTCCCTTTCCCCAGAGCTGGGGCCAGGACCGGTCTCTTCTGCTGCTTGATTGTGTACTTCTGATTCCAAATGAAGTGTGTGGTTGACTGGTTAGTTCCTAACTTTGGTGTTCTTAATTCTGAGGTTCTATTGTAATGAGAATTAAGCTACCCAATGCTTGTTTTAACAGAATATTCATATACTAAAAGGCAATGTTATTTTAATATGAATCCAGAGTTACATAATGGTGGTTCCAACATAGCTCCTTTAAGGAAATGGCATCATCCACATCCAAAATAAAGAATGTAAGGCCCAATCTTTCATATTCTGTTCATGGGAGCTGTCCTATTGACTTGAATGGGTTTTAGACTGAAGACCACAAGCCTTACTGAAGAACGTAGTCCTATGGACTAAAAATAATCTAAAATGCAAGAATTAAATTAAAGACTTCAATGGGACTACTCATATGAGGAAGATTTACATGGTTGGCCACTGAGTTTTGTACCCTGAGCATTTCTATGTTCCAAAACAGATTACAAAAAAACACCACAGTAAGGTTATGTATATTAGAATAAAATAGATTGATTTTTCCCATCAATCAATAATTTTTATAATACAAATACTTACCTATAATCTTTCATAAGTTATGCATTAAATTATGATTTCTCATCAGGTTTTTTTTTAAAATGCAATTCTGAAATTGATTCTTTTCTTATTTTGTCTCATTTAAAACTTGCATCAGAACCAAAATAGAATTCCTTTGTTTAAAATTAAAATCCCTCATTATACTTTTCTTTAGTCTTCTCCACAACAAAATGAAAATGGATTTTTTCTTTTGAATGCACATGCTACACTAAGACTCTGATCCTGCAAACACTAATGCACATGAGTAACTAATATATGGTAGTAAAGTTAAACAAGTAAGTAAGTATTTGCAGGATGAGAGCCTACTTAGTACATTCATCACAGGAATGCACCTTTGCATCTTGTTATATAGCTCACTTGCCTCCCAAATTTTCTTTCTGAATGAAAAGTAGAAAGTATGGCCTTACATTGTGCATCATTGTGATGGGGTATATTCTCCACACTGGCCAGACAGGATAAATTAGGCCAGGCAAGCCTAATTGACTAATTAAGTAGCCAGTGGAAGAGAGATATATGTACAAGGAGGCCACTAATTAGAGACAGACACAGCTGGGCAGGAACAGGAGAAGCTTATAAAAAGCCCAGGAGCTGCAAGTAGCGGGATGGGGCTGCAGGGATGGAGTCCACAGTCACTCCCCAAGGGGAGGGAGAGTGAGCTGTCAAACTTAAAGAGAGAGGGGAACCAATTAGACAGGAAAAAGCCAAGGGAAACAACAGCAAGCACAGACCTTGGCTGCATGTTATAGGGTCCCTGGACTGGAACCCAGTGTAGAGAGCGGGCCTGGGTTTCCTTGCCAGCCAGTAGGGTGTTGGTGGCGTCAGCTGGACAGCTGCTCTGGAAGGACTGTGATTTCCCCAGAAGTGGAAGAACACAATGCCCTGGGCCAGAGGACCAACCCACAAACTGGAAGCTGCTGCTCTAAAGAGGAGAGAGAAGCTGCAGACAGTAGGGTGACCAGGTGTGCAGTTTTCGACCAGAACACCAGGTGGAAAAGGGATCGTGGCAGCTCTGGTCAGCACCACCAACTGGACCGTTAAAGGTATGGTCGGCGGTGCTGCGGCGCTAAGGCCGGCTAGTGCGTACCTGTCCTGGAGCACCGTGCTGCACCTCGGAAGTGGCCAGCAGATCCAGCTACGGGGGGGGGGGGGGCCCACAGGGTTCTGCATGCTGCCCCTGCCCTGAGCCCTGGCTCTGCACTCCCATTAGCCAAGAGGGGGCGGTGCCTGAATGAAAAGCAGTGTTCACGAGCCTCTTGCCCCTGCCCCCAACTAGCGCTAGACCTGCTGCCCACTTCCAGCGTGTGCGCAACACAGTGTCAGGACAGACAGGCAGCCTGCCATTGCTCCCCGTCCCCCAGTTACCAAGAGTAAGTCTGCCCCCCAACCCTCTGCCCCCTCCTGCACCCCAAATCCCTCATCCCCAGATCCATCCCAGAGCCCACGAGCCCACAACCCCAGCCCAGAGTCCTCACCCCTCTGCACCCTAACCCCATGCCCCAGCTCAGAGCCCCCTCCCACACCCTGAACCCTCCATCCCCAGCCCCACCCCAGAGCCCTCACACCCCCTGCACCTCAACCTTCTTTCCTAGCCCAGAGCCTCCTCCCCACAGCCTGAGCCCCTCATGCCTGGCCCCACCCCAGAGCCCTCATCCCCTCCAACTCCCTGCCTCAACCTCCAGCCCCCTCACACACACTGAATCATTCGGCCCCAGCCTGGAGCCCCCCCTGCACCCCAAGCTCCTTCCCCAGCCCAGTGAAAGTGAGTGAGGGTGTAGGAGAGTAAGCCACCAAGGAAGGGGGAATGTCGTGAGCAGAGGCAGGGCCTTGGGGAAGGGGCAGGGCTAGGGTGTTCAGTTTTGTGCAATTAGAAAGTTGGCAACCTTAGGAGACAGAGGATGATGGGTAGAGAGACTGCAGAGGAGGGCGAAGCACTTGGCCGAGCTGATCTCCAGGATGGCCAGGAGGAGGTGCCGCTGTGGTGAGGAAATCCTGTCACAATCAGAAATCATGAACTACTTTTTCATAACTACAACCCTTACTATCTGTTCTGAACTTATTTTAGAATTGCACAAAAATTAAAAGTGGCAAGAAATAACTATTTAAAATGTTAATATTTGGTTCATACTTGAAATGGATTTTATTTCAGAAAATATTTTATTACATTTAAAGGAGACAGTAAATACTTCTGACATTAAAAATTTGCAGAAATTAAACTTGCATTTATTTATCATATATTTATAAAGAAGGCTTCTTAAAATACTCTAATCAAGACACTAAACTAATTTTCAAATATTACTACCTCACTCCCCTTATCACTTCTATTTAGCATCTTTAGAAACAACCATTATTTGCATTTTTGCAGGCACTTACACAGTGACTGCTCTCTCTAACTTGTGGAAAAATGGCTTCGTTCCCATTTCTAATTTCAGAGTGTAACTGCTTATGCCTGGGTTATGAACCATATCCTATTGAGTGCCAGCAAAAACATAAATAGGAACAAAAGTTTTTGTAAAAACTCTACAATAATATTTTTAATAGAAATCAGTTGGCATTCTGCCATTATGCTAGAATGTCTAACACTACAGATTTTCTTAGAAATGAAAAAGGGGTGAAGATTTAAACTGCTTTGCCCATTTTCAGTTGACGCAACTTTGGCATTCACTTTAGCTTTTCAGAATTTGTTTAAATCCTTCAAGAAATCATCAATATTTAAATGATTATCTTAATTAAAATGAATGCTTTCTCATTACTTTATTCACTTTAATACCCCAAAAGGGCTTATTAAAAGGGCCATAGTCTCCTGTAGAAAACAAGGAGGAGGAAAATGTATGCAAACTAAAGACACAAGCTTGGGGTTTTCTCTCAGGCTTAACGAGGATATGAGCTTTTGTTTTTGCTTTTTATTGTAACTTGTACCAGACTGGTAGAAGTGCAGACAACTATAGCATGTGTAGTGCCAATGCAAGCTTCCACACGGCACCCTCCCCATACCCTCAGCTCTATCCTGGCCCTATAATGACCATTTGTAAGATGAAAGGTTATTTTAGTCTTCATATAAATTGAGTTCTTAGCCCCTCTGCTTAGACACCAGCAATGGTGCCCATGAGTGACAACTATGAGGGTTTTTTTGTTTTTTTTTTTATGTAGACAGCTGACCAAAGGCAGAGATTATCCAACTCTTACAGGCAAACGCCATCATCATATAGTAACAACTTACGGTCACTGCATGGGCTGCATTCCAACAAGCAGCCCAGAGTTAGAAAGCTCCTTAGACACATCACCAATTCCCTCAGCCACCCAGCACCTGCGCCCACACACTTTCAGTTATGTATGTGATTGGGGCATGATCCAGCAAAGCACTTAAGCATCTGCTAACTTTAAGCATCTTAACAGTCCTGTGGAAGTCAGGAGATATATCCATGTGCTTAATACTCTAGTAGGCTGAGGCCTCAGTTACATACAGGCAGAATGATTGCATATTCACTTAGTTACTGTAGTCATAGAAGCTAGGCAGACTACGTACCAAACGTGTTAATTACAATGCATTCAGAAACACTCAGCCACTGTGGGTGCTCCATCGGACGTTTATAAATCTGACCTTTTAAAGCACCCCCCATCACTAGTATTTATATGTATTTTTGTAATACTAAATGCTGATTTTGAGTATGCTGTCCTATGTATTTCTGAAGTATTGACAGTGGATTTTTTCATCTGGTAGCCCTATAACCAAGACAGAAATTCACTTCCCCTTTTTGTAAATTATTAAAATTGAAAATTAGCAGGAGAAAATGGAACATTAAAAATATTTTTAAAAACTATATACATTTTCCTGTAAGCCAAGGATTCAAAACCAAATCTCTGGTTTGGCCCATCTCTACCTCCAATGTTTCATAATAAAGAAGACTTATTTAAAATAATTTATAAAGGCCTGCATGAAAGTTGTGCAGAGAAGGATACTTTTTTTTTTATACAGGGCTATATATAAAAGCACTCTAAGCAATTTACAATAAAATATGCAGATTAAATGACTTAAACATCCACCAGCAAAACAATTTCACTCAGTATAAAGCATAGCCAGTTTGCAAACATTAATCATGCAAACATTTATTCTATACAAAATTACAAGACAGCACAGTGCACATTCTAGACTAAGTAAAACTTCATTTAAAAAGAATTCAGTAACGAAGGCACACAAAATTAAGAAGCATCTGTTTTCATTAGGCTGGGCTCTTGATGTTCAGGAGAAAATTTTTACACAGGCTATGTTTCACTGTTTTTAGCGCTTTTATTTAATAGTGGGGGGGGGGGTGGAAAAGGGACAAGGTAGAGTTAAAAAATACCTGTTAATTTATGTAGCACATCCAGCGTAAGCTAATTCCTTACTGCATAGATTCAGCAAAGCACTGGGGAGTAATTTTAAATGTTTTAAATGATGTGGCTTCTACCAAGCTTTTTCAGAGCACGGACATCGCTAAGCTGTGTTTGGGAGGCACAGGGCCCCCCCATTCCTGTAGTTCATCCATCAGCCTACAGGTCTGAGCTCACCCAATAGCAGCTACAGAGTTCACTATGCTCAGCATTCTTGGCTGCTTCCCTATGTTCACTCACTCCCTCCCTGCTCCTAGCAGGCACACAGTTTATTTAGAGAATTTTCCCCAGATAACACTTCTAAAATGTTGACAACTATGCACAAGACATTATCATCACATAACATCAGCACTTCTCCAGGATGGAAAGAGGGAGTGATTTCTCATCTCTCTATCCCCAACCCTTCCTTTGACTGCCCGCATAGAACAAAAAAAAGGGAGGTGGGGAGAGAGAACAATGGTGTATCCTAGACAGTAAACCTTTTTCTATTTCATCCAAAATTTCAGTTGGATGAAACCTAAATGACAAGATGATTCTAAAAGAATCTAATTTGCACCGTGTTTTAGACTGTAAACTCTTTGGGGCCAGGATCTCCTTTTCTTTATAAAGGATCATGCACAATTATGGTACAAGAGAAATATCGCCATCTTTGCCACCCTTTTAGGTCCTTATTCAGCACTCCTTACTCAGGCAAAATTAAGTGAATTCTCAGTAGTCCCATATAGACTCAGACTATCACCTCAATGCTCAGACATGATGCCTCCACTACACAGTTAGAATCTTATTCTCCTTTTTAATGCTGTACTGTATCACATTTCTAACTAATATCTAGTGCTTTTTAGCAGGGGCAGGGAACACACTAAAACTTCACCCTACTGTCATAGGGACAATTCGGAGGGCCATCTGTCATAGTATTAATCCTCAATTTGAACATTAGAGTTCAAATATGAAGTACTAGCATGAAGTTCTCTAAGCTTACTCTCCAGCTTAGATCTGATAGGCTGCCACCAGATCAGGAATTGCTAGGGCCTGATCCCCCCTTTCCTCTCTCTGGTGTCCCCAACCCTCCCTTGGTGGGACACCCAGATTCCAAATCCCTTGGATGCTAAAAGCAGGGGAGAAAACCCCTTCCCCCCTCCTTCCCAGGCTTGCCTCTTGGTCTAGCCTGCGAGTATCAAGAAACCGGTTTCTCTGCTTCCCAAGAGATAAGCGTTCTCTACCCTCAGGACAATTGAGATGCAAAATACCAACAGCTTGGCTTTGCCTTTCCCCGTGCCTGCCTTCCCGTGAGGGAGACAGGTACCTGATACAGAGGTTTCACTTTCTCTGCCTTACTAGAAAAAGAAACTTCCACAAGTTTTGAAAAAAAGAAAGCTTTATATAGAAAAAGAGACAATACAGACTAATAACTTGCATAAACATTTATACAGGCTCCTACTTAAGAAAATCTGAATACCCCAGTCTGATTTAAAAAATAGCCAATTTAAATAGACCAGCAATCACACACAGTAAGTACAAAGCAAAGCATATCATAGCCGATTTTACTTTGTTCCCGGTTTGTACTCACTGCCCCTTAGTAGAATGAGAAGAAGATTGGAATCAGCAAGGTAGCTTGTCCCTCACCTCCGAGGAAACAAACAAAGACCCAGCAATCCACATCTGTACATACAACACAAAGCTCTTCATAGCCGAATTACTTTGCTTTCCTTTGTACTTCCAGACTTTTGGTATAATATTTGAGATAAGAAGGAGTTAGGAGGAAACCTTGTTTACTCACAGCCGAGAAAACAAGAAGGACCCCGACTATACAAATTCCCACCCCTGACTTTAAACAATCCAGTTCTCTGATTGGTCCTCTGGTCAGGTGTTTGGTTACCCTTTCCAGGTAAAAGAAACTTAACCCTTACCTTACCTATCTACTTATGACACCATCCATCCCAGAGGTTAGTGCACCCAACTTCCAGCCTCTGTTAGGGAAGTAGAGGTACCTGTTCCTGACCTTAAGCCAGGGACCTTCAGCTTTCCACCCACATCCAGTTCTAGGCCCTTAGGAAAGTGTGGTAGAGGGACCCTGACCCTCCCTCTCCACTGGGCACCAGCCCAGGACCCTCTGGGAAGCAACCCTGTCAGGGTCTTCTCCAGGGCCGGTTCTAGCCATTTTGCCGCTCCAAGCACGGTGGCACGCCGCAGGGGGCGCTCTGCTGCTTGCAGGTCCCGCGGCCCCGATGGACCTCCCACAGGCATCCCTGCGGAGGGTCCGCCGGTCCCGCAGCTCCGATAGACCTCCCGTAAGCGTGCCTGCAGATGCTACACCGGATCCCCGGGACCAGCGGACCCTCCACAGGGACGCCTGCGGGAGGTCCACTGGAGCCGCCTGCCGCCCTCCTGGCAACCGGCAGAGTGCCCCCCGTGGCATGCCACCCCAAGCACGCGCTTGGCGCACTGGGGCCTGGAGCCGGCCCTGGTCTTCTCTGCAGGAAGTCTGACTTGCTTCCCTGAGCTACTTTCTACCTATAGATCCCTTCAGTTTGAGGCATCACATCTATAGTCCAAACAATCAAACACCATACAACAAAAGAGTCCAAAGGAGCAGAGCCCTTCCAGACTTGCAAGTTCACAGACTGGGTATGGTTGGAGAAGGCTCTGCCTGTGGGTCTTACCTGCTATGTTTTCCCTGTCAGGCTCAACCTTCTGTCTGGCTTCCTGGAGGAAGATTCCTCTCTCCTGCAGCCTGTCCACAATCCTTTGCCTCAGACTCTTTTAACCTGCTCATCCAGTCAGAACATACTCAGTAGGTCTGGGTCAGGGAGCTACCTGGACCCATTATTCCCTTTTAACCCCTTTAGGACCAAACTGGGGGTTATATACCCCTTCCCACCCACCATCTTGCCATTTTCTTTTTTATAACTCTTACTCTAAATATAAGGAATCAGATTTCAAGGATGGTGGCGCTGATCCTAGTTTAACTGTAGGATCCAAAAATAAATACAAATATCACATTCACCTTGCTCTGCTACTTTGTGTGCATGTGTTTGGTTTATTAAGAAGTGGGATGATGGGAAGAGAATAGCATACCTTATATTTAAGTCACAATGGCGGGCATGATAGAAATCTCATTTGCCTGCTCATTGGATACAACTATTAACCAGCAAACTGTATCAGCAAGATGTCCTTTACAAACAGAACAACACTATTTTTCTTGCATGGGATTTTCAAAGACACTGCATAGTATCAGGTGAATTTCAATGGGAGATGGGTGCTTTTATAAAAATCCCAATCTCCGTGAGACATACCAAAGAGGAATCCAGAAATGCCAGTGCTAAGACATAGCACTAGTTTCTGATCTTTGATATATATTTATAAATATATTGTATACAAAATAAAGGTTCAAGGCATCCTTAAAACAGCTAGAGAAAG
This sequence comes from Chelonoidis abingdonii, assembly GCF_003597395.2. Taxonomy (NCBI): domain Eukaryota; kingdom Metazoa; phylum Chordata; order Testudines; family Testudinidae; genus Chelonoidis; species Chelonoidis abingdonii. Next base: position 59,856,095 of record NC_133771.1, on the reverse strand, counting down.
CCAACTGAGAATCATCTGTGTGTTGGGGGATGCTCCACTAATGGAAATTTGGCAGAGATAGCTCCTCTGCCACCTTCCTGCCACCTTGCATACAGAGAGGAAGGGGGATCTGTCAGGAGCTTTCCACTAGCAGGGAGGAGAGGAGGAGTGACAAAGTTAAGCTCCCCCCATGCCTGATTTTCCCATGGCTTAAGGTCCCTGATCTCTTCCACTGAAGTTTTAACTTACACTAGGGCAGCAAGGCAGAGGACCAGAGAGCTCCAAGCAGTCCTTGTGGTCGCCTCATGTCTGAGCAGAGCTCGGTGATAATGGACCATCAAGCCCAGACACTCTGCAAAGACCAAATGAACCAGTTTTACTGGGTCAGTCCCAGTTTTTAAATATGATCTCCCTGGAATTTCTGCAGAAGTACCTGAAACATCAAAGACTTCTTTTCAGTCAAAACATTTGGGTTTTTACATAATTACGGAACATTTGTTCAAGATTAGATCTGCCCAGTAAAAGAATTTCCATTCCACGAAATGTGTCACCAAGACAAAAGTTGAAAATGTATTTTTCCTCATGGGACTAAAATACCAAAACATTGTGTTTTGGAAAAAATCAAACAAAATATCCTTGCTGAAGTCCCTTGCTTCTTGCCTGTTGAGCTGCCCAGCTGACAGGCTAGCAGGCTATCCTATCTTCCCTTCTGCCTATGTGGCAGACCACCTTGCTGCCCAGGAGTCTGGGCAGCCTGCCAAGCAGACAGAGGGAGAGACAGGGAACCCAGGAAGCTGGACAGCCTGAAAGCCCCTCAACCAGGCAGGTAGGAAGCTGGGCAGCCCACGAGATGGGCAACCCACGGAATTCAGAAAGCAGAGCAGCTTACTAGGTCAACAGAAGGGGACATGAAGTAGGCATCCCAGGGAGCTGAACAGCTCATCAGCATGCCAGGTGGTCAGAAAGAGAGCTGGAAAGCCCTGCAGGTGGAGAGAGGGGGAGCCAGGTAGGCTGGGAGAAAGCCTGCCTGCTTTCCACTGAAAGTTTTAACAGAATTGCACATTCCCATTAAAAATTTCAATTCCATCAAATCAGAATTTATGACCAGCTTGATGCAAGATGTGTTGCTGTTACAAGTAGATTTCCCGGGGTTAACTCAGTAGAATGAATGTTCAGCAAGATTAACAGTGTCTGGAGCGAACAGAATCTCAAAAGGAGCTTAGACACTATCAAAACTGCTCTTTTGCTCAGAGTGAAACGTGATGACCCTTGTTCAGCATTTCATGATGAATTCAATCAGAACACTAAGCATATGTCTACCCTGCACCATAATGCAGATGATGGACATGTGAACAGCAGAACTCACCGAAGAGTTGCATTCTAGCTTCCAGGACACTCCTGGCATGAGTTAACAGGTACCTAGTTTGCAAAAACGTATTCCTCTTTCAAACATTATGGCAAATTAGGTACCTTTTCGTTCATACCTGCAGCATCCTCATGGGGTAGTTCGAATGCAACTCTTTGGTGTGCTCTGCAATTCACAAGCCTGTAGTCCAGAATACAGAATAGTGTAAACAAGTCCTAAATTACTGGAAAAAATCCTCCAGTCCAAGAAATATGTACATGCCACTGTTGAGTCAGAAACAGGCAGTAACAACACCAGAACACAGTTTTAAAGGCTGTATGTTTGTCTTTTGTATGAGTACGTTGTGACATAGAAAATGCCACAAAAGCGTTTCTGTGAAAATATGGTTACCCTAAATATCTCAGAAAAATGCATGCCAAAGGGGTAGCACAATTTACAACAAACAATGATCTTGTGTTAGTTCTGTACAGCTTTGGGCAAGGTTTCCATTAACTATGCTTAACACATGCCTATGTTCATGAACAAAACAAATAAATTAGAGTTAACTGGGTCTAAATGCAGCTCTAACTTGATCCAAAGATACAACACAAAATTAAATACAGTGAGTATTACATTTTGCAGTTAGGGTTGCAGCAATCATTCTACCTCTCAGAAAGGAGAAAGGATATCAAAAACTTGATTTTTGGCTGTTACTTCATGCCTTAGACCAAAAAAAGAGAGAGAGAAAGAGACCAAAAAATGTAAGTAATACTAGACTAACATTAACTTCTTTTCACAGAGGGACATGCCTCGTTCATTTATGTTCTTTCAAATATAGAGTTCTGAAATGTTTAAATAAACTAAAGACATTTCTAACCCAGAATAGAAACTTTGAATTTGATTACTTTCAAAACAAAAATTCTGTTTCATCTTACAGTCTATCAACCACAGGTTAAAAATACTTGCCTATATGGATGAATGACATCCATTCCTTGTTATGCATACCAAGGATATCAAATATCCACAGAACGTCCTCAAATGTTGGATTTTGTATTTGCATCTTCAAGTTTCCATTAAAGATGTTTAAAAAGGTAGAAAGATTCTAATTAATATCAAGAGTTATGTGCACTGTTTATTTCCATATTGTATAGTAAGAGAACATGTTAAACTCAGGAAATACTACTCAGATATGCTAAGTTTCAAGGAATCTGCAAATAACTAAGATATGCAGGGCTAAATCACTCATTTTCAGTCAAACCATCCCTCCTTCTAGGATCTATTCTAAGCCATCTTTAATAAGAAAGCAATAACCAGAGGTTGCCAGTACAGAAGTCTGCTGCTAGGTTAGAAGTTTGCAGTTGCATGTTATCCCACTATTTAGCGATATGTTTGTGAGGATGAGAGATCAGAATGGAGCCCTTTGTAACAGAATAGAGCCCTTCATAACAAAAAAAAAAGCTAGCCTTTTCTGGTTTGTGGGCAATGCAAGCTGTGTTGCACACTGCAGCCGGACAGCATGAAGGATGGTTAAGTATAGTATATTGGCACTCTGAGTTGAACTTTGTCTCCCTAACAGAGAAAAACAGTAAACAGTGAAATATAAATTTAAAATACATTCAGCCAAACCCCAACAGATGCCGAACGCTTGTTGAACTTCTGAAACTCCTATTGACTTCAATGCGGAGAGCAGGTACTCAACACTTCTCTGGATTTGGCCCTGAGAGGAAAAACCAACCTCAGCCAAAATTTTCCTTCTGGGAAGAATGGGTGGGTATGGGCTGAACGTGCCTGTCACAAGTGCCTCTTTAATAACTTGTGTTGCTCTTAAGCAGTGCTTACCAATAGTTGCAGTCTCTCTGTCTCTTTCTCGCTTGAATTTCTTAAAATATTCTTAATGCAGTTTTGTGCCGCCTGGTGCCTCTTTCAGGCTAAGTAGCTGTGCTGTTGCTTCAGAAATGGAAGTAATATGACCACCCACATTCTGAGAATCAGTCTCCTTTTGTGAATCATATTCTGAAATGGCAAGCTAGAACAAGAATGTAGCAAGGAAACTGGGCTGGAACTCTCTTGAACATAGGTTCTCTAGCAAGATTAATCAGTGTTTTCTAATGTTGGTTGTGTGTGAGGGAAAGGATAGAAAATGAGTTGAGAGTAGAACTAGTCCAGGACTTTTTGGCTAAATGTTTCTTCATTAGAAAATGCCAATTCATTAAAATTGATATTTTTGTCATTTTCAACAAATTTCTCAACTCAAAAGCATGTTGAAAAACGTTTCGAAGTTGTTGAAACTTTTTGCATTGATAGTTTTGAAAAGTCCATCTTGAAGTGACTTTTATTTAGAAATTAGGGAATATTTTTAATGTTAAAAACTGAAACAAAACATTTTGATTGACTTGAGCCATCCCCCACCCATCCCCCTTGTTAGCAAAAATTTTGAAGATTTTGACCTTTTGCCCTGATGCAGGATAGGAAAAAGTTTCAGCAAAATCTCAAAATTTTTGCTGGGCAGGAAAATCATTTCCTGCCTAGCTCTGGTTGAGAATAGCCTCTTTTACACTATTGATCTTTAATACTGAAAGCCGTTTTTGGCAAATACTTATTAGGGGGATAAACTTGTGTATACACTAATAATTGCTTCAACAGGTCCATATTGCACTGCGTACATTCACATAATGAGCTGTATGCAGGGAGCTGTGAAGAGCAGGAGCAAAATGAGAGAAATGAAAGGCAAGGTTAAAAGAAAAGAAATATTAAAGATTCAAAATAAATACAGCAAGAAATAAATGTTCATTTGATTCATTTCTTATATTAATACTGTAAAAATATATCTGGTAAAGTTTTGGGATGTTTTATAATAAAATTTAATAGAAAAATGTCCTTCCCTTTAAAAAGAACGAAAATACCACAGATATTTCCCAGAATTCCAGCTGTATGTTTGCATTCTCTTGTGTCTGCAGTGTTATTACATTTTCATTTCTAGGTAATTTAAAGATGTATTTCTTGGTATTTAGCAGATATTATAAAGTGCTTTTTACTTTTATAAAATTTTTATTGAACTAGATACTATAGCTTATTTTCATATAATATGAAACTTACTGTTTAGATTACAGAATTATGCAATTTTAAGGTAGACAGAGGTTTATATTGACAATTCCACTTGCAGACAAGTTTTAGTGAGGAAAAAGGAATCTCCACCAATTAAAGAGACCAGATTCACACACCATCCCAATTTAAAAGTATATTGCCTTTTCAAAATAGAAGGGAGAGAGAATAACGCAGCAGAAAGGGCTAAGAGAGAAATTCTAAACCTTAGAGTTATCTAATCAAATATAATATTTACACCACCATAAATAGCAGAATAGACTATACAAATTAGAAACAAATTCTTACTAAAAGGTTAGGTTTAATGGAACAATAGGAGGCCAAGCAAGGGATCAGAATTTAAGACTGAGTTCCATACTTCCCACTCCCTAATGTTCTGAACTGCACTGACAGACACTGGTGGGAAACATGCCCAGCCTTTTTCATCCAAAGTTGGAGTTGCTACAACGCATCAGTTCTGAAAGTAGGGGAAAGGGAAAATAATAATAGATCTCACAAAATTCTGGAAAGTATTAAAAAGAGACTTCTTGGTTTATGATACCTATAAAAATTTTGAAGTTTGCATAACTAAAAATATTGTTTTTTTTAACAGCTAAGTTCTTCAGCTGCCTGGTTTTCCAATAGACAATTGTGAAAGATTTTTACTGTATACAAGCATGTCATGTTATGTGAAAATAAATACATTTCTACTCTATTTATTGCATTTCGAGAGAACAAAATATTATAACAAACTTCTACATTCAATCAATCCCTCGATTATTATCCAAGATTAATTTGGCCCATAATGTATGTAAAAGTGATTGTGTACTTAAGAGATTAATGCAGTTACCAATGCATCCAATATAATCTTTGTCAAGAAGGGAAAATGTAAGATCATATAATTCCACTCTGTGCAGAATATTTTATTCAAGCATTTATAGTCAAATGCATTGATTCCCATATCTAGCTGGTGGGTTCAAATTCAGTCATTAAAGACAGTAAATTGTTACCATTTTTTTACTGCACTGCAGCTCATCATGGGACATGAATTGATGCCTTTGGTCCTGTTCCCAATGGACATCACAAACCTAACACAAATGTCACTAATTAGCACACAATACATAGTTCTGTTCACATCACCTTTAGAGGCCTCAGGAGAGGGCCGGAGAACAATGGCAAACCAATTTATGGAATTTTACAACATATGCAAAGATATACACCTCTACCCCGATATAACGCCGTCCTCGGGAGCCAAAAAATCTTACCATGTTATAGGTGAAAGTGCATTATATCGAACTTGTTTTGATACACCAGAGCACACAGCCCTGCCCCCCCTGGAGCGCTGCTTTACCGCGTTATATCCGAATTCGTGTTATATTGGGTCGCATTATATCAGAGTAGAGGTGTATATATTGTATATGATCTGTAGGATACAGATTTCCAGGAATGTCCGTCTAGTACATTCCATAGGAACTAAATGCATGAGAAAAAGGTTAAAGTGAGAATCTTCTCTGATCATTTAGAAATAGGGAACTGCAGGAAAATGCATTACTCTCTAGTTAACTTTAGCAATAGGTTCATCATAATTAAAATACACTATACAATGAAAATTAGACATGATTGTATCTCCTCTGAAGTTATTTTAGGACTAGAAATATATCAATTGTATTTCTTGCATATTGTTTGGCTCAGAAGTTGTTTAGAATGTGATGCTGCGGGGCTACACCTAATTATGTTGAGGGCATCCAGAAATAGGTGTACATGACTCAGAGTTTTTGTGTACTTAACCAAACAATCAGACCACAAGACAGACAACGGCTACAGTTAAATTAAGCAAAAAGACACCAGTTGGAACATTTATCAGCACACCTTCATGCAAGGAAGAGGTCTAGAACAGGAAACGTAAGTTTACAATAGCAATTCTATTCATTAACGTTGTTATGAATATCTTCACAAATCACTACTTGGGACTCATTTTATTCAGTCAGAAAATGAGCCACACTTTATAATATGGGATCAAGCATAAAGTGAGGATAAAGGCTTTGTTTAACAATCTTAACAAACATCAATATTCTTGGCGGTTAAAGTTAGAGACATACTATATAGTCTGTTATAATCAATCACATTTTTAACCCTATAAATACTTCATTTTGACAAAATACCAGTTGAGAATAATATAATTTTAACTACAGCTAAGGTTTTTCAAAAAATCTGTCTCTCACTGTGTACAGCATAGCTACAGAAAAGGGCAAGGAGGGCGGGGATGGAAATAATACATGGTAATCTAAAGGTATCATTAACATGAGTTTGGGAAGGTTGCATGCTTATTAGTGGGAAAGCCATAAACTAATTATGCAGGTCATTCCAAACTACTTCTGATAAACTCTTCAGACCACATCATAATATACTTTGCTTATGCTACATAAAAAGTGACAAATTCCATGCTGACTCTATTAAGTATGACTTAAAATTTTTATGTAGATTGCAAAAGATTTAAATAAGTGCAAGCTATGGCCCTGAATATTTTTCAAAACTATATTTTATTTATTGGCACTATATCACATCCACCCACCTGTAAAACCAAGTTATTTTAAGTACCACCTTCAGGTCTTGCAGTGATAGTAATATATAACTTCTGAAAATGATCTCACAAATTTAAAATATGTCAGAGACTGGATACCTCCCAAACTGCCAAAGCTAAATACAAATACTTTCTAACATTAGATATCCTGAATTCCCAGCTCTTTAAAGGGAAAAGATAAGTGTTCTAGGTCTGATTTTTGAACAAAAATGGAAAACCTTAAACATTTCAAGGTTCAGGGCTCGATACTGCCTATCCTATGCCTTGAATAGGAATGATTTTCAGGGAGGAAACTACCTTTACAGGGAAAAAAGAAACATTTTGGTGCCCAAAATCCAAGGTGTTTTTTTTTTTCCATTTTTGTTGTTTGTTTTTGTACTTTGGTTTTGATTTTTGGTTGTTTGTTTTATGTTTGGTGGGTTTAATTTGATTTAGTTTGGTTTAAATGGTGGTTCAGAAGTTTGGAATGTTAAAAATAATTGTGGCTAAGATGAATCATTGGGCAGAGTGCAGGTATTCAGTGTTGCCAAAGAAATACAGTTTATCACATAACTCAATAGTTTACTGGATTAGCTGTAAAAGCAAAGGAACCTATTGCATGGATATCATAACTACATAGGTATTTATGCCCTATACATGTTATGCATCTACTGGGGTTTGCCGTTTAAAAAAAAAACAGCATTTACCAAAAGTTACCAAATGTTATCTGAATTTATGACAATATTCCTCTGTGTTTAGAGCAAGAGATAGTAGTAATCATGTGGTAACCCTTCGCAAATGCTAAGATTTTTATTGATTTCAAATACACATATTATAATTAAGTGTCTAGTGAGAATGTGTACCAAGAATAAGAACAATGTACCTGTTTTCTTAAGACCTGTATTACTAACAGTTGAAAAAGATTCTCCTTGAGATCAATGTCAGGAACAAGTACGGTTGCAGCTAGAAGATCTGAGTTCTATCCTCACTACTGCCATGAAGTTCCAAAAGCACAGAGAACTATTCTGCATAGCCATGGAGTTGTGATATTGGTTTCAGCAGAAGCAACACTTGAACAGTGCAGACATCATAGTATTAAAGAAAAGATTTGTTTAGTCTGAGAGAGTGTAAGTAATTGTCTCATGTGTACCGCTACCAGCTACTGAATGGAATCAGAGCTGCTCAACTGGGTGTCATACTGATAACAACGAAAAGTAGGTTATTTTAGTTCACGTAATAGGGACCTCGATTTGGATATGGAAGATCTGAATTCTAATCTCACTGTGAGTTCCTAGTGGCCACACTGTGCACTTGCTCTTACTACAGAATTTTGATAACAGAGACTTCTTCAGTCTAACAAACAAAGATACAACAACATCCAAAGGGTAGAAGTTGAAGCTAGACAAATTCAGACTAGAAATAGGTCACAATTTTTTAACAGCAAGGGTAATGAACCATTGAAACAATTCACCATCACAAGAAATGTATAAAGCAAGAGTGGGTATTTTCTAAAAGTTATGCTTTAGGTCAACCACAGCTGCTCGACTTGAAGCACCGAATTAATTCAGTGAAGTCCTGTGGCCTGTGTTATACAGGAGGTCAGACTAGATGATCTCAGTAGTCACTTCTGGCCTTAAAGTGTACGACTTATGGTACTAAATGCACTCACATTCTAAACAGTCTAACAGCTGTATGCAACAGGCGGATGTTGACTACTTTAAAACTTTATGCTTTTCAGAGCAGCTCTGTTGCATAGCAATTCTACTACTTACATTAAACAAACTAACCAGGCATTCGAATCACTAGTAAATTCACTGCTGAAAAGTTCGTGGTATACAATGCACACATAAACATATTTTCAGACATTCATACTGTAACTTTCATATTGCATAGCCAAAGTTTACAAACTTCTAAGTGTATATTACTGTATAACTATATAATCTCAAATTTAAAGATACAGACATTTTTTAACTGTTTCTCTTCCTGTGCTCCCAAAGTAATGGATTTATGTCATTTAAAATCAGGCTGCACATGACTCAGTATTTCTAAAAACCCTCCTCCCTCAAATAACCCCTCCCACCCCCTGAATTTCTCTAGTAGCTTGACTGGAAATGCCATTCCACTCATAAGCAGATAACTATATGGAGAGGGGTCCCTTCAAAAACTCTCAGAAGAATGTATCACTATTCAAGTAACAGCAATATACCAGTTAAAGCAACACAACTTCCAACTTTAAAAACTGACCTCATATTTTTACATTTGGTATACTCATTCATTATGGGTACTGAAGAAAAATTCCCAATTCATAACCTGATGTATTCATCAACTATTTTTACTAAATTTCAGCTATGCCACCTTCAGTGTGGGTGGAGGATAGTCATCATATGGCAAATTCTCAGCACACCGCAGGATTTGGAAGTGATCACTTTGACTTAATAATGGGATAAGAGAGAAGGTACTCTCATGCATCAGTAGCTGGTAGAAAGATAGGAAACAAAGGGTAGGAATAAATGATCAGTTTTCACAGTGGAGAGAGGTAAATAGTGAGGCCCCCAAAAAAGTGTACTAGGACCTGTGCTGTTCAACATATTCATAAATGATCTGCAAAAGGGGTGAACAGAGAGGGGGCAACATTTGCAGATGATACATAATTACACAAAATAGTCAAATCCAAAGAGTTACTGTCATAGTATTCTTTCCTCAATCTGAACCTTAGAATCCAAAAAATGAGGTACTAGCATGAAATCCTCTAAGCTTAATTACCAGCTTAGATCTGATATGCTGCCACCAATCAGGATTCTGAGTACCTGATAAACTCTGGTCTCCCCAAACCTTCCCTGGGGACCCCAAGACCCAAATTCCTTGAGTCTCACAACAACGGGAAATAAACCATTTCCCTTCCCCCTCTTTACCTCCTCCCAGATCTTTCCTGCCTGGGTACATCAGGAGATTACCGTGCTTCAACTCCCAAACAACACAGAAGAGACATCAAGGTTTCTCTCCCCTCAACCGCAGAAAGGCAATACAGTTTTCAAGCTTCCGTGAATCTAACAAAGAGGAAATTTACCCTTTCCCTCCCACCAAGTGTCATAAGTAGATGGTAGGGTTATGTTTCTTTTACCTGAGAAGGGTGAACAAAGGGAACCAAACCTGACCAGAGGGAGCAATCAGAAAAACTGGATTTTTTTAAAAAAAGTCAGGGGGGGAATTGGGGACTGAGTCTTTTGTTTTCTCGCGCAGCTGTGGTGAGAGATCTTTCTTCTATCTCCAGCTCTTTCTATCTTCTGTTACCAAGTGTGCGGTACAAAAGGATAAGCAATAAGTTGATATTCGTAGTTGTATTTACATGTGTGTAATTGCTGGGCTGGTTTAAATTGGTATTTTTTGAATCACGACTGTGTATTCCTAATTCTATAGCAAGAGCCTGTAATTGACATCTTAATCAGTGGGTTACAGTATTTTTCGTGTAATTTTCTTTCTTTTTAATATAAAGTTTCTTTTTTAAAATGGTTGAGGTTTTTGGTTCTTTCTCTGGTTAGTGGCTAGCAGGAAGGGGGGGTGGAAATGTCTTTAGTGCTTAAGCATTTACTAGGTTTGAAAAATGGCATCGTCCTTAGGGAGAGGTTGATTGGCTTTTGTTTTGGTATTCAAGGAGTTTAATATGCATCGCCAGGGCTCACCCAGAGAAGGGAAGCTGGGATCGATTAACGAAGAGACAGGGGGAAGAACTTGTTTTCCCATTTGAGATAGGAGACCCGGGGTTCTGGTGTCTGCTGGGGGGTCCCAGGGCGATTGGGGCTTAGTGTACCAGGCACTGTCTGGTTGGTGGCAGCGAGATCAAGCAAGCTGGCGTATAAAGCTTGGGGGCAGTTTCATGTTAAGCCCCCAAATTTTGGATGCAGGTCCAGATTTGGACCGAGGCTTTTTATCAATGGTGGCAGCGGAAGTGGGAAAGATAGAATCCAGAGGCCTATAAGAATATCTTTTCTTTTGCTCTCCTAAGGATTTTAGAAGAGAGCAGGGTTTGGTTTAAAAAGTAGCCGAGAGAAGTTTTTTTCGCCTGCTTTTGCAGCTTGCATTTTTTGCCAAAGATCATTAAGAGAGCAGTTATAGGTCTTTTGTTAAACAATTGGGAATCAAGTATCCCAGCCAGCTACACAGCAGGTAAATAACAGGGTTTGGTTTGGTTTAAATTGAATATCAAAGAGCCAGAGGAAGACAAGACAGTTGCCTAGGCAGGATGTCAAGAGACAGAAAGCCAGCAATTCAGACCACAACCACAGAGGCACCCAACACAAGAAAACAGAACAACCATAGTCTCTAAAAGATGCCATAAACGGGAACGCGCGAGACTAGAGCAGCAGGAACAAAACAAAAGAAAGCGATCACAAGCGAGACAGTGGAAAAAAGGAATACAATGAGATGGGATGAGAGAAAAAGAAAAAGAGCTGCTTACAAAGGAACCAAGCAGCCCAACAGGAAACTTTCAAAGAGAACAAGCAGCCCAAGATGCAGCTTCCAACGATAGGATAGAAAGAACAAACTAGAGAGGAAAAAGAAAGAGGCCACAGGCAGGCCTTGAGATTAGAACAGGCTAGATAGAACCCAGCAAATCCTACCCTCCGCGGCGCAGTTGTTCAACACACAGGAAATTTCCAACTACAACGGCAGTGATGACACGGGAGACTTCTTAGAAATTTTTTGAAAGGGCGCTGTCTTGGTAAAGATCCTTGACGACCAAGTACATGCTTAGAGCTGAGGTCACACCTCAGTGACCCCGTGGCAGACGTGCGTTGAAATGCAAGGGACCGACTGATGATTATCAATTTTTAACCGCCATGGCCACGATCCAGAATGGGGATAACCGCGGATCACGCGCGTCGGCGGTTCAGAAACCAAACAGGGAAAACCAGATGGTGGTCATTTCCAAACACGCTAAACTACACGTGGGGAAGGCATATGATGCCTGCCAAGGCAGACCAGGCCTCAAACCTTTGAACAACCTGCACGCAACCTCATGCGCAAATTGAGCATGCTTTTCCGGATGGTGCCTAGAGGACATTAAGCACGTACATTCCTAGATGGAAAAACCCAACTCTCACCGAGGCGGGGGAGATTGAGCTAAAGGATGGAAGGGCAGAATATGCAAAGAAAGTACTTGTAAAAATGGGGGGTAAAACCACCAGGGGCCACACAGCAATAAACCTACAACCGAAGGCAACCGACAATAAAGCCCTAGCACAGGGAACCCAAACCCCACTACAACCTCAAGGGCATCCACAGACACCCTTAATCCTTCCACCTCACCAGTCTTCAGTAACTTACTAACCCATTGACCCGTTATCTGATACGATGCTAATAAAGTGTGTAATGAAATGGGACATCTCAAGCCAACTGCCCCAGGAACCCCACGCTGGTCAGTACATTACCAACACCATCACTCCCAAGATCCCTGGCCCAGATACTCTTAAATCCCTTGGAGGAATGGAAAAAAATTGAGAGTGGGCAGAGAAGAAGGTACCGTGTAGAGAGACACGGGGCACAAGTGTCAGCTATCACCGAAATCCTTCGTTGATCCAAACTCCATCAAACCAACGCCATGCAAATGACATTTACCCCTTCATGTCACAAGTCGCTGAACTAACTACAAAGAGGAAATTTTACCGTTTCCCTCCCACCAATCTTGCGGGAGTACAGACTCATACCTTAGCATTACAGAAGTAAAAAATCACACTAGGTCTTGAAAAAAGAGAAGCTTTTAATAAAAGAGCAAGAAAGAGTAAAAATTAATCTCTGTAATATAAGATGGAATATTACAGGTCTTTCAGCTTTATAGAAATCGGATTAAACAGCCTTATCAGAAAAAATACATTTAAATATTCCAGCAAACTGCACATTTGCAAATACAGAAAACAATTAAAAGACTTACTTGCCATGTCTACCTTTGTACTTCAGCAATTGTGAACAACGAGAAAAGATAGAGAAGCCCTGTAGATACGTGGTGGTCACTTCTCAGAGCCCAGAGAGACAACAGACCAAAGAACAAAAGACCCACACCAACACTTCCCTCCACCCAGATTTTGAAAGTATCTTGTCTCCTTGATTGGTTCTCTTGGTCAGGTGTTGCAGGTGAAGGTCACTGTTTGTCAACCCTTTACAGGTGAAAGAGACATTAACCCTTAGCTATCTGTTTATGACAGTTACAAAGGGATTAAACTGGGTGACTGGGCAACAAAATGGCAGATGAAATTCAATGTTGATAAATGCAAAGTAATGCACACTAGAAAAAATAACCCCAATTGTATATGCAAAATGATGGGTTCTAAATTATGTGTTATGACTCAAGAAAGAGATCTTGGAGTCTTTGTGGACAGTCTCTGAAAATATCAACTCAACATGCAGCTGCAGGGAAAAAAGCTAAGAGAATGTTAGGAACCATTAGCAAAGGGATAGATAAAACAACAGAACACATCATAATGCCTCTATATACATCTATGGCATGCCCACACCTTGAATACTGTGTGCAGTTCAGGTTGCCTCATCTCAAAAAAGGTATATTAAAATTGGAAAAAATACAAAGAAGGGCAACAAAAATTATTAAGATTGTGGAACAGCTTCAATCTGAGGTGAGATTAAAAAGACAGACTGTTCAGTTTAAGGAAAGAAACAACTAACGGGGAGGATATGATAGAGCTCTATAAAACCATAAATGGTGTGGAGAAAATGAATAGAGAAGTGCTATTTATCCTTTCACATAACACAAGAACCAGGGGACATCCAATGAAATTAATAGGCAGCAGGTTTAAGAAAACAAATTTGTTCGAACAATACACAGTCAACCCACAGAACCCATTGCCATTGGCTGCTGTGAAGGCCAAAAGTATAACTGGGAGGGTTCAAAAAGAATTTGATAAGTTGATGGAGGATAGGTCCATCAATGGCTATTAGCCAAGATGGTCAGGGATGCTCCCCATGCTCTGTGTCCCCCTAAACCTCCAACTGCTAGAAGTGTCTGGCACTGGCCACTGTCAAAGACAGGCTACTGGGCTAGATGTTGGATTTGCCTGAGCCAGTATGGTCGTTCTTATGTTTTTATGTCACCAATACAAAATAAAGGCCTCAGGCCAAATTTGGGTACTATATGATTTTGGGGCTCAGACGAACATAGGTGAGTGCTGCAAAAGCAGCATGTAAAAAAGAGCTCATATTCAAACTTGGGAATAGATCCCTAAATAGATTATTCTTTCAGGGGCAGAAGTATTTTGTATGAGATGTGAGACAGCTGAGTAAGACAGCAGATCTCCAAAGCAAAAATATGTTATCCATGACATTTTGCCCCCAAATGCCTCCTCTACACCTTTGATGGCGGGGTTTGAAGGAGCTAAATTACACTTCTAGGCTACTTCCTTTCATATATATATAAAAATACAGATGATGTAGGGTGAATTTAGGCATTTATAGAAAACATGATGATGTTGAAATGTTTTCATTGCAACAGATTAGTCATTATTAATTAGTGACAAAGCAATCAAGCAAAAAGAGAGATAAGATAGTAAACTCTCTGGAGTACGGACTATCTCCATTTTAGAGAAACTGTAACAAGTGAAGAACCAGCCACAAATGACAGAGATTAGAAGAGATTAAGGGTGAAGAGTAAAGGTACTGCCAGTGAGGTCAGCAATTGTGATTACAAGAAAAATCAAATAAATTGACAGGGCTTTGAAGAGCAGTAGACTTATGTGAATAATATTTTCTTCAAAATCTGTGTTTTCATAAAATATTTACTATATTCTTGCTAATTTGCTCATTTGTCGACTGGTTTTGAGGGGTTTCTTTTAAATAGGGTTTTAATTTTAATCAGTAGCTAAGCTTCAACCACTAGCAGTCTGACATTCATTGCACTAGATATAAATGTAAAATAATGAAATGTTTGTATTTTAGATTCATAATTGGAATTCATTTCAGTATTTATCATGAAAAACTGTGCTATTAGACACTGAATCGCATTAGTGTTGGAACGTAATACATGAACAGCTTTCAAACTAAACTGAAATATCAAAAGAGAGTTTCTTGAAAAACTGAATTATTTAAGATTGGTTTTAGATTACAAATATATCCAGGTTTCCATGCCTTAGAAGAAACTAACTGTTCCATTGTTTCATTTATGGATAAAATGTTATGTAGTAAATTACCTGTAAGATATTTAGTGCACAGTATTTTGGAAACTCTAGGTTCCTTTTGTAACAGTAAATGCACCCGCGTCCTGGCCCCTGGGAGAGCACCCGCCGAAATGCCACCAAATGTCAGTAGCATTTCGGCAGGGACGCCTCTCGCTGACGCCACTTGTGGTCGACAAGTGACGTCATCGAGAGGTGTTGCTCCTGAATTTCGGTGGGGATGCCTCTCAATTACGTTGCTTGTCGACGGCGAGCGACATCATCCAAGAGGCGTCGCTGCTGAAATGCCGCCAAAATTCGGCATTTCGGCGAGTGCTCCACCGCCGCAGTGGTCCTTCGGCTGGCGCCCGCCAGTCAAAAAGGTTGGGGACCACTGGTCTAAGGTGTATTCTAGAACCTTTTGATTGCCTTTTTAAGAACGCTGTGGACCTGAAGTTTATGTAGCACAAATGAAACTGAAATAGGCAGCAATGGATGACACACTGCTGGCAAAAATCCAATCAGAATTTATTTTAAACTACTTTTGCATACACTCAAAACCCTCAGTAAATCCAAGAATTAAAAAAAAATGCTTCATCTTACTTATTATGTCAGTGGAAGTTTTATTCTGAGTCAGCAATTCAAGATTTAGCCCAATACCAAAAGTCAGTAAATGTCCTTAAGATTTGGCCTGTTACTAATACACAGTAAACATCTTTCTATCCAAAAATATATTTACTGAATATACTGAATATATATCTGAATCAACCAAACATTAAATCTTATTCTTTCAATTGAAATATGCTGCAGAAACCATAATAAAAATGCATGTGCATTAATTGACAGGTATTCCATATTCTTTTCCATAGCCATAGTCAAGCTATATCTCCTGCTCAGAAGCTGCCCACCTGAAAATATCACGTAAATCACTGGTGTTTTACCATTATGTTCTTTCTGTTATTCTTTTGTAGAATATTTCTCCCTTTTCTAAGTGCTGCAGAAATGTGCTGGTGATTCAGTAGACAGCACGTTATGCCAGTATTAAACAGGGCCACATATTCTTTTTCTGCAAATGCCCAAACAGCTCAGTATTCAGGTAAAGCTAAATATACTTAAATGCCAAAATAATGCAAATTCCACTATCCCGACATTATTACAACCTTCCAGAATATGAAATACTGTAACGAGGTCTACTCATCACCTCTACCCCGTGATGGGGTATACTGTCCACTTGGGGTCCTGGAAAGTCATGATGGTAGCCTCATCAGGAAGCCCTGAGGTTCCAGTCCAAGATTCTATGAAAGGAGACAAGGGTTAACTGGCAGGGCACAGAAACAGATGGGGCTCATTAGTCTCTTAGCTATCGAGCATGGCAGTGGTTCTCAACCAGGGGCCTGGGGCCCCCTGTGAGGCCACAAGCAGGTTTCAGTGGGTCTGCCACACAGGGCCAGCATTAGACTTGTATGGCACACATAAAAGGAAGAGGAAGTTTCTTGCTGGGGGTAGAACAGCCGAGCAGCCATGTTAAGGGAAATCAGATGTCCACAGATGACTTTGTTAAAAAATTGAGGAGGGACCACAGACTTCATTTAAAGCCTGTTAAGAGCAGGTTGAAATGTTTCTACTTCTCTTTCATGAAGGATGAAGACGTTAGAGGCATCTGACTGTAACAAACACAGGAATAGGGGGCATGGGCTATACAATTTATCTTTCCTGAAGAAAAGAAGATACCCAAGACTTTAGGTTGTTTTGCCCTGAGACAAGGCAGTTGAGACTCTTGTTTGCCTTGACCTTGGTGAGGGGAACCTTGAGATTAGACAGGGTAAGCCCTCAAAAGAACTTTTATTTTCTCTTGATTTGCCACAGTTCCTTCGACTGAATGTCCACATACTCTCATCTCCCTGAGATCGCTCCATAATGCACTACATTGGCAATGAAAATGCACAATTACATAAACTGTAAATAAAACAAACAAATGGATTTATTAAACATATTCTAAGTTTATTTTAATAAGTACAATGTAGTGGTGTTGCAATGCAGAACTGGACCAACAGATTTAGCGTGCCTCACCTACAAACGTTTGGTAGTGGTTGTGTTTTGGGGATTTTTTGGAACAAAAGAATCCCTTCTCATCTATAAGCTAGTTGGGAAAGTGAGTAAAATACAGTATTTCATTTATGGAGACCTGAGTTCCAAATCTATCCTAGGTCACAAGTGAAAAAATATAATCTCTTCTAGTGTATTTCTTTCCACCACAGAACTACTATACTGCTTTGAAAAATTGGCAGTCTGCCTCACAGAGGGCAAAGGCTTGAATCTCAACAAAGTAGTAACTCAGAACTGATGTGTCTTAGCAGCTCTGTGTGGGAAAATATTGCACAGGACCTAGCCAACTGTGCTTGGCTGTACAGTTACTTTAAGTCTCTCACTTGCATAAATGTCAGTCACTAGGCAAACAGTACCTCTGAGCACTCCTTCCTCGAGCTGTTCACTTTCTTGGGGTGGAATCAAGTGATTCTCCCATTCTCAACCCAAGCCTGGTACCAATTACAAGTATCTCTGCAGGTCCAACTTTGTTTGGCACCTGCAGAACAGTTTCCTCTAGGAGCAATGACCAGTTGCACCCAGTGACCAAACAACCTTCTTAAACCAAAATATTGTTTATCTAGCACCAAAGCAAGAAAAAGACCTTAAAATAATAAACAGGGTATATGGATGGCTAGCTTCCTTGAGGATTATCATCCCCTGAAATTTTAGGAAGGCCCCAACTGCTTCAGACACTCCTGCAGGACCTGTGTCTGGGTCCTTGTCAGTCTGTTCTCCCCAGAACAGCTTGCTGACAACTTCCCTCACCTTCCTTGATCTGTGGGATCCAGCCTTAGAAGGTCAGGTGACAGCAGCAGTTAAAAGGTAATTTTACCACCTAGGCCCATCCAGACAGCTTTATCTTTCAGGTTCAGATCTTGCTATCATCATCCATACCTTTGTCTCCTCGAGGTTTGATTATTTCAACGCATTCCACATGGGGTTACATCTTGAATCAATTTGGAAGCTGGAACTGGTACATAAAGACGGCCACCCACTTGGTAAGCATGGCATCCTACAGAGAGCACATGTTCTAAGGACAGGCTGCGAAGCTTATCTGTTTCATCTAGACTTTGAGGAAAATCTAAGGTGGCTGAAGTGCAGGCAGATATATAGGGACGTTAGTATTTTGTGACAGGCTGCTGCTCAGTAGAATGGACAAGTTGACTGTATGGCATATTATGCTGCATTTTGGTTTTGTAATTTCAAATGATCAGCAGGCCACTTAGATCATGTGAATGGGTGGCATTGTATTATTTATTCTAACTTGAAATAAAATTAAATGAATGAATAAATATCCATCTTATTGCAAAACCCAGTTTCTTATCAGAAACTACAACATTATCATTTAAAGTCCAATGACAAACCTAGCTATTGTTCAACTCAAAATTTGGCAGATTCTTCCATTCTCAGTAGCTGACAGAGCGCGCACACACGTCTGGTATATGGATGATTAGGGAAAGACCAAGTCTATTATTTCCTCAAGTCGGTATATATGGCCAAGGCCTTGATTAAAAAAATAAAATAAAAATAATAGTGAATTATTTTTAAGTCAAGTCCAATTAACTGATTCACTTAGGAACCCAAGTTCTCAGTCTGCATTCATACAGCAAGAGAATTTAAATTATGCATTTTAAAAAACATAATTTATTAATTATTTTAAAGGTACAGTCAAATCAGTTTGACAGAAAATTCTCATAAATTCCACCACATTTTAATTTAGTTTCCTGTGAATATTTAAATATTGTATAACACTTGCTCTGGTACCACAAAAGTATCAATAAGAAATCTGGCCTGTAAAAATGTAGGTCAAGGGTGCAGTGCCTCAAACTGGTAGATGTATGTACATCCCATTACCTTTAATATCTTCTCTATTTATGCCTCCATCCCTCCCAAATTTCCCATCTGTATTTGCAGAAAACTAAGCAATCATATTTTTTTAGCAGCTGAACAGACTCTTTCTTTTCATTTCAATAGAGTATTTCACAATATTAATACTGGTGAATAAAACTGCAATCATGTTAGCAATTAGGCATGTATTTAAGAACATAAGCAGTCTCAAGAAAACCAAAATTAAGCACATATTGTTTTTAGGATGAAAGGCTAAGTGTCTAACAAATGCACTCCTAACTTCATTGCATATGTTGAAGAGAACGAAATTTCATTCTCAGTATATTGTCACATACAATAGTTATGGGGTCCAAATTATGGCTAACAATTCAGCTTTGGAAGTTCACCTTCTGTCCAGACTACATATGTACATGCCCTAGAGATAAGATATCTTATCCCTAAGGCTTGACTCCAATATTTCAATAGTCTTAGAAATCATAAAGTATGTTCAGATTGTTGTAATGACTAACAGATTTATTTCACTTACAGGTAAAAGGACAGGCTATCCATAGTTGATACAAATGCCTTCTTTACCTTTGGCGAATGGATCCATTTATTAACAGGACAGCCTTATTTCACAAAGCAGCACCAATTAAATGACGACATTAAACTTATCAAATAATCAGTGACTGACTCAAGTGCACTATAAATTTGTAAAAATCAGCTGTTAACTACAAACTACCGTACAAACAAAACACACATAAAATGCCTCAAGGAAACTGATATTTAATTATGACTTCGGATCAAAATAAAATTAGTTTTTGTTTTGCTTGGTTCTGTTGTTTGTTTGCTTGCGGTTGTTGTGGCGGCGGGGTTGAGAGGGGAGAGGGTTGGAGAAACAATCTGCTAAGAAAATGCTCCCCTGATGTATTTACAAGGATCTTTTGGGCAGGTTTAAGATCAACACCATCCAATGCACTCTGGCACATCCCTCCTCCACAATCCCCATTTTCTTTTATCTATAGCATGTGGCCTGTTAATCTCTGCAGTTTGATTTGTCAGTTTTGCTGCTACTTGTAAGCACCACCTTGAAGGGACTAGTGGAGAACATGAATGTGAGCTTTCCCAGAGCAACACATGACAATGATGCAAATGAGCACCAATCCAACAGTGAAACTGACTATAAACAAAGGGCTCTTCTTATTCAAAGAAAACAAGCTAAAAAACACAGATAATACCAATAATAGATACACCAGTTTCAGATGGAAATGTGATTTTCAAATTGAGGGTTTTTCTTTAAGGATTCTTCAACAATGAAATAATGTTCCATATTCAGTGGATGCATCATAAAAAGGATACATCAGCTCATCTGTTCACCAACTTAAGTTACAGCAAATGCATCACCTCAATTCACTGCAGCCTACATAGGTTCCTCAATGAACACAAAGTCCAGTTTGAAGTTGCTGCACCAATTTTCAAAGCCATCAGCCAGGTACAGTATTGCCTCTAGCGACCTGAAAGCTCACCTCCCTTCAGTGATGACATCACATGACAGTTTGTTCCACTTGGAAAATGAAGCTGCTGACTAATAGGGAAAGACTTATACCCTCAGGAGACAGATCTCGGACAAGAGACATAGCAAGACTGTGGAACTCATTCCCAAGTGAAATAAGAATGTACACCACCCTCACCACTTACAGAACTAAATGCAAAACCCGACTCTGCATCTTAGCTCTCACAATAACTCTCTGAAACATCAGCATCCTCACACATCAGATATTTAAGAAAAAAATCCAAACACAAACTTTAAGCTTTTTTTTTTTTTTTTTTTTCCTGGTAGGGCGGGAAGAGAGAGATTTGTGCATTTACTTCTCCTTAGTGGTACTCAGATTCCACAGTGATCTGTGACTTTAAAAAAAATTACAAACAAATTAAAATTAAGATACTAGAAGAATTTAGATTTGGACTGGTAGTTCTGACTATCTGACCTAGGAAGGGCACTTATCAAACTATCTTATCTAACCCATTAATACACTAGTTTGAGTATCTGAACCGTATAACTGCCAACTTTTTCATTCTCTTGAACCAGGAAAGTATTTTTCCCTCTTGTTTCATCATACGTGAGAATTAGCACAGATGTGTTGATACAATATGATATCAACTATGGTTACAATAAAGTCATTAAAAGTCAATGAAAGCCTTGAAATCCAAATTTTCATGTCTTTACATTTTAAACTGGGTATCACAAGATGATGTGCTTGATCAGGCAGATGATGGATGGCATAGAAAACAGGAGACTCCTGCCTGAATTGAAAAGGTGGGCAGGTACAGAACTTCCCTTCTTCTTTCTAATGGGATGAAGAGCATAATTCATTTGTAAATTTTTACTCTATACTAGCTTTTGAAAAAAATGCTAACTGTCCTGTAATTATTCTTTATAAAGCACTGTAAAGAGTTTGTAAAATCACAACAAAACAACTAATTTCAAAAGACGAAGCAGGTGCTCAGCCCCTCTGAAAAAAATCACACCATCATTTAGAAAAGAATTTAGGCAACATGTTGAAGTCCACCCTTATTCAAGAAAGCACTTACAGATATGCTTAAGCATTTTCCTGAATAACGGCCTATCAGGGGTATCCAAATATGAATTTAGGTGCTAACTTGGGCACTACGTTAGAAAATGTTAGCCAAATTATTTCAGGCAGTTAGCACCACCAAACAGTCAACCTCTTATCAGAAAGTTGACAAAACTGCTTGACCATCCAGTTAATCTGTGCGAGAACCTTTGGACTGCTATTTAAGGAAGTTAAGAAGTTTGTTCTGACCTAAGCTAGGAGACTGCTTATGATCATTTTGCAATTGACGCAGGAAGTCTGACTTAGGTGCTGAATTTGCTTTCTTAACTGAACTGTGGTGGTAATCCCATAGGCAATCTATATCTCTTATCAAATAGGTTATCTAGACAGACATACTAGCATTAATACTCAAGAACATAATATGGAGGATCAGTTTGCTGCTTATTTCAATCATCTGCACAAGGGAAAGATTTCCCCTCTGAAAAGTAAAGACTTGATATTGTAAAGAGAGATGTTTGTCTTGTTTAGAAAAATGGGATATTGAAACTAGGTCTGCTGTATTTATATGGTATGGGTTTGCCAATAGATAATATTGTTTTTTTTAAATCTCAGCTCTTTTACCCACATACGAAGGGCCCAGTTCTGTTCCCATTAATGGCAAAACCTCCTTAATTTCAGTAGGGCAGAATCATGCCCCAAACCTACAGTAATGGAAACATGAATCAGAGTAAAATCAGGGCATGATTAAACTTTAGACATCTAGTACATCTCCCAACTTAGTCAGGGGTCACTAAAATACAGCAAGATACTGCCCATTAAGCACCAGAGAGCTAATAGTTGAAGTTTTATTGTGACACTTTGGTGGCTTATATTATTTAAAAGGAAATTATTCAGCTTGTTTTCAATGTGTTTGTTTATATACAAACAAGGTGTGTTACTAACATAGTTTATTATTAAAGTATCTCCTCATTATAGTGAAATTCCTGGGGAAAAATTCACTGACTCTTTATTTATACTAAAAAATATATTAATTATGATCAGTATTATTACAGCAAATACTGAGTGCAATAATGATTGTATATTGAACATAAAATGCCACTAATGTAATTAATGTTAGATATAATTCACATTGAATTACTATTGGAAAAATAATATTTAATTCAGATCCAAAACAGCAGCAGTAATTTAATGCTGATGCATATTAATAAACTAGTCATATTTTTCCACTGTTAGGTTGAAGGTACACCAAGACATAGTGATAATCCGGTTTAAATAATCCTGTTCAAATAGAGGATTTAAGTTTCCAGTATGTTTATCCTATTAAAAAAATCGTTTTTAGCTCACAAAGAATTACAGAACTGATCAGTCAAAATGTGTCACACAAATGCTGTCCCATAAGTGAGCCAAAATCTCTCTGGCCTCTGCAGCCACCACATCTATTCCTTCTTCCAAGTTATAATCAGCATCCCATGCTACACTAGGCATTCATGGCTGTCCTTTCTCATGGATCATATCTTTTATTCCACCCAGCCTTTTTACCAAATACAGCATTTGGAATCTTAGGAATTATTCATCTTTCTTGATATAAGAGATGCCATGTAGGTGTGGGTTTTATCTGGCTGATTGGATGTCAGTCAGTATGAGATAAATTTTTTTAAAAATCCAGATTCTTTCATAAACAGGGAGACAAAAAGAGGGCACATCATGTTCAAAATTCACACATTAAGAAAAATGGACCTAGGATTGACCAGAGAAAAATGGAGATGGGACTCCTTGTAACACAATGCCAACATATAATTTCATGGGGAGGGGACGCGTGGCGGGAGGAGGAAAGGACTTCTCATGGCAAAACAGTAATAAGATGAGGCCTGACCCACTTCTCAGTAAATGGAGATGGGAGACATACTGTACCTCCTCGTATTACCTTCACTTTAAAAATCTATTCCAAACAATGGCCCAGAACACTGTCTTTTCTCCTGCGGTCATGCAGGGTTCATAATTCCTTTGGGCTACACACCAACATGAGGGAACGAACAGGATGCAGCTCATCTGCACAGTTTTTCAGGTCCAAGACTCTCAGTAACTCTTTCCCGAGGAATGTTTTTTTGTTCTTTTTTCCCCCCCACAGGATGGGGAGCAGTTCTGCTTTTTGTGCCAACCCAAATGTTTCCCCTTGATAGATCATCTGCTGTGGAGCCAGCATCTGCAGCCTTGTGGAACTTACACAGCTCGTGCAGCTGAAGATATAACATGTGGGATCAGGCCCATACTAAGCTGGATCAGGCCCAAAGAGACTGAAATGAAGGTAAGTTAAAGTCACTTGTATTTACTCTCTGAATGTGTAAATAATAAGAACATTCATCACATAACATCTTGAAAATTGAAGAGCATTCAGTAGCTCTCCAACAAAAATGTTGCCCATGGAACACCATAGGGAAGAGGGGGAATGAAGAATTGTTTTCTATTCCTTCTCTTCCACCATCATAGGTAATACACGATATGAAGGCATGTTTTAATTATTGTGGTATTACTGTTGGTGTGCCACTGTTTAAGTTGGATGAATATTTAACATATAATTACACTATACATCCTAGTACTGAAAACAAATTTTCCCAGGTATGTGCGTTCATGTTTATGTATAGTTTGCTCCTAGTACAATATATACATGGCAGATTTATGCTGAAATGCCTCTACATTTTTATTGTTATATAGAAGAAAAAAATCTCTGACTTGTATTTAGCTGAAAGTTATATGGATAGGTCATAGAGATTCCATTGTTTTCCTCCTCAGGTCCCAATAGAATTGAGTTTTGCATAAATTTGCATTGCTTTACAAATGCAGACCCTGAACCTGGACATGGACTGGAACAAGCACAGCCCTATATCTGCACACAGCTCCAGGGGTCTGCCACATGTAGTTCATTGTATGCCCTGAAGTACAGATAAGACAGAATTCCAACATCAACTTCTGATTGCTGATACAACAATATCAGTACCACTTTAACATAAGGCAACACCACAGTTAATCCAAACTCTCTCCTTTTTTCTAATTTTGAAGGCTTTAGGGAGGGAAACGAGAACTCCAACAAGTAAAATAGCAATGAGAAAGGGAGAAAAAGAAATAAAATAATATTTACCAGATTTTGTGACTAGTTCATCAGAGAAATGATACAGCCAAAGAGTTGGAGAAGTGCATAATGTCTAATTCCAAAACATATTAGGCCATATCATGCCATCAATGTATAATCAGAATGGGGAGTTCTCCCTAAATATCAATGGCATGATATTTGACATTTGACCAATGTAATTAGCTACAGAAATCACTACTCAATAGACATCTGAGAAAAATATTCAATGAACAAACATATTTGGAGAACAAAGCAGGAAGAACAGAATTTCTGGTAAAATTATCACTGGCCAGAAATGAGGGGTTCAGGGTGCGAGAGAGGGCCCAGGGCTGGGGGAAGGCCTGTGGGCTCTGGGAGGGTGTTCAGCTGCAGGAGGGTGTTTGGGGTGTGGGCTCCAGTCAGTGTTTACCTCAGGCGACAGCCTGGGAAGGGGCTGGCATCTCTCTCTGACTTCTAGGAACACAGGCAGCCACAGTGGATCTGTTTCCTGCCCCTACAGCTCCCATTGGCCGTGGTTCCTGGCCACTGGAAGCCACAGAACTGGTGCTTGGGCCATGGCCGCCCCTGTGCGCAGGAGCAGGAGAGACATGTTGCCACTACTGGGAGCTGTGCAGAGCCAGGTAGGGAGCCTGCCAGCCCTGCGCCAACCAGACTTTCAACGGCCCAGTCAGCAGTGCTGACCGGAGCTACCGGGGTCCCTTTTCAACTGGGTGTTCCGGTCAAAAACCGGACACCTGGCAACCCTACTGCCATATCACAAGCAAGTTAATAATAAATAAAATATTTGCACCTCAACAGATTAAACAAGGATTAAAAAATATATACAAATAATTGCATCATACCCATAATTATATCAAAGGGCAAAGCTTTCCCCACACCTCCAAACTCCAGCTGCTCATCAGAAAGACAACTAAACACACTTACACTTCTGAAATTCATAGAGAAATTATGGAGAGATTTCCAAATATTTCTGGTAAAGACATTCAGATATGTAACCCATATATAGATATAGGGAATGTTTTCAAAAGGCACAAATGACATTTAGGCACTCTTGTTTACTTTTACTGGGAGTTCAGTGCTTTTGAAAAATCTCCTCCAGAGTAACTTCATGTGTTGGATTATATTTATTGTCACTGATAATCATTAAATCAGTACTCAATCACCTTAACAAAAACAAACAAACAAATATGTTATGAAGACAGTTTTGAGCAATATTCAGCTTTCATACAATCATAGTGTATGATTCTATCAGGGTTGGAAGGGACCTCAGGAGGTCATCTAGTCCAACCCCCTGCTCAAAGCAGGACCAATTCCCAACTAATTCTCCAGCAGAGCTTGGTTCAAGCCTGACCCTTTAGAGGTTTAAAGATAGGAAGATTCACCACCCCTCCCTAGGTACCCTTTCATACTTCACAACACCACCTCCAGTGAAAAAGTTTTCCTAATAATCCAACCTAAACCTCTCTACTGCAAGTGAGACCATTAACTGCTCTATTCTGATCATGCTGCTACCACTGAGAACGGTCTAGTAAGATCCATCTTTGGAAACTCCTTTATTTAGGTAGTTGAAAGCAGATAATCAATCCTCTCATTCTTCTCCTGCCAGACTAAAACAATCCCAGTTCCCTCAGCTCTCCTCTGGTAAGTCATGTGCTCTGGACCTATCATTTTTGTTGCCCTGCTGGGAACTCTTTCCCCCCCAAATTTTTTCCTCTGAGTAGTGGGGCCAACCAGAACAGTATCCGCAGATGAAGGCCTAACAAAGTGTTGAATTAGAGGGAATGATCACTCCTACAATCTGTGACAATGGCCCTACTTATAACACCAAAATCTGTTAGCGCTTTTTGGCAGCAGGGCAAACTGTGACTATAATCCAGCTCTCTCGTCCACTGTAATCCCCCAGGTTCCTTTTTCTCAGAACGGCGTCTAACGCAATTTCGGTCCTAGTTTCCTGTAACAGAGAATGGAATTCTTCCATCACTAAAATGCAGGACTCTGCACGTGGACCTTGGGAGTGGAACCTATCAATTTTTTTGCCAGTCTCTCTATAATTTGTCTAGGTCTCCTCTGATCCTATCCCTACCCTCCAGCATATCACCAACCTCCTCCGTTTAGTGTCATTGCAACTTGCTGGACGTGAGTCCACTGTCCATCCTCCAGATCATTAATGAAGATATTGAAAAAAACCAGTCCAGGACCGACCTTGGGGCATTCCGCTTGAAAACCAGCTGGCCAACTAGACATGGAGCCGTTGATTCACTACCGTTGAGCCCGTACGATTTAGCCAGCTTTTCCTATCCACGTACAGTGCATTCATCCCACACATACTCTTGTAACTTGTAGGTGCAAGAATACTGTGGGAGACGTTATCAAAGCTTTGCTAAAGTCAGAATAACACAATTCCTAATCTTGGCTTTCCCTTCATCCAACGACCCCACTTATCACTCTCATAGAGGCAATTAGGTAGTCAGGCATGACTCTGGCCCTTGGTGAATCATGCTGACTGTTCCCTGATCACCTCCCTCTCCTCTAAGTGGCTGAGAATTGATCCTTGAGACCTTGCTCATGATTTTTTTACAGGACACAGGTGAAGGCTGGACTGGCCTGTAGTTCCCGGATCTCCCCTTTCCTTTTGTTAAAAATTAAAAAAAAAAGATGGGCACTACATTAGCCTTTTTCCAGTCATCCGGGACCTCCCTCGTTCGCCATGAGTTTTCAAAAATAATGGCCAATGGCTCTGCAATCACATCCACCAACTCCTTTAGCATCCTCGGATGCAGTGCATCCGGCCCCATGGACTTGTGCTCGTCCTGTTTTTCTAAATAGTCCTGAACCACTTCTTTCTCCACAGAGAGCTGGTCACCTTCTCCCCGTACTGTGCTGCCCAGTGCAGCAGTCTGGGAGCTGATCTTGTTTGTGAAGATAGAGGCAAAAAACCAGAGCTTTAATGTTGGAAGCACTTACAGTGGTGTACCAAGCAAACAACAGGTCACTGTATTTCTGCACAAACTGATAAAAAAGAAAAGAATCAGCATTCTAGGGGTTCTGAGAAAACACTTTTAGAAAAGTTAGAGTGTTTTTAATGTATTTGTATGTTAAATATTAGCAGAAAAACAAATGACTATGTGGTGTGATATGAAGATTTTACCAGCATGAGTTTACGAGGCCAGCCTCATTATTCACAATTGGTATGGACATTCTGATTTTATCAGCGTTCGTATTTGAACTATTCCTAAACCATCAAGAGTCGAAGATTGTGCCATTCAAAAGGCAATTTTCCCTATATTTACAATGCAGGTTTAGGACCTCTATGTCATGAAGTACTAATAAAACGCACACAGGTAATATGTAAGTGAAGAAACATGTAAGTTGTGGGTCTGATCTAGCAAACCCTTACTACCCCCTATAATCCTATTTAAGTGACTGTCTCTGCCCAATAACGAAACACTAAATCCAGCAGTAGACAGTCACAGGATGGTGCCCTTTCTGTGTAAAATTACAAAACTCTAGGAATGAAACATAAACAACAGAACTCATTGATTTCTAAATTTTAACTTACTATACCTGTTCCTCGTTGACTAGCTCCCCTTACTCCTTTATTTACAATGGCAAAAGTTTTTTCCATTAAAATTTAACAATATTACAGATTAAACCCTGATCGAAAGTCCTTCTGCATGGAGAAACTCCATGAGAGTTCCACTGCAGGACTGGTTCCAGATTAGCTAATGCCACTTATAAATAATGCACATCCCCATCCTCATTTACCAAACTTTTAATTCTAAAAATTAAGAGAACTGAAAATTTGGAGGAGGAAATAAAATTTGTGGTTATGCCATCTTACAGATCAGAGTGATATTTACATCCAGAATTATATTCTCCTGAAAATAAGGTTTAACAATTTATAGACCCTACCTATAACAGCAATAACAGACTCTGCTGTAACGTAGATATGCATTAACAAATTTAAAAAATGGCATCTCAACCAGTAAATAACTTTGTTACATATTTTTTCCAAAAGATGTCGTCATTTTGCCAAGATTTGCCAAGATTAAGTTCTCTTCGATTAGATGGTTGCAAAAGATGCATCTGAAATACTAATTGTATATATTCTTTAAATTGTGCATATTCTTTTAATCTCAATAGATAAAAATAATTTAGACAGAAAAATTGCATCCAAAGTAATCAACTCTTTGCCAAATTTTCACCCAATGGAGCTTCAAATGTTCAAGGTAAAAAGCTCATTAAAATGGAAGTTATAATAGAAACATTGACAAATCCTTAAACTAGAGGTACTACTAGGTGCTTCTATCGTACAATAGTGTTTCCAAGATGCTTCACACAACTTTGATCAGATAAAAAATACTATGTTGGCATTTCCAGTTGCCAAAATTGCCATTTGTAATTAAAAACTAAAATTGGGACTCACTCTATGCAGGCAATTATCTAAAGGCATCTGGCAATATTCCTTGTTTACAGTGTTGCTGTGTCATGACTTCACTCTGTTTTGGAAATGTATTTTTTTATAGATTTAATACTGTCAATTTTATTTTCAACTTGGATTTTATTTAATAATTATCATTATGCTCTCAAATTAAACAGAAGAGTACCAAAAGTATAATTTCTTGGCATTTACATGATAACTGCAATAAGGAGTGTCCTAACAAGTATTTAAGTGATTTTTAGAGTATTGATAAAGTACTGTATATGCCAGAATATGACCTAGGATAAGAGATTCCTATTAAAACACAAATAGCAAAGTGTACCACATAAATGACCAAAAATAACAAAAGTTCAGTCTACAACAGTAAATTTTCATAATTAACTATTTAGAGGGTAATAAGTATTTCTACTTAGTTGACAGCAATTTTTCACTAAATGAAATGTCACTTCAAACCTGTTTCTGTTGTTTTTTGTCTATAGCAATTTTGGTCTACTAAGTAAATCTATCCCTGAAGCACCTCATTAATCACAGTGCAGTGGTTCTTGGCAAGATATTCTATATGGCTATAAAAACTATTAAAGTAGGATTTGGGGATTCCCATGCTGGTGTGATACAAAGCATTACTTGATCACAGGTTACCAAAGACAGCTTTTAACAAATAGTTGCTTTATTACTGAAAGTGTTACAACTGACATTTGCTCACTATATGTAATCATCTTTTCAGTGAAATTACTGGAACTACTGTTCAAAAAATAGTAACCTTGCATCTGCTCTATACTGTGCAGTCTGTTTGTTTTCTATGATTAAACACAGTGACCCATCCTCATACACCATTTAGCATATCAAATATCATTTTTCTGTACTTTTACAAATGTAAAGCATAATATTTTAAGAATAAAACATTTATTTGACTGGTCTTAACATTAGTCATACTTCATCTGGTTTAGTGCAGCTTTTGGGGGTTAGGAATATGGTGTATTGCAACTCTGTCTTTAGACTGAATGATATTTGGTGTAGGAACATGTATCTGGATGCAGCCAGAATGTATAATAATAAGAGAGGACTAATATTGAACAAACTTGTTTTGGAAACCCTGATGATAGTTTAAAATGGTTGCTGAAGGTAGGGTGTTAAAGCCTACCTCTCATAAGCAACACCCTGTCTTAAGGAGCCAATTCAAGATACATCTGAATTCTCTTTGAAGGATAATGCCTAGAATCACAAGAAACGTTTTAGTCACATCCTCTACTAAACCCATATACACTGTGCACACATCCAAAACAGAAGAGTAACTTGCTAATACAGGATGCATAGGGAAATGACATTAACATTCGAGGGACCAGATAAATTAAGACTACATAACAAGATAACAGTTTACTAAGTGGTTTCTAAATAACGCCCAACTATAAGAGAAATAGTAAGGAACTTCTTGGAAGTCTTAAATGAATTTATCATGATCATTACTAATAGGAATTAGTTTAGAATTCATCCTAAATGTTGAACATTTCAATAAAAATATAACAGTAACATTATGTCCATTAACTACTGCTGCTATGGAACTCAACTGGAAATATATATATGCAATTTGCATGAATACTAAATGAGCTCATAATGATCAAAGCTATTACTTAGAATACCTAATGAATTCATAATGATGGGATCAACACATTGCAGGATGCAGATGAGAAAATGGGTGATAATAATTAAATGGAGCAAACATTTCAAACTACATCATTCCTGGTTTGTAATAATCAAATACTCGGATATTTAAATATAGGGGTAATATTAAAGAGAAATGACTAGAGTCTGGTTCATGTGCAGCTCATGAACCATCTCTGCACCCTGGCCTCTTACAATCGCCTCACTATCCTTTTAAAGTTATTGCAGACAAGAATTCCAATTCGCAAGCAATAGATACAACCGCATCTGTGAGCAGATGCCCCGTGCTTCCTGCCTCTAACATGAACAGACACCTGCAGACTTACATTTTCAGAACAGATTGAAAACGGTCGAAAAAGCTGGGTACTAACACACTGCCCTCTTTCCTTCCACTAACTCTGCTTTTTAGTTAGTTTCTGGGAAGAAGCACGTACAAAAGTATCTAAAAATAACCCACGGGACAATACTGTAGTAAGAGCCTGGCTACACGAGCGAGTGGATGGACGCGATGGGAAAACAGTAGTACAACCCTTTAACCGGGGAAAGTAAATATTTGCTTCCCAATCAATTCCAATTGGGCATTTTCCGCTTGATGGTCAGGTCTAGGCTGCCTGTCCTTTCCCACCTTCCCACAGCGCCACGAGCGAGCCCAGACCAGCCTTTGCATGCCTGCTGGCTGCCGGGGCCAACCGATCATGTGCCTGGCCCAGGCAGCCCCGCCGCAGCACAGCCCCTTGCAGAAGTGACCGCCAACACGTGGGCCTTTCCCCAAGGGCCGAGCGCTTCCCCCGGCACAGCCGGCTGGCACAGCCCCCCCGTCTCCCATGGCAGTGACTCCCTTTGCCGGCTGCTGTCATCGCGTTTACGCAGGGGGATGGGGGGGGGGGCTACAGCGTGCACAGACCACCCCAAACGCTGGCGTTTCTGAGTCACTTTTTGGTAGGTTTTTGGGGAGCGCCACTCCCTCTCGCCCGCCCACCCGCCACTAGGGGCTGTCAGCGGCCGACGAGCCCCGCTCTCCACTGAACTTTCCCCCTCTTTGCCTCCCACCCCCCGAGAAACGCTGCCGGAACCACAGCCGGCTTCCCTCGCGCTCTTGGGAGATGCCCAACTTAAGGAGCCGGGGCGGGGCCGAGCCACAGTTCATGCCTCCTCGCTGCTCCGCGCCTCACCCTACACCCGCTGCCTGGCCGAGCCGGCGCCTGGCTCCCGGGCTGGCGGGCACAGGTGCGGCTGGCGGGCTGCGGCAGGGGCGGGGGGCAGTACTCACACGAACGCGTGGTAGATGAACGCCCAGCTGCGGGGTCTCTCCAGTACGTTGTACAGATAGTTTTGCAGCCTCCGGTACTTGACGTTCCTCCGGCAGCTCTGGCTGCTGTTGTACGACAGCGGCTTCCCTAGCAGGCTCATCCGGGCTCCCCCTTGCTTCCCCCGCCGGTTCTCCCGCGAGCCGCCTCGGCCGATGGCGCTGCCGGTGCCCAGCAGGAGCAAGCCGTCCCCTCTGGGGGCCGAGTTCATGAGCACCCTGCTGCGGCCGGACTCCACATCCTTCATGCCGCTGCCCGCGCGGCTGCTCTTCATCCAGAGCCCGGCGGAGCTGCCCTCGTCTCCTCCGCTCGGCTTGCGGGGCATAGCATCACCACGGGCGCTGAAAGCGGGGCAAAAGCAGCACCGGAACAGGGCGCGGGCAGCCGCCGTGCGATCAGCTTCCCCGGGGGCGGGGGGGAAGCGGCCTGCGGAGCAGGGGAGAAGGCAGAAGAGAGAGAGGGGCGCACTGTCCAAACGATTCCCCGGGCGGAGGTAAACAAAGTGGAGCGGGAAAGGGGAAGCCGTGTGGGCCACTTTCAGCGAGAAGGGGCCTTTCTCCTGAGCTTCTGGCAGGAAAGGAGCCCAGCGGTCCCCAAAACACCCCGACTCGCCCCTTGGGTCCCAAGGCAAAAGGCAGGACTCCTGAGCAGCGCCCCAAGCCTGGTGGTGCCCGCACCTTCCCGTAAAAGGCAGGAATGGCTCCCTGTGCCCCTTCAGCCTTTTTTTTAAAAAAAGAACTTTGAAATAATATGGGCTGTCAGCAGCCCCGATAATGCAATATGTTAGCGAGCGAGCCGGCGAAGGGGGGATCAAGCAGCCATGTGGAAATGCACCGTGGGAGAACCTCTCTTAGTTATTGGGATGTAAGGAAGTGAGGAAATAAAGCCTGGACAGCTTTGGGGGAGTGGGGAACTAACAGAGAAGGCTCCTGCCCTTGGCTTGACCAGTACATTTTGCTCTCACGGGCACCTCAGTCGACCAAACAAGCTGTTGCTCTAATTCCAAATGCGTGAGAAAGTCAGCAAGTAATTGTACATCCCTTGAAAAAATGCTCCAAAGTGTGACCACTTTTCAATGGTAAACACCATGCCCAGGCAGTGACAATAGTGATGAAAACAGTAAACAGCTGATTACACGCCGCTCCTGGAGATTATATATACTGTCGGGAAATGTCCATTTAAATCCGTGAAAGTAATAAAACAGTTGAAGTCTCAGTAGCAGCAGCTCCTGTAAGAATATGGAGGAGAGATCTGTCAGCTGGAGCAGCCTCCTTTGGTAGGTACCCAACTGCTTTTCAGATTTCCCTCTTCCGCCCAATTGTATATCGTTGCACAATTTACACAGTAAACATCTGTACAAACAGAAATATGTATCGGATTTGAAGTCTCAAATAATCCCCCATATTGCAGACCCTAATAAACTGCACTAGCGGTTCCTTGTTGACTAGGACGCTGGGCATTAAAGAATAGGAAAGAGATTAAATCCAAACCCGAAGAGAAGGATAGTCCTTCTCTCTCTCGTGCTTGCAAACTCCCAGCAAGTGCCAGGGATTCGTACCCCCAAAAGAAAGGACGGTCAGTCAGCAAGCGAAGGTATTGATGGGCGGCGCTTGGAGTCCGCGCTGAACGGAAGAAAATAAAGCTCCCCTTGCTTAAGGGTGGGTGTTTGGCTCCTGGTCTGTCCCCGTGTATCAAGGTAAGTGTGCAGAAACCGCACCCGCAGCTGCCCCGCTCTAGCCCGAGCCCCTGTCCTCTGAGGCGCGCGCGCACACACACACAAGCACACACACAGAGGCAGGCGGCTGCGCAGGCTGGATTTATCTGATTACTCTTTATTAGCTGAGCTCTCGGCTCCAGCGCCCGCGGCTCCCTCCTTAGCTGGCCCTGCTGGAGTGTCTCTCGCTCAGGCGTAGACACGCGCTTTCGAGAAGGGCTGGAGCAATGTGCGCTCCGCAGGAGCCCCACGTGACTCCTCCCCCAGAACTCCACAGCCACCCACACGATGAAACGCACCGGCCGGCGGGGAGACTTGCTTAGGACAGGCCGTCACCTGGTACCGGCTGCCACAACTCGCCCAGGGATAAAGAAGTGAGGAGAGAGCTCAGGGCTTGTCATCCTGGCTTCAGGCTAGATCAGCGTTGATTTGCAAGAACCCCAGCGTACCGCTCGCCTTTCTCTCTCTCTCTTTAAATCAGCACATGTATTGCTGCTATAGTAGACCAGAAGACATTACTCACTTCATTTTAACCCGAGCTTGCTGCTGCTTTGCATACTGCAGCTAAAACTCATCATGTCCATTTCCTAAAGTCATCTGTTCGCCACCCGCCCTAGACACACGCAGGCTGTTTTGAAAATAAATAGTTCCAAAAAGGGCACCGTGACACGTGCCTTAAAAATGGGCACAGGGCTTTCTGCCTACTTCTAGTCTAACCGAAGCCACCTCTGGTTTACAGTGCTTCTACCTCTTTAAGGTTTAGTTAATTCTCCAGCCTGTTCAAATCCTTAATCTCTATAACCACCTTTTAGTGCTTTGATTGGCACTTTGTTCATGTCACTGAATATTAATTGCGATAGTTGTGTTGATTTGCTGCAGTTGTGGGACTGTTCTGTTAACACTGTATTAAGAAAAATGCTCACAAAAATAAATATATGCATTCCCCTGTAAGTCTCCTTCCTAAATTAAGAAATGCTTAATCAAGCATCTCCCCAAAGCAGTGTCTCTTGAGTCTAATTGTTTAGGGCTAATTTTCAAATGTTTCCGCTTATTTTTAACTAGTTTGGGAACTCTAAAATTAGGCCTTATTGACTTGTTCCACATACTGTTAGAGTATGTGCATGTGAGACCAACTAACTAATGTCAAAGCCATTAAAAGATCACTGAGAGATTGCTCCTGCAGTCTTTACTTAAACAAACCTTCTGTTAAAAGGTCTTAGTTATGACCAGCTTCTTTGGATGTTACCTTACTTTTCCAAACACACCCAGCCCTGGCTGGATGAGAAGATGCAGCATATTAAAGGAACAATTTCACATGTGCAGGATAAAATAACAGGAAGATGGACAGAGCATTTGTGCTCTGTATCATCACATTAATTATAAAGCAGGTGGGGCTTGATTACCTATCCACTAGGTGATGTGATGTTTTAGGATGAGATAAGGGTAGTTTAGTAAGTGATATGAAAAACTAATTCAATATTGTGATAATGAAAAACTTCTGCTATTATAATCAGACAAATCAGCACAGATACTGATATTTCAGGAATACAGTTGTTTTCAGTTGATCAAATCTTTCAAAGAAAATAAAAATGTAAGGTCTAGGAGGCCAGTTTAAAGTTTAGGTTGTTGGGGTTTTTTGACTGTTTAGAAAATTACAGCAAAATGGATGCTAAATTATGAGAAATTTAAGTTTAAAGTTAAGAACAGGCAACTAACAAATATTTTATTTAGTGTTACAAAATGTCTCCAAAGCGCTTTAGTCAGCAAATTTGATCTGCTTCATTTCTTCACTAGATTTCCTCTTGTAAGCAAACAGGAACTTTAAAAAGCACAAGTGAGACACAGTGGAAACACAGATCTTGAGAGGAGAACGGAAACAGTATACACTGAAATACAACACACATGCACAAATGTTAAAAAGTTCATGCTACTTATTCACTGCAAGTTCATTTCACTTCTCTCTATTTGAATTGTAAATTGAGCTTAGTAAATTTTCCATTTACTAATTATTTGGACTCCCTCCTTGCATTAATGCAAGTGTTTAAGTCAATATTTCATTTTCCTCTTTCCTCCCCTTTGTGCCCATTTAGTAATGGGTATGTAAAATAAGTGTTAAGTTACTAAAGACCTGATCCTGTAAACCAGTGGTTTTCAAACTGCAGGTCGCAACACAGTACAGGGTCGCGGAAAGTAATGCACTGGGCTGTGGCGATTCTGGTCAGCACAGCCAACCAGGCTATTAAAAGTTCCGTCGGTGGTGCTGCCCGGCTAAGGCAGGCTAGTTCCTACCTATTCTGATACCATGCTGTGTCCAGGAAGCAGCCAGCAGCAGGTCCAAATATGGCAGGGGGCACAGGGCTCCACATGCTGCCCCTGCCTCGAGCTCTGGCCTTGCATCCCATTGGCCAAGAACCAACCAATGGGATCGAGGGGAGAGGGCAGTGCCTATGGTACGAGCTGCACAGAGCCACTTGCGTGCCTCTGCCTGGGAGCCAGACCTGCTGTTGGCTGCTTCTGGGATGCAGCAGTGCCCGTGGTGCCAGCATAGGCAGGAAGCCTGCCTTAGCAGGCCTGCTGCACTACTGATCAGAAGCTACCTGAGATAAGCCTGCACCCAACCACCTGCCCCAGTCCTGAACCTCCTCAACCCTGAGCCCCCCTCCTGCACCCTATACCCCTCATCCCTGACCCCACTCCAGAGCCTGACTCCCTCCTGAACCCCAACCCCCTGCCCCAGTCCAGAGCCCCCTCCCATACTCTGAACCCCTCATTCCTGGCCCCATTCTGCAGCCCTCACCCTCACCAGGGGCAGCTCTAGACATTTCACTTCCCCAAGCATGGCAGCATGCCACAGGGGGTGCTCTGCCGATTGTCGGTCCCGCGCCTCCGGTGGACCTACTGCAGGCATGCCTGCGGAGGGTCCGCTGGTCCCGTGGCTCCAGTGGACCTCCTGCAGGTGTGCCTGTGGAAGGTCCACTGGTCCCGAAGCCACCAGACCAGCGGACCCTCTGCAGGCAGGCCGCCAAAGGCGGCCTGCCTGCCGCCCTCCGGGCGACCGGCAGAGCGCCCCCCGCGGCATGCCGCCCCAAGCATGCACTTGGTGTGCTGGGGCCTGGTGCCGCTCCTGACCTTTACCCCCACTTCCCAACCCTCTGCCCCAGCCCTGAGCCCCACCCACACCCCTTCTCAAACCTCTCAGCTCCATTGGGTCATGGGCATCAACAATTTTCTTCAACTAGGTCACCAGAAAAAAAGTTTGAAAACCACTGCGGTAAACGCTTACACATAACTTCATACATGTTACAGGTCTCATTGACTCACACTAGTAAAGTGTTGGCAGGGAGGTTGGTCCCTAAATTCTAGAAAGCCTTGGAATACAGTCACATCTCTGCAGAAACAGGGGGTGGGATCCACAAAGGGAATTACGGTAGGTGTTGTGACTCTGCATGTCATAGAAAATCACAGGAACAACACTGCAATCCACAGAGTCTAAATTAGACGAGGCTCCTATATAATGAATGGGGAGAGATAGGTGGCTTAGACTGTGATTCACAAAGCCAGCATGCTAGGTAGGGAAGCAGCTTAATCTAGCCAATGCGAGTTGCCACTGAGAGAGTTGTGGGCTAAGCCTCACCCCCTCACAGAGTTTGGTGCCTAAGTTCAGGTTGCAGGGAGGTTCCTAGCTGCACTTGTGATCCACAAAATGGGGGAAGATAGGTGGCCAAAACCCAAAATTTCATACCCTGAACCGAGACAGCCAGGGGAAAGACTATACCTCTCTTATACCCATTAGCCTCATGGCTAGGAGATTCACTAGGGCATGGGAGACCCGTGGTTCAAGCCTCCCCTTTCTCCTGAGGGGGACAAGGGATTTGAGCAGGGATCTGTCTCCGGACAGGTGAGCGCCCTAACCACTGTGCTATGGAATGCTCTGATGGGGGATGCCCTCAATCTCTCCTATTGACATTGTTCTATTTTAAATAATTGAGTATTGGGCCAGTGAAGGAGTTAGATTGACTCTGAAGCCTAGTGGTTAGTGCACTCACCTAAGAAGTAGCAGCCTCCTGTTCAAATCTCTTCTTCCTCTAAGGAGAAGGGGGACTCCTGCAGCCTGGGTGCGTACTAGGCTAATGGTTATAAAAAGAGGTGGTCTTCTTCTCCCTGTCCCCTCCCTTCAGCTGTTTTGTGGGAACTTGTGTGAGGTGCCCAATCCAGTAGAAGGCCTCTGAGTACACCTACCAAATCAAGCCCCCCACCTGACT
The DNA here is from genome assembly GCF_003597395.2 of Chelonoidis abingdonii. NCBI lineage: Eukaryota > Metazoa > Chordata > Testudines > Testudinidae > Chelonoidis > Chelonoidis abingdonii. The sequence continues at coordinate 59,817,973 of NC_133771.1, read as the reverse complement.
TAAGCAGCTTAGCACCTATCTTCCCCAGTTTGTGAATTGCTCAGTGGATTAGGCTAGGTCCACACTACCACCTACTTAACTATAACTTATGTCACTCAGGGATCTGAATAAATCATCACCCTGAGCAAAGTAAGTTACACCAACCTAAGTGCTGGTGTGGACTGCTTCTCCTGCTAACATAGCTACTGCCTCTGGTGGAGGTGGATTTATTATGCCAACAGGAGAAGGCAGAGTGACTTCACCAGAGGCACTACGGTGGGGTACCTGCACCAGTGTAGAACTTTTAGTGTAGACTAGCCCTTAAGCAGGGAATATGTGTATAGATGTCTAGAGTGAGGCTGCAGCCACAGGCGCTGACTTTTTAATGTGCCGGGGGTACTCTGCCCCAGGTCCTGCCCCCACTCCACCCCTTTCCCCAAGGTCCCACCTTGTCCTGCCTCTTCCCGCCCCTGCTCCGCCCCCTTCCCCAAGAGCACCCTGCCCTCACTCCTCCCCCACCATCACGTTCTACATGCCACTGAAGAGCTGATCACTGCCACATAGGAGGAAGCGCTGGGAGGAGGAGGAGGCTCTGATCAGGGGGTCTGGTGGTGAGTGCTCAGCACTCACAATTTTTGTTTTCCAAGGGTGCTCCATGGCTGGAGCATCCATGGAGTTGGCATGTATGGCTGCAGCACATACCCCTAGAGACAGTAAGTTAGGCACTGAGTAAATTTAGATGTCTACAGGGTTAGACAGCAGCCAAGTGGGAATATTGCCAATAGTAGTGGTCCCTAAAAATGGGAGTTAGGTGCTTCAGTACCTTTGTGGATTACACCCAATGTCTACCACATAGATCCCATTGCAGTGCCGTGTGTCCTTGGAGATTAATTCTGTTTTGGGTGTGCTTAATTTTATTTCTGTGGTTATTTGGATTGATTTCATTGGGACTAGTTACAGCAGTAGTATAAACATGTGCATAGGTATTTGCAGGATCAGGGCTTAAGATTTGGGGAAATAAAAATGTAAAACTGTTAAAGTTAGCAGACACAGTTGTGAGTTTTTGATGAACTTTTGCGAGCCAGTGGGAAATATTGTAATAATTCTGTGCCCCCTAGTGGTACTGAAAATTATGTATTATATAAGAAATAGTTGGGAAACAGCAAAAAGGTAGCCCAGCTATTCAAGTGAAGTCACGCAAGTTTAGTAAGTCTGAAGCATACAAAATGAAGTATGAGTACTGATGAGTTGAATATTTTATTTGCATTTTATGTGAAGAATCATGCTCTGCTGGTATTTTTATTTGATCCAATAATGCTTTAAGAAAAAGCACATAGGATGAAAAGACAAATTTTAATTAATCTGATTCTTCCTTGTTTATGAGATGGACAATATGGGCATTCAGGATATGACATGTGGCTGACTCCAGGAAGGAGGACTGCTAAGCAGGGATGGGGTTCACCTATTGATGAAAAGGGAAGAGCATATTTGGAGACAGACTGGCTAACCTAATAAGGAGGGCTTTAAACTAGATTTGAAGGGGGCAGATGACCAAAGCCCACAGATAATTCCAAAACATGGAGATCTGGGAGAAGGGTCAGAATTTGTAGGGAGCATGGGCTGGGAGACCATTCTGGAGGAGCAGAGATAAGGGAGAGAAAAGAGATAACTGGGGCGGGGGAAGACAGTGTCTTAGATGTCTGTATACTAATGCAAGAAGTACAGGGAATAAGCAGGATGAACTCAGAATGCTAGTAAATAAATAGAACTATGACATAGTTAGCATCACAGAGACTTTGAGGGATAATATGCATGATTGGAATATTGATATAGAAGGGTACAGCTTGCTCAGGAAGGACAGGCAGGGGATAAAGAGAAGAGATGTTGCCTTATATATTAAAAATGTAATTACTTGAACTGAGGTTGAGATGGAAATAGAAGGCAGTCTTGTTGAAAGTCTCTGGGTAAGGATAAAAGGGGTAAAAAACAAGGGTGATGTCATGGTAGGGGTCTACTACAGACCACCTACCTAATCAGGAAGAAGAGGTGGATGACTTTTTTTTAAATAACTAACAAAATCATTCAAAGCACAGGATATGGTAGTGTTGGGGAACTTCAACTACCTAGATATCTGTTGGGAAAATAACACTGCAGGGCACAGATTATCCAACAAATTCTTGGAATTTTTTTTATTTCAGGTGGAGAAAGCTGTTAGGGGAGAGGCTGTTCTAGATTTTATTTTAGCAAATAGGGAGGAACTGGTTGAAAATTTGAAAGTGGAAGGCAACTTGGGTGAAAGTGATCATAAAATGATAAGAATTCATGATTCTAAAGAATGGTAGGAGGGAGAACAGCAAAATAAAGACAGTGGGTTTCAAGAAGGCAGACTTCAGCAAACTCGGGGAGCTGGTAGGCAAGATCCCATGGGAAGCAAGTCTAAGGGAAAAAACAATCAAAGACAGTTGGCACTTTTTCAAAGAGACATTATTAAGGGCATAAGAGCAAACTATTCCACTGCATAGGAAAGATAGGAAGTATGGCAAGAGACCACCCTGGCTTAACCAGGAGATCTTCAATGATCTAAAAATAAAAAAAGAGTCTTACAAAAAGGAGAAACTAGGTCAAATTACAAAGGACAAATATAAACACAAATATGTTGAGACAAAATTAGAAAGGCCAAGGCACACAACAAGATCATACTAGCTAGAGACATAAAAGTTAACAAGAAAACATTCTACAAATACATTTGAAGCAAGAGGAAGACCAAGGACAGGGTAGGCCCGTTACTCAACAAGGGGGGAAAAACAATAATAGAAAATGTGGAAATGGCAGAGGTGCTTATTTGTATCGGTTTTCATCAAGAAGGTTGGTGGATGTCTAACATAGTGAATGCCAGTGAAAATGAGGTAGGATTAGAGGCTGAAATAGGGAAAGAACAAGTTACGATTACCTAGACAAAGTTAGATGTCTTAAGGTCACCAGGGCCTGACAAAATACATCCTACAATACTCAAGGAGCTGACTGAAGAGATATCTGAGCCATTAGCAATTATCTTTGAAAAGTCATGGACATACAAGGGCCCTTGTTAACCTGAGCTGAGATTTCCCAATAAATTCAACTAAAACACACTGTTTTAGCTAAAATATAAATCAGATTTATTAACTATAGAAAGACAGATTTTAAGTGAGTATAAGTGGTAGGCATGAAGGTCATAAATAGTTACTTTAAGAAAATGAAAAGTAAACACATATTCTAAATCCTAAACTTTTAGTTTAAGCAAGAGTTGAATCAAACTACCTTGCACCGTGACAGATGGTACAGGCAGGTTACAGTTCCTCAATACACAGGCTGGGACTGCCTACCAACCTGGGACAACCCTTTCCCAGTTAAAAGTCTTTGTCTTTCAGATGTTCTTCCAGGTATTGAGACGGGGGAGAGGCCAAGTGATGATGTCACTTCTCCTCTATTATATTTTCTTCCAGTGTGCTGGAAAGATTCTTGCTGTGATGGGAAGGCCAGGCAGTCCCCATTGGTCAAGCAGTCTCCATTGCATATGTGCCTTCTGTAGGGAATCTCTGGGATAGGGGTGTCTTTTCTTGATGGTTGTTGATGAGCCATTAATGCTGTCTGGCTATTGATGGCTACTCCTTTGTTGTAACTGAAAGGTTGGTTGTGGTTGTTCCCAACCCTCAGAACATATTTCAGTAACACATATAGCAATACTTAATAACTTCACATACAATGATAATACATACAATCCAACAGGAAGTTAATGTTCAAGAGGTCAAGACTTTTAAAATGATACTTCACAAGGTATACTTTGTACAAAACATATCATAATCATATCACCATGGTGAATAGGGAGTTCCAGGGTGCTACTTTGTGGTAGAGAGTGTCACAATGATGTTACTAGAACATGTTCAGGATCAGAAGGCACTGTCTAGGTAAAAGTGTTACATAAGTGTGTCCTAAACAAAGGAATGTGGGTTTACCTCAATTTACATAGAAGCAGTAAACAGGACCATCAGGACAGCAAGGGGAGAACAATTTGGATTATAGTAAACCCTAGCAGGGGACAACAACAGCATGAAGCTTCCTTCACCATCAAACTCCATGTCTCCTTCCTCAGTCTGAAAAAACTTTATATTGTGGGGTAAGCTCCAGAAGAATCCATTTCAAAAGGTTCATTGAACTATAAAAGAAAGGGGCAGAAACTCCCAAGTTATCTCTTTCACCTAAAACAACAAAAGAACCAGCACTGTGGCTTTCTGGAGGAGATCTGGGGCCCAGGGAAAGGGGGCATTCAATCATTTTTCTGGAAGATCGTGGGTGAGAAAAGCCGTCTTGGACAAATTCTGTATCTTGCTGGGTTAAGATTTTAATCACTAGAAAGTGTTTTTCACTTTTATTTGTTTGTAATCATTTCAGTTACATTTAAAACCCCTGGGTTTTTTTGTTAGGAAACTTTTTACTTTTAATTTAAACTGAGTTGTGTTTGAATTAAAGCATTACTGAACTCAAATTGTGACATTTCTATTACCAATCTGCCTGGGGCATCAGGTGATCTGGCTGAGGCCACAGGATCTTTAGGGAAAAAGATGGAGGAGCACACCAAGATATTAATTTTAAAGCTTTATTAATAAAATAACTGCGGAGAGTGCTGGGGATCCCCCAGGTCACTCAAGGAAAAAAACAAAGCGTTAGTGCCCCAAGACCTAAGCCACTTTCATACTCACACACGCACTACCTGGGGCTGGCCAAGCCTGAGTGTAACTGAAGAAGAAGATGCGGGGGAAGGGTGGACAGGAGTTCTTGTCCTGGGCCCAAGTTGTCCGGGGTCCACTGTGATCTCCGAGTTGCTCTGGCTCTGAGAAGGGTTTTAAAGTACTGGGTTCATTTGGGGGTGTTCCGCTCAGGAACCTCTGCTCCTGATGCTCTTTGTACCAGTCAAAACTGGTTCTCTGTGGTCTCCTCAACTTTCCCAAAACACACTGGCTAGACTTTGTTGTCCTCTTTGTATTCCTCTGTGCTGGCCTTCGCTTGTTATGGGCTGCCTCTGGAGGTCTGTTCAGCTGAATCTTCCTTTCTCATGGCTGGTCTGTAGATTCTGGGCCCCTGTCTTTCTCGGCAGGCAGCCAATGGTCAGCTGTGGCCTTGGGCTGGAGTCGATGCCTTAGCTCCTGCCTGAGTGAGCTGAAGTGTTGAGTTAACCTGTTCTCTGCTTTCTTCCTCCTTCCCCCTCTTGGCCTCTCGTACCCTACAAAGGAATCTTCCATTCCACTCTCACACATTTGACCCTCCCCAAAATGCCCTGCAATGCTTGCAACAGCGTTAGCAATATGCAATGCTGATCTGCCTTCCCCAGGGGACTCCTTTTGGGAGGGAACCATTGGGATGTGACAAGGTTAAAGTGGTACTGTATACACTGTGTCTTTAGAGGAGCAAATGATCCGTATTATTTCTCTGAGTGTCCATGACAGGGCTGGACATTTCAGAACACATGGCTTGGGAAAATAGTGGGCTGGGAGTGTGTTGGGGTCACCTTGCTTGTAACCAAGGATAGTGGAAGTCAGAGTGGGGCCGTGGGGCTGCAGACAGGGTGTTTGGGTCAGAGCTGCTGGATCAGGGGTTGCTGCATAGCACATACACACTCAGGATGTGATCTGCATGCTTGTTGCTGACTGAGAGCCTCCCAGGCAGAAAGCTATAGTCGCAAACCATTGTGAGGAACTCAGGGTAAGAGGTGACACTCATCAATATGGATTGCACTCAAAAGTATGACAGAAGTCTCTCTCCTATTATGAGGGAAGAGACTGGTAATCAGCCATCCTCTTTTCCAGGACCCAACATGGTTGGTTGGGAGAGGGAGGAACCTTGTCCCGCTTGACTCTACAAGGCTCCTGGTTCTGGTCCATTAAAGAAAAAGACCCTGTTAACACACAGACACTAACAGTCAGCCTGAGACCACTTTATCCCTACATGTGTTCCAAATCACCTGACCAAAGTTTTACTGGCCATAGTACCTGCTCATTCTTAAAGGGGAACACTTTGTTACAATTATTACGAAGATGTTAAGCATCATAATACCTAACTTTCAAGTGACTAGAAAAATCACAGAAACACTGGGATCCACAAAGCAGAAATGTTCAATAAAAATTTCTGCATTTGGGGAAAAAACAGACAATGGTAATGATGATGCTTTTTCCATTCCACTAGTATCTCTGGAGGACATTAAACAGAAACTACTAAAATCAGACATTTTTGAATCAGCAGGTCCAGATAAGTAGCATCCAAGAGATTTAAAAGAGCTGTCTGAGGAGTTTGCTGGACTATTAATGTTGATTTTCAATAAGGCTTGGGGTGCTAGGGAAGTTCCAGAAGACTGGAAGAAAGCCAATATTGTGTTGATTTTCAAAAAAAGGTAAATGAGATGACCCAGGTGATTATAGGCCTGTCAGCCTGGCATTGATCCCAGAGAATAGAGCAGCAGATATGAGACTCGATTAATAAAGAATCAAAGGAGGATAATGTAATTAATGTAAGTCAACATGGGTTTATGGAAAATAGATCATGTCAAACTAACGACATTTTTTTACAAAAGTAGAGGTTTGGTTGATAAAGGTAATAGTGTGACATAGTATGCTTACATAGTGTAAGGTGTTTAATTTGGTAGCACACAACATTTTGTTTAGTTAATTTAATATTTTTATCAAGGACCTGGAAGAAAACAAAATCATCACTGTTAAAGTTTGTAAATGACAACAATTGGGAGGGGGAGAGTAGTAAATAATAAAGAGGACAGCATGCTAGGTGGGGAATCACTTAAGCTACCCTCTGAGAGATGCTGGTGAGAAGGGTGTGTGCTAAGCCCCTCCCCTATCATGGAGTTGGGAGCCTAAGTTAAGGCTGCAGGGAGCTGCCTATCTCTGTTTGTGACCCAGAGCTGGGAACTCCTTTCCTAGAATCAGATGGCTTAGGTGCCTAGGTAGCTTCTTGTGAGAATAAAGCACTTACCTCACTCCACACAAAACAGCTAGAGCAGGAGGTGCCTATCTAGCAACTTTATCCCACTGGTCAGAGCAGTCATCCAGGATGTGGGAGATCCATGTTCAATTCCCCGCCCTGCCTGAGGGGAAGAAAGGATTTGAACAGCGGTCTCCAACACATCTCAGGAGAGTGCTCTGTTCACTGAGCTTGGGATAGTCTGTTCTGGGGATACTCTCACTCTCTCCTGTTGAAGCTCTTCTGTTGTGGTAACTAATTAAATAGTGACTGGAGTAGGGGGACTGGACCACTGGTCTTCCCCCTCCCATGTGGGTGTCCTAATCACCAGATTATAATCACTCTTTCTCTGCCCCAGTGACTATTTAAGTATTTTTACACAGTGGGACAACTTCAACAGGAAAGACTGAGAAAAACCCGTATCAGACTATCCCATAGCTAGGCAGTTAGAGCAATTGCCTGAGAGATGGGAGACCCCTATTCAAATTTGTCCTTTCCTTCAGGCAGAGAGGAAAATTGTACAGCTGTGTCCCACATGCTGGGTGAGCACTCTAGCCACTGGGCTAAAAATTATAAGTAGGCACCACTACCACTTTGAATGGGACCCAATCTGGCAAGCATGCTTAGAGGTATTGGCTCCTGCAGGTGTGATAGATGGAGGAGTGTCTATATTCCCCCAGTTCAGAGATTGCACTGGGGCTTAGGAAGGAGATAGGCACCCAGATGCCTCCAATGAGAAAGCAGTAATCCTGCCCAGAAGCAGAAACATAGCTAGGGACATTTTACAGAGAAAATTTAGGTGCCGAGGGAGTTTACGTTTGCAAAGTTTAGGTGGCAGCCAAATAGGAGTCTTGAGGATCGCAGCAGAGCCTAAAACCCGGACTTAAGTACTTAAATCCAAGATTTACACAACTTTGAGGATCTGAGCCCAGCTCACCATTTTGCTGCATTCAACAATGTATTTGTTAAGAGTTGCTGGCAAATACTTCTAAGCTCATAAAGTTAATATTTAAATTAATAAAACAGTGTATTCCTACTCATTTCAGACAAGTTACACCCTTGTAAAACTGTATTCCCAAAGTATTATAAAAAATTTCAGAGGTAAAGACTAATTCACTATTCTTAAAATTATGAATCTCAGCTATTAATGTTGCATTTGAGCCCTATTCTAATGCTTCATTATTATTGTACTACATTGTAAGTGACCGAATGAGTCTGTGAATCAAACAATTAATATATTCTACAGCCATATGCTAGAAACTTTGAAACAAGTGCTTCACAGTTGGTCCTTTAACAAATAAAATAACAATACTTAGCTTTTCTGTAGCACATTTCCTGTTCAAAAAGCTTTCCAATATTAATTATCCTCCGGGAATTTCAACCAGCTATGCCTCCTTGTACTCCCTAAGTAATATATTGCAGTTCATTCATGAGCTAGTGACATCATAGAATATTGGATCAGAATACTAAAATTCTGACAGTTTATATTTCTATAAACAGAGAATAAAGACTTCTTTCTGTAAGTCCTTTGCATTTCAAATTCCCTTTGAAACTCCTATCTCCTGGGAGATTATAGGACCCTTGGAAGGCTTACATCTCATTGAATGAGGAATTGACCTCAGCAACAGCTGTTGTGTGCTTAATGCTTTTGAAAAGGATATGACTTCTCTGGGTGCCTCCCCTGTAACAGAGCATGAGTAGCTTAAGGCTGACTCACCCCTCTGTGCCCTTTTTAAGTGTCCTCACATGGTCCAAATTGACAAGGTAATTCATTAAGCACCAGGTGATTAACCAATTAAGGTGATTCAGCTGGTAAACTAAAGACAGAAGAGAGCCAGGAAGAGATGAGAGAGAGTGGAAGGCTAGAAGGAAGGGCCAGAGAAGCCCAGGATTTCATGGAAATGAGAGCTCTTACTACGGGTACGTCTACACTATGGGATAATTTCGAATTAGCTTAAACCGGTTTTATAAAACAGATATTATAAAGTCGATTGTGCGCCGGTCACACTTGCACATTAATTCGATGGTGTGCGTCCATGGGTCCAAGGGCTGCGTCGTATTTCTGGAGCAGTGCCGTGGGTAGCGTGTTCCGTTAGCTATCCCATAGTTCCTCGTCTCCCCGCTCCCTTGGAATTCCGGGTTTGAAGCCAGTGGCCTTGTATGGGGGCAAAATCATGTCGGGGTGATCTGGGTACAGCCTCACCCTCCCTTTTGTGAAAGACAGAGACAACCTTTCGCGCCTTTTTTTCCTGGGGGAACTGAAGCAAACGCATAGCACACAATCATGGACCCTGCTGAGTCAGTAATGCAATCGTGGACGTTTGTAAACACCTCGACCGCATTCTCGGTGCTGTCTATTGTGTGACCATTGAAAAACTGCAAAGCCAGCGAGAGGAGGAGCAGCTCGGCAGTGTCGCACGACGAGAGCGATGACGAACATGGAGGAACACTGAAATTCTCCCTAACCGCGGGCCCTGCATTGGAGCTACTGCTGGTATGGGGCAGGTTCTACCCATTGAACGTGATTCTAGGCGGGAAACAAGGCACAGCTGGTGGACGCATAGTTTTGCAGGTGTGCGATTCCGCAGTGGCTGCAAAACTTTCGCATGCGAGAGCACTTTCTTTGAACTTGCTGACTTGGCTTTCCCTGCCCTGAAACGCCGGAATGACTAAGATGAGAGCAGCCTCACAGCTGGACGTAAGCAGTGGCAATTAGCCCTCTGGAATCTGCAACTCAGACAGCTACCGAGTCGTTGGGGAATCATTTGGAGTGGGAAAATCTACTGTGGGGGCTGCTGTGATGCAGTTAGCCAAGCAATCATTAACTGCTGCTACGAAAAGGTTGTGACTCTGGGAACATGCAGGTTTTCATAGTTGGATGGCTATTGCTGCAATGGGATTCCCTACTGTGATGGTGGCGATAGATTGAACCCATATCCCTATCTTGAGCCCCGAGCGCCAGGCACCCGTACGTAAACCGCAAGGGTCTTTTCAATTGGTGCTGCAAGCACGGTGGATCACAAGGACGTTTCACCAACCATCCACGTGGAGTATGGCCAGGGGAGGGTTCATGCACGCTCGCCCTCTTTCAGAAGCAAACTCTAGTTAATCGGCTGCAGCAAGGGAATTATTCCCAGACCAGAAAATAAACAAGGGTTGGCGATTTTGTTGAGATGCTGTCGGTATATCCTGGGTACCAGCCTACCCTTGATGCCATGCTCATTGAAGCCATACACAGGGCAGCTTGGACATTGGTCAGGAGCTGTTTTAACTACAGGCTGAGCAAGTTCAGGAATAGGTTGTTTGAATGTGCATTTGGCCGTTAATAAGGGCGCTGCGGTTGAATTACTTACTCGCTCAGACCCTCAGCCAACCAATTGTCCTGTTTGTATTGCTGCTTGCTGGTGTCCCTCTCTGTGAGGTAAAGAGAGACCTTTATGGCGGGTGGAGGCTGGGAAATCACCTGGCTGCTGCCTTACGAGCAGCCAGACACCAGAGGCGATTAAAGACCAACCAGGAGGACGGTCCGCATAGAGAAGTCTTGAACCGGTCTTCAGCATGGGCCAGGGTACGGTCGTGTGATGCTGTGTTTTGTTTCCCCCTTGATGAACACTCCTCCCTCGTTGACTCATTCCCTGTAAAGCACCCACCTCCTTTTACTTACAGCTTGTTGAAGAAATAAGTCAGATCGTTTTAAAAATCATTTATTTTCTTATTAAAAGTCACTTTAGTTTACTGTTTAAAAATCATGTATTCTTTCTTAAATAAGTCATTCCCTGTAAGCAACCACCCTCCCCTTCTTTAATGTATTCTTTATTAAAAAGTAATGATAAAAAGGAGACAGAGGAATATCTAGGTATCCCATGCATGCTGTTGTGTTTGGGAGGAGGATGGGAATCAGGGAAAAGGCCATTAAGCACATTTCAACGTCATGGACAGCCTTTTGGTGGTTACTGTCTAATGGGAGGTGGAGATGGGTGGGTGCAGAAAGCCTATCTCCTGACGCGCGTATCATAACAGGTCTGGGTGAGGAAGATATGTAACATTGTGAGTACTGCAGGGTGGTTAAGCATGGGCTGCAGTGCATTCTGTAACCCGCTGCTCTCCTGAAATCCCCCATGGTTCTAGAGGAATATCTGTTTGAGTCAGCGCAGCAGCGTCAGCGCACTTGCATCACGCCACCGCTGATCTTCCTTGCCTACACCTCTGATTCTCCTGCCGCCACCATCTCAGCTGAGCGTCTCTCCTATTCCCGGTCACTTGGCTCTTCCTGTAGTTTTTGCCTATCACACCTTCCACTCTTCTGATGGGCTCTGTCATTTCGGGTACTTCCATGATTTTCTGAGAACATGTGTCATCTCGGTTCTCTTCCTCCTCCGCCTTATGCTGAGCTGCCTTCGGGATGGCCTAGGGGGCCGGGACAACGTGATGCAGTTGCATTGGAGGAGGGAAAAGGGAGAAAGTATGTAAAAGATTACACTTTTACAGAACAATGCTTGTATCTTTCACAGTGAATAACACTTCCACTTACATAGCCATGTGATTTCACTACAAGGTCGCATTATGAAGCATCGTGTTAACTATGCTGAGAGTGGCTCGTGAGCTCTGAGTAGTTGCAGATCTCTCCACATCGCGGCAGTTCAGGCGATCATATTCAGGCATTCCTATAGAACCGAGTGCCAGTAGGTAAGGGCGCGTTTATGTTTTTAGGCTTCTATCGCAGCGTTCTATTACACCAGATAGGCCTATGTATAGCCTTTTACCTGTTAGAGGACTCCAGCAGAGACCAACACCCCCCTCTTTCCCCTCGCTCACCCCACCGCATGCCTGCTATCATGTAAGATCATGGATATCATCTCCCTCCTTCCTCCCCCGCCGCCACCGCTGGCTGGTGAGCTGGGAAGATTCCTGCTCGCCAAACCGCTGAAAAGCTCAGCTCATGCCTTTCCCTCCCCTCTCCCACCTTTGCTACGTGCAAGGAGGAGGAGTTAAGCGGCAGCCCAGTAGGAAATGCATGTATGCCCCCCTAATTAAATTAAATCCTGATTTTCACCAGGTTACAATGAATGATTAACTCTGCTGAGAATAACGCGCAATATGCAGAACGGTATGTTTTCTTGAATGCAGCAATCACCACGGAGCTTACGCCAGCTGTGCTTTTGAGCAAGATTCCGAATTACTTGCATACAGCATGGCGTGGGAAAGCTGTCACAATGGCGGGACGGATAAGGCCGCCTTGCCCAGAAATCTTCTGCAAGGCTTTCTGAGTACCTCTCAGATCGATTCTGGAGATTTCTTTGGAGAATATTTCGCTTCCATCCCCAACATGTTTACGAACTTTTCCTGTAACTTTTTACTGGTGCGAATGCATCACAGCCCTGCTGGCAAATCAATCATTAAAAAAACGCTTGTTTATGAAACCAATGTTTGAATTTTACAAGTGTACACTCACAGAGGTCGTCCATGGCTTCACTAGGTCTGGGCTGTGCTTGTGGGTGGGGGCTGGGGGGCATTCTGAGTCACAAAAGCTCCTGGCTGTTGGTGGCTATATGGAGTGCCTGGTGTCTGCCTCAAAGCTAGGTTGTCCTCCTCTTCCGTCTTCGGCTCCTCATCTTCCCCTCGCAGATCCTCAGCCAGGTTGATATTACAACCCGACATCTGAATCCCGGGCGGTGGTGCGGTATCTGGTTTGGCACCCCCCTAAATTGCCAGTGCAGCTCAGCCATATAAGCGGCATGTTCTTCGGCCCTGATCCAGACCTTCCGTTTGCTTGTCTGGTTTTTCTGATATGCTGGTCTGAGCTCCTTAACTTTTACTCCTGCAACTTGCACTAGTCCCTGCTGATGGCCTGTTCCCGTCATAGCTTTGAAATTCTTTCAATATTTTTTCATTTCGTTCTATTCGAATTGGAGGTTCTGTCTAGCACTGAATCCTATCTCCCCATTAATATAGCGAATCAAATCGTAAGTACCTCTTGTGCGGCTCCATGCTGGTGCTCTTTTTCGATTCTCAGGAGACTGGCACTTGTTACCTGTGGCTGATGAGTCTCGTTGGTCACCTGTGTCTTATCAGGGGTCACGCTGTGCCAAACAAGAAATTGAATTCCAAAAGTTCGCAGGGCTTTTCCTGTTTACCTGGCCAGTGCCTCTGAGATCTGATTGGGACCGTTGCAGTCAGCATTGTGGTGCACTGTTGGGATACCTCCGAGGCCAATAACGTCGATTGTCCAATCCACACTAACATTATTCAATTAGTTAATAATCGATTTTAGGGTTACTCCTCTCGTTTTGAAGGAGTACAGAAATCGATTTAAAGAGCCCTTTAAATCGATTTACAGCGCAGTTTAGTGTGGACGGGTGCAGCGTTAAATCGATTTAACGCTGTTTAAATCGATTTAACAGCGTAGTGTAGACGGGCCTTGATCTCCTGCAGTATCTGCAGTGAAGGGAAAAGCTGTATGCTATGGAGAACAAGCACTTGAATAGCATGCTGTAAATAAAGCACATGGTTTTCAAATTGCTACAGGAGTACCTGGGTTTGCAACAAGGAGTGCAGTAGGAGAGATCCCTGCTCTGTGACAATGCATAAATATGTCTATAGGAGCCTAAGTTTAGTTGCTTATTTTTGAAAATCTCATACTAAAGCTCTTTTGTTAAAAACTCATCAGGAGAGAAGAAAAAGCAAGGGGAGTACAGAAGTAACAGTAATGCTGTGACAACAGCAAGGATGAGACAGAAATCTGTAACAGGCAAATACAAATAATAAGAACTGGGCATAAATTATTTATAGAGAAAAGATTTTATTCAGAAAGGAGCCTTAAAGAGCTTTCCCACAGTTTTATACCTAAGAGACTTGATAGCTCTTTTATTAAAAATATAGCAATAGCTCTAAAGAGGAAGGCAGCTGTTATTTGTATTATGTTTCCATATACACTTGTAGTCTGAGACACAACTTATTACCAAAAAAGGATTTTTAAATATCCTGGGAGGTTAGAGAGAGGGAAATGGGTGCTGCTTCCTGAAGTGTCAGAGGCCAGAGTTACCTGACAGGAGGACATAAGAAGACAGAGAAGCAAATCCTGAAAAACAAGAAAGATAGGCCTGTGAAATGAACACCTAATGACCTGCCCTATGATACAACAGCTTCAGTAGATAAGTTTGACTAGCCAGTGCATCTGAGACAAGAACATATCTGAGTGAGAAGGAGGCCACTCAGCAACATCACTTATGACAGGGGTCGGTAAGCACCCTGGAGGGCTGGGCCAGTTTGTTTATCTGCCATGTTGGCAGGTTCAGCGGACTGCGGCTCCCACTGCCCACGGTTTGCCATCCCAGGCCAATGGGGGTGGTGGGAAGCTGCCGCCAGCATATCCCTCAGCCCGCGGCACTTCCCACCTCCCCCATTGGCCTGGGATGGCGAACCGCAGCCAGTGGGAGCTGTGGTCCAGAGAACCTGCTGACATGGCAGGTAAACAAACTGGCCAGCCCGCCAGGGTGCTTACCCTGGCGAGCCGTGTGCCAGAGGTTGCTGACCCTTGACTTATGATATCCTGTCCACTAAGAAAAAAGCAGATACTTTTGAGCCCCAGCTATGTTAAGCAAACACCCAGCACTTAACACAATCAATCTTATCCATATTGTTCCTCATCTGAGTAAAAGCAAAATGATTAAACTGTCAGATGAAGATTTCTAAAACACTGTATATGGTGGCAATGTTATGGTGCCAATAGTACATACTAATGGTGATTATTAAGATCTTTTAATTTAGCCATTTATTTGACTGTTGTTTGTTTTATTTTCTTATTGGCCCCTTGGATACATTTGCACAATATAATTATCCACCACAAGGGTAAACACATCTTTCCACCTGTGGACAGGAGGAAGAAAAAGAACCAGAGTCATGCTGGAGAGATGTAGTCACATCACTTAATGTATTTCTAGAAAGTGTTTTGGCAGCACAGTGATGGGTGATCAATATAAGAGCCTGAAGAGAACAGAGCAGACTACTAGGCAATTAGCAGAGAAGAGGGTGGACTCAGATAAAGTGAGGATCTGAGTTGTGAGAGGAGTCTTAGAGATGTGTAGGCACGTGGGTCTGTAATCTCAGAGTAAGAAGTCTATACCTCTGTATGTGATGGAGGGTGTCCCAGACACTGAGGGGAAGTGGTGGGTATACTCACATGGATTTAGAGGAGTATATGTGCATACATCTGTGGATGATAAGAAAAGGGAAAAAAAAAGAGGGAAATGTATGGGTATATATAGAGAAGAGTAGAGAAACAAGGAAGATATAGGGATGTGGGGGGGCATAGCGAGTGGCCTAGAGAAAGACGGTGAGGTATATGAGTGTGCAGTGAGAAAAGGAAGCTGTGGGGGGCACAGAGAGAGGAACAGAAAAAGTGCATGGTAAGGGAAAATGGAGAAAGAAGGCATATTAATGTGTGGCATGGCCCAGAGACAGATGGGAAGGTGTGAGAGAGAGAGGCCCCAAAAAGGTTGGGGAGGAGCACAGAGTTAGATGAGGAAGTTGTGTGTGAGGGGAAAGGAAGACAAGACACAAAGGGGAAGGTAAGTGTATAGTAGGTCACACACACAGAGCAGGGCCGGCTCTACCATTTTTGCTGCACCAAGCAAAAAAAAAAAAAAAAGCTGCTCGGACTAATGCCCGGACTGTGCCACCCCAACAATGGACAGAATGCTGCCCCTTAGCATGTGCCGCCCCATGCATGTGCTTGCTCCGCTGGTGCTTGGAGACGGACCTGAGAGAGAGAGAGAGAAGAAGTATGTACATGCAGGGGGAGCCCAGAGACAGAGGAGGAGCGGCAAGATGTTTATTTGTAGCAGTAACTGCTCTCTACATCTTCTAAAGGGGGCAATGCATACACATGGGGAAAGAAGCTAATAGAGTGTTATGCCCTGATGCACTGCTGTACAGCAACCCCTCCCACCCACCCCACACATGATGCAAGACATGCAAGTAGATTGTCAGTCTAATAATGTAATAACCATGGACTGGTTAGTCAGCTACAGTCTGACCGAAACATTATAACAATCTGAACAGCGGATACATAGCAGCAGGCCCTGAGTAGCTGCACAGATCCAGTGTTACAAACCCCACCCCCCACAGAGATACAGCTACACTGAGTTCAGGGAGCCAGAACCCAGAAACAAAACAGGAAGAGGGAGCAGGAAGGCAACACATACACACATATCACCACAATTTTCTTCCCTTTTCCCCAAGAAGTTCAATGGTACCTGGCCAGAGGTACCATGTGATCCCAGGGCTGTAGATTAGACCTAGGAGGCAGCTCAGGGGGTGGATGCTGATGCTGTAGCACATCTTTCCCTGTTGGCCACATGACATCATCATCCACAGTAAGAGCATCCACTTCTACCTGCAGTAAACATACTCGCCACACTCCAAGCTCTGCAGCCCGCAAGATCATGCCATGATTGTCAAAAACACTTCCAGACCCGCGCCTAATGTACACACTATGTCCAGAATAAACTACATGGAGTCTTACATGGATATATTTGTTCAAACTCACACAATTCCTATTCACATCGGTCAGTTCTGAGGATGGTGAAGGGATAGGATGAATCTTTTTTGTCAGCATAGACAACGTGGTCCTCATAGGTCATCTGAAGAACTGATAGAATAAAGTTTCCCCGGAACTTTCATAAGGTGTATTCCAAATATCATATAAATTATGATTTAATGCAATAGGGAAGGATCTATATTGATGTTCCTTTAATATGTGAGCTACACAATTTTTCTGAATCCCATGCAGTCTCTCTATTATCCCATTTCTTTGGGGATGGTACACAGCAGATTTATAGCGTACTGTACCAATACTCATCGGAAAGTCATCAAATTCTTGATACAAGAGGTACATTACCTAGCTCAAGGCTCTCTGGTATGCCAATCATAGCAGATAAGATGATTAGGCAAGACATGAGCTCTACTGAGGTGCCTTGTGAAATTATGAATGCAGTGGGGTAACTTGAGTAATAGTCTAAATCACTCAGAGTGTAGCTATGCAGTGCAATCGAGAGAACAGCAGTATCCACTGCAATTCTCTGCCATAGTCTTTCTACAACTACCACATTCAAAGGGGTCAGAAGAGCAGTAGTTCTACGTGTTGTGCAGACCAAGCATGCCTTTACATATCACTTGGTGTCTGAGCGCAGCCTTGGCCACCAAGCAATGACACAGCTTTTTTCCCCCCTTTAAAAAATAGGAACAGGACCACTGGGTTCAAGAAGCAGGAAACAAAAACAGGGAGCAGAAAGGCAATACATTCTCACACATGCACCCCTCAGTCATCACATGAAGACATAGCTAGATCAATTCCACTTGCAGAGAAGCCCTTAAGGCTAGCACAGAAGTAAAAGCAATCTCTGGGGGTGGCATAAGAGTCATGCAGTTATATTCTGCCTTCCCTGTACATATTACAGTTTTGTGGGCTTTGCAGGCCAATGCTCCTTCTTTTCTCCACCCCTGCTTTGTTGAGCTGCAAATTCCTTTCTTCCATATCAGATGGTTTAAACCTGGTAGACTTTTTGCAACAGTTCTCCCCTGTCATGCTGTCTGGAGTGGTTCACGACCATGAGTGCCAGCTTCATGGCAGACTGTCAAAAAGCAGGGCAGGCACCCCAAACTGGTGGCATGTTCTCTAATTAGATTTCACCAACCAAGTAACAGATGTGAACTCCTAATACACTATAACAGTCTTACCGTGGAGTCACAGGCAGTCCCCTTGGGCATTCCCATCTGTCTTGGTACCCAGGCAAGCTGAAATTAGTGATAGTTGTTTGCTATATGTGCTGAAGATCACAAAAGATTCAGGTTGCTTCCACTCTCAAGAAATCAGTCACTTCCCCCATGTCACCTTAGATCTCACACCAAAGACAATGTTTGTAGCCAATCCTCTAGTAAAGTAACTAAGGATTTATTAACTAGGAAAAATAAAATGAGAGTTAATTTACAGGTTAAAACAGGAAACGTATGTGAACAAATGAGTTACAGTCTATGATTCCAAAAATTAACAGAATTGTAATAATCTATCAGCACTGAATCTCTTTAAGGGCTAACCCAGGTTGACTGTGGGCATCTCTATTTCTCTTTCATAGATCCAGCCCTGTTAGAGTCCAAACAGCAAAAAAGAAACAGAAAATGTTCTTGGTCCTCTTTTATCCCCTTCTTCCAGTATTCAAGCTGATGGGATGAGCTTTGTTGCATGTAGCACCTTCATGGGTATGACAGGGCCATTAACCACACCTTTGTATTGTGATATTCCACAATGGCACACTTAGTTTTGATTGTCCTTCTTGATAGGCGGTGGACCATTCCTCCTGACTGGTTTCACAGGGTCAGAGCAAGCATTTTTACAATTATAAAACAAAACTTACATATCACCTTATGGCATGAGATACAGACATTATAAGTGAAATACATTGTTATAAGTCTAATATCTATCTTGAACAATACTAACACACGGGTGGTCTGGTTTCTAGCTATGAATTAGTCAGAGCTCATCTGATGCCTACAGTCTCGGCAAGAGCTGGCACCTAGTCTGCCAGCATCAGACCCCATAGCCCCTCAAGGATTTTTCTGTGGGAGGGGATATTTGGGGCTTAGTTACTAACCGTTTTTTCCCCCAATAAAAATTGCATCATTTCTGAGTCAAGATTTTTCAGAAGGGACTAGTGATTTTTGATGCCTCCGTTTTTGGGTGCTCAACTTGGGATGCCATACAGAGGCATGGTTTTTAGAAAGTTCTGAGTACTCCCAATCTGAAAATCAGGTCTCTTTAAGGTGTTTCCATTTGGATACCCAAAAAATGTAGACATTCAAATCACTTTTGAAAATCTTGGCCTGATTTTATTGTGCAGATTATATACTGGAACTCCTATACATTTCACAAAAAATGATGGCTTAGAAGATAATTATAGAAAACGATAAAAACAAGAAACTTATCTCCAGCTGCTCCATAATTCAGCTGGAAGTAGTTATCACCATAATTCCACATACCTTGTGTTGACCCCTGATAGCAAAATTAATTTTGCTCGCAATGCTTCCATGGCACAGAAATGAGAAATGACTGAAAGCTTGCAGATGAACATTTTGGAACATTTAACAAAACACATTGTCTGGGTATGTATACATACAACTCAGTTATGTCGTCTGATTGAAGAAGCAGTTCTTTCCATTTACTGTGTCTCTCCCTATTTAAATTCATATAGATAAGAATCCCTTTGTTTTTCTAGAGCTAATCTGTACGCTACTCCTCCTCATCCTCCAGGGCCAAAGCATACATATTCCATTTAAAATGTAAAACAAACAGTGGATTAATTACTTATGGAAGATTTAGCCCTAGACTCTCATTTTACACTGCTATGAATCTGTGGTAACTCCACTGGTGCAAGTGAGCAGAGAATCTTGCCCATTGTGTTTCTCCTTGTCAGTGTAACCTTTCACATTAGTATTGTTTTCAGCTGCTGCCTAAAATTAGACAAGCCAGTTATGTTTTGGTTTGTGGGCACACATGAGCACTGCATCTGTCTCACTGCTCTGTTGATCTATATCATGTTCTGCTTCTAGAAGTAGTAAGTGTAGCAACACATACCAGAATCAAGTTCTTCAAGTACCTAAGGCAGGAGGATTTTCTATATTTCAGCACCCACCCAGTTGATAAGATTGGCAGTGTCCAGCAGAGCAGAGGGTGCAATTGCAAGGAAACCCACAGACCTAAACCAGGTATTCACAGACTGTGGAGAAAGTTGAAATATTGATGTTTCAGCCCTCAGTTGGGGAAGGTGATAGGTTTTTTGGAACTGGAAGAAAATTAAAAATATAGTTTTCAGACTGGCTGAAGATCTCAATTCACACACTACTACTACTAACTTCCAATTGTGTAATGTAAAATGATGATAATGTCTAGGCATTTTGCTGGGCCTCTGCACTGTGTTGAATCTCACCTTTTGTGAGCAATAACCTGACACAAAAATGACAAGTTATTGACTACTCTGGAATTTCCAGTTCATAGCATGTTCTCTTAGAGGAGGTTTCCTAAAATCTTGTCCATTGCCTTAGATAAAGAGAGCAAGCATTTGCAGCCAATTTCAGTATTCTCAGTATCCAAAGTATTTCTGTAGTAAATATATAGAGAAGTATAAAGCAACAAAGAATCCTGTGGCACCTTATAGACTAACAGACGTATTGGAGCATAAGCTTTTGAAAGTGGGTATTCACCCACGAAAGTTTATGTTTTAATACGTCTATTAAGTCTATAAGGTGCCACAGGACTCTTTGTGCTTTTTACAGATCCAGACTAACATGGCTACCCCTCTGATACATAGAGAAGTATGAAGAACTACTGGAGATACTAATAACCATACCTAATTATCTTAGGTAAAACTTGCTGTTTGAAGAGCCACCACTGTTTGTCTTGTTTATATTGTAAGCTCTGTGGGACAGGGACTGTCTTTTTCCTTGACAGTTGGCTTGTAGGGCAGCAGGGGTCAGTCAGGCTAGCTCCATGTGGCAGGGGTCAGGAAGGTACACCTCCACCCCCTAACTCACTGTCTAGGTTGGTGGGGTGCAACCAAAAATTGGTGGGGGGGAAAGTGACACTGCATGCCCCCCCATGCATTGCCTCTGGTAGGTGGCACAAATATGCTTGCTCATCCCAGGCACTAAAATGCCTAGTTACGGCTCTGGAAATTCTCCTGTGGAAAGTGAGGCAGTATTTAGGGAATGTGCAACCATCACAATGGTAATGTACAGGCTTGGGGGGCAATGTAGGAGCCAGGGAGCACAATTACTGCTGTGAAAAAGTATTCAGTTCCCACTCCCCCTCGTACCCGCAGTGATCCCTTGCACATATTTAGGGCTTCTGTTTTTAGGTTTTAACTGACAAACACTGATAAAACACTCATAGGAAAGAAAAGGGCATACACAGAACAATAATATGGATTACAGGGGTGTAATTTCTACACTGCACTAATGTGCTGCATATTAGCCATCTGTGTAGACCTTGCTGGTGAGCACTAAAGATTCCCTAGTTAGCTTTAATATAGTGCTGTTTGAAAGAGTGCTACATTAACGGCGTATTAGGGAATGTTACAAAGAGATTATTCATTACAGTGTATATAAAGTCCTAACATCTCTCCTATATGGATCTGAGGCACAGGTTCTTTACAGATGGCACATTAAACCGTTAGAGCAATTTCACATGCACTCTCTCCACTCAACAATGAGCATTTGTTGACAAGACAAAATGACCAGTATTAAGGTCCTTGAGAGAGCAAACACAACCAGCATCAAGGAAATGCTATTGGGAGCACAATTTAGGTGGACTGGACATGTCAGAATGGAAGATCACTGCCTCCCAAAACAGATTCCCTGTGGGGAGCTGATGCAGGCCAAAAGAAAGAAGGGTCAGCTGTATAAGCACTTCAAAGAGAACCTGAAGAGCAGTCTCCAATGGGCTGGCATCAATCTCAAAGAACGTGAGCAAATGGCTCAGAGCAGGTCTCATTGGCGGTCTCTGACAAAGTCAGCATGCAATAGGTTTGAGTGACAAAATAGTCTCCTGTCTGCATGTGAAAAGTGCCACAGAGCTGCATCATCAAACATCATAGACTTCCCATCCCCTCAGTGCGGCAAACTCTGTACATCAGAGTTTGGACTTCAGAGTCATATGTGCAGCCAAAGATGATAATTGCGACAATATTGTAATCATCATCATCAGCGATGGACTGCCAACATATACAAAGAGAAAGCCTCAGCCCCCCCTGATTTTTGGACATCTACATAAAACTCAAAAATAGCCAAAAATAGACCCCGAAAAACAGAAGCCTACACATAGTACATCTATTTATGCTGAATGCTGAGGTCCAGGATTTGGCCCTCAGAAATTTGATCACTGTAATAAAGGTGTCACAGGAATGCTGTTAAGATTTCCCGATTCTATTTGAGTTAGGATTATACAAGGTTATACCCCTATCTTTGGCAGGGGCAGTATCCAGTAGCTACTATTACAGTCAGTAGTAGAGTAGGAATGAACATAAGAACATAAGAATGGCCGTACTGGGTCAGATCAAAGGTCCAGCCAGCCCAGTATCCTGTCTACCTACAGTGGCCAATGCCAAGTGCCCCAGAGGGAGTGAACCTAACAGGTAATGATCAAGTGATCTCTCTCCTGCCATCCATCTCCACCCTCTGACAAACAGAGACTAGGGACACCATTTCTTACCCATCCTGGCTAACAGACATTAATGGATTTAACCTCCATGAATTTATCTTGTTCTCTTTTAAATCCTGTAATAGTCCTAGCCTTCACAACCTTCTCAGGCAAGGAGTTCCACAGGTTGAAGAACTTCCTTTTATTTGTTTTAAGCCTGATACCCATTAATTTCATTTGGTGGCCCCTAGTTCTTATATTAAACTTTCTTATTTACTTTCTCCACACCACTCATGATTTTATATACTTCTATCATATCGCCCCTTAGTCTCCTCTTTTCCAAGCTGAAAAGTCCTAGCCTCTTCAATCTTTTCTCATATGGGATTCATTCCAAACCCCTAATCATTTTAGTTGCTCTTCTCTGAATCTTTATGCTGAGTCATTGCTATGCTTCTTTAACTGCTAATGCCTCCAGTAACACGAAGGAAAAACAAACAAACAAAATCAACAAGAGAGACATTTATCAATTAAAGATGAGAAAGATACAAAAAGAAAAACTATTAAAAGAATCTGATCAACAATCTTAAATGCACTATTTTGACTGAACATGCATTTTGGTGACAAGTACAGAATTATGTAATGGTGGGGAGAAAACATCGTTAACTATTTTAAAACTAGTGTACAGTGAATGGGATATCTACACAAACTCAATTTTAAACAATCATGAGTAAAATTCTGGCCCTAGTGAAGTCAATGGAAGTTTTGTCACTGAGTTCTATGGGGCCTAACTTTCACCCAGTTTTTAAAATATATTAAATTTGGGGGCCATCAAAGTGTGTGTACACACACACACACAGAGCTGAACTGCCCTTATTAGCAGTAAGTGTCAAAGCCCAAACCTTCGCTCTCCACATTCAACTTTACAACATTAAAAATACTAGTAATGGGTAAATATCAGATATTGTAGATATTGTGGTTTAAGTAGGTGCAACTTCGGGGAAGGCAGTGTGGTTGCACAGGGGCCGATTTCAGCCATAGGCATCTTTTCAGAATGGTTTGAGAAGAGCAGTGGCAGACAGTACCATAGCCATAAAATGTAGTAAAGGGTAACAAAAGGAGACCAGCTCTGTGAGGTATTTGAATATCTGCATATTTAAGAGCACTCCTTTAGATAACATGAAAGATGTTCGCATAATTGAGTGGCAATAGCTACGATCCCTCCACTGAAAGAAGAGTCAGAGTATACAGAAGGACATTAGTTTATAGATCTTTTAGATTTGTACGATCCAAGTCAGAGGAACATGTGGAATAACAAGGCAGGAAAAGTACAGGACTTTTTCTTATTTTGTGTAAACGGTGAGGAGATAGTCAGATTCCTTTCTAAAGAGGTGAGCACTTGCAATGCTGATGATGGCAACTTCAGAAGAACAATCATATTCAGGACTATTCCTGGGGGAATTCTATGCCAAAAAATTTAAAAATTCTGTGAACAACATTTTAAAATTCTGCAAAATTCTGTGAAAAATATTGCAAAATTCTGCAAAATTCTGCATCTTTTATTTGTTAACATAACACAGTATAATCATGCAGGTTTCAGTTATTTTGGTAATTTATTTAAAAATTCCTGTTAGCAAGTATGTCTGTAACAATAAAGATTCAGGAAATGTTTTTTGACAAATAGATTCCTTACCAGGCATATTAGTACAGAATGTTGAGTAATAATCCATTTAAACTACATAATAGAAACATATTTCCTGCTCCCCTCAGAAGCACTGCAAAGGCTTGGAGGAGTCAGGGGTAATGTAGGAGCTGAGGGAGCAGGAAGTAATTGCTGGGAAGGAGCCTGGGAGTGAACTTGAAGGACTGTTGGTTGTGGGTGGGAGAAGTAAGGAACAGTTTTATTTCGAGGGGAGGGATTGTTAGGGAGCCTCCCCCATGCAGACTCTGGCTGACCCCATTCAATCAGGCACCTCTGCCCCTGTCCCCCTGAACCTCTACTCCTCATTCAACCAGGTATATCTGCATATGTCCTCATGTGTCCCTACACCCCGACTCTCTCTGTCCCAATTTGTCCCTGTTCGCCCACTGGCTCAATGTTGTCACTCCACTAGCTCCTGTGCCCCTGCTCCAGTCTGTTTACCTCCAATAGTCATTCTTAATCCCAGTCTGTGTGACTCCCCCAACCCCTGCCGGTAGCCCAGTGTGTTCTACTCTATCCATCCCCCCACATTCCAGGCCTCCTCACCTAGCATTACAGGCAGGGTGCCATGAGGAAGGTAGCGTCTGCCCTCTTCCTCTCCATGGCCGGCTGCTCTGGCCTGTGAGTCTATTACTCTCTCTTCTGGTGCCACATCAGCCCCTGGTGGGTAAAAGGTGTAATTGCAGCTTCCTTTTGCCTTCCCATCAGAATCAATTATTCTGTGGTAAAAAAAAAAAAATCTGCAGGGGACATTAATTCTGCGCTTGCACAGTGGCACAGAATCCCCCCAGGAGTACAGGATCCTGATTAGCATTGATTCAGGTTACAGAGCAAATATTTTTATTTTCTTAGCTTGCCAAATATTGCATTAATTTCATATACTGTTTCTGGGTCAAGAGTGTTTCAAAGATGTTTTGGTTTAATGTACTACTTTAGTTACAAGAAATATTTTCCACAATGTACTATTACCTCCTCTTGCATAATTTTTTGAAAACTGTGTTTTGCAATGGAAAAAAATGTACAGCATACTGCATGTTATGTTACACAACTCTTTGGGAACTAACTAGTCTGTCTGTCAAGACTTTGGAAATGCAACTTGAAATTAGCTATTGTTGAGGAAGGGCAGAAGTGA
The DNA here is from genome assembly GCF_003597395.2 of Chelonoidis abingdonii. Taxonomy (NCBI): domain Eukaryota; kingdom Metazoa; phylum Chordata; order Testudines; family Testudinidae; genus Chelonoidis; species Chelonoidis abingdonii. The sequence goes on along the minus strand of NC_133771.1, from coordinate 59,792,974 downwards.
TAGAACAAACAGTCGTACTGTGGAAGGGTAAAGGGGACAATACTGGGGATAATAACTTTATCTACATTTAGAACTTCAAATTGTGAGACTCATAAGTTTAAAGTCCTATGATACTGTACATCTGAGACTTTGTATATTAAAAATACAGCATTCTTTAAGTTATTCTTTATACAATACCAGAAGTGGGATCAGTTGTGTAGTCCTGCCCCAAGCATAGTTACATAGTATAGCTGAAACATATAGGTATCATGTCAAATTTCTAGGAATTTTAGGCCCAACACTGGTCTAACTGAAGTTAGTGGGAGTTATGTCAGTGACTTCAGTGGCTTATATTACTGAATTATTTCTTTTATGTAGTTCTTAGACTCGTGCTATGCTAAGACTTGTCATTTTTGCAAACTTCCTTTAAAAACTAAGAACTACAGTAGCCAAATTTATTCAGCAGGTGGCACTAAGAACATTCAGCAAACAGCCAAGGAAATGTCTTCTTTATTTATCTTTGGTGTATGATAGTGCACTCCATTGTACTGCAGCAGTGGTCACTCTGGCTGCATTTTTGGCAACTTGTTTACAGAAAAATCTAACTTCCAGGAAATCACTTCCTCAATAAGGAATGTCTGACTTTTCTGTGCAGTGCCCTTGAGCTCCCTTCCTGCACCTGGGGAAACTGAGGATCAGACAAGGATAACAAAATAAATAAGACTCAACCACCAATGGCAACACAACCCTTTCAAATGAAACTTTGCAACTGGGTGACCAAAGAATAAATCCAGAATGGAGTATCATATTAAGAATCTGTGCTGTTTATCATTTTTATTATAGTAACACATAGAATTTGGTTCTTTTAATAAACGTGCTCTTGTTCTAGAAAAAGGGATGCATTCATTAAGGAAAAGATTACAACTAGTATTCCCATATCCATATGTTCCCTGGGAAGTCCATTCTTTTAATTGGCATCACTACTGCTATTGGATTTGTGTTTCACTTATGGTATTTGCATGGTCTTGTTATATTTGGACAATATAATTTAGCACTGTGATTAAATATTTGTATACCAGCTCATACAATGATTTCAAAATGATTTTTGAACACAGAATATCCCTAGAGATGAAGGGTATAAAAAGATACACTTATAAAAGGGTATAAAATTATGAAAATTATTACTGAAATTATGTTAAAGCAATTACTTCTCTAATTACTGACAGGATGATTCCTATATAATTGAATGTTGAAACTGTTACCTGTTGTGTTTGTGTTTTGGAAGGAAATACATTTAATTTCTACAGTGATATATTTATTCATTAAGTTTACACAAGTGGCCTCCTATTGGTAAATGGCATGTGCAATAGCTTTGTTTCCAAATTTTTTTGGGGGCGGTATTACATGTCCTTTGAATGCCATTTTTTGTATTATATTTTAAGGTTGTTTTAAAATATTTAAGTTTTATTCAACTGGGTTTTTAAATAGTATATGATCATGTTAAGAAACTAAGAGGATTAATGTTTATGAATATAATTGTAGAATGGAGATTAGTCGAGTACCAACTTAAATAAACTAAGGTAGTTAGGACTTGACGTATTGAGCCAAATTCAATTCCCAGCTGTGTCCCTATTAACTTCAGTGGAATTACATCAGGGATGAATATGACTCATTTTCTTTCAGCTAAGGTTTCTGTACAGAATGTATGCCTCTAATGAATGAGACAGGGAATAGGTGAAAAATAGACCACCTCAGTTGCCATTTTATTTATTAAGTCTGTCTCTATTTATTTGCTAGTGACTGTTTTTATCAGCTAGTATCCTATTTATTTTTTGTCCTTTGTATCTTTACATGTTTCCTGTCAATTTTTGTAGTTTGTCCCAGAAAGCAGAGTAGCTGACATTTAGAAGTGTTTTGTAGTGGTCCTGTCATATACTGTCTCATTGCTCTCAAGTGAGACTTTTATTCTATTTTTTTTTAGAAGAAAAGACAAAAGGTCTTGCAGTGTTGGGCTTTAAGCAGCTAGAGACAAACACATTTTTCATCATGAGATGACAAGTTTTTCTCTATTGACAAGAGCTTCAGAAGCAGAGCTCCTGAGCGCAGAAAGGAGTATCAATTGAAAGTATCTGTTCACCTTTCTACAGATAACAATGATTCATATCAGGAACGAAAAGGAAGGGATGTTGGTGGAAAAGAGGTGCAGGTTTGCTGATTCTGCAGAGCTCCCAGCTACACACACACACAAAAAAGATGTTTAAAAAAAAAGTCAGTTACCATGACTCCAGTATTCTGTTTATTCCTCACAAGGTTCAGTAACACTTCACTTTTCTTTTCTATACTGTATACTGACTTCCCATATGAAAATAATTCATACTTTTTTGAAGCAGAATTTCTGGGTCATTGCAGTGTCCTCTCAAATTGATTATTGTAATGTTTTATTTATTAGCATGGAAACTCCTACAAGAGACGCTTAAATAAATATAGCAGAGCAGTAAAATTCTGACAGGTGTTAGGCTATGCAGTCACAAGACTCCATATCTTTTACAGGGGGCATTGGTCATCAGTCACATTTTTGCAATAGGTCATGTGCTTATGCTGCCTTATAAAAGTTTTCATGGATAAAGCTACCTTTTGATTCCTTAGTCTCCTGAATGTCAGCTACAATTAAATTGATTCAAGACTCCTTGGATCTTTGCTCTGAACATATGTCACCTTGTCTGTCGATCATCTTTGTGGAAATCAGTGGAAGTTAGGAGCCTAAATAGCTTTGAGGAACTGGGCCTCATTGCTTAGGAGTTGTACTTGTCTACATGCAGATTTGCACCAGATTAACTTTAGATGTGATGTTAAACTGATTTAAGGTATCCACTGCGACTGAAGGTATAATTGCAGCATGTGTAAACATAGCTGGGTTAGATTTAATCTTGCTAGCATGAATATCAATTGCTGTGAAGCCAAGGCAGCATGGGCTTCAGTGTGGGCTATCCAAGTAGAACCCAGATATTCACAGATTTGCAGGGCTCTCTGCACAAGCCCATCCAGGACGCGAGGTACTTACACAGGAAGCTAGCTCATGCTGAAGCTTGTGCTGATGCGGCTTCGCAGCAAGGCACTTATGCTAGCTAGATTTAAGCTAGTTTGGCCATGTCTACATGTGTTGCAGTCACATCTCTGGCTGCAATATAAATATACCCTTAGTTAAACTGATGTATACAGTTTAAACCAAGCTTGTATGGTTTAGTTTAAATTGCTTAGGAACAGGATTAAACTTAATCAAAATAAACCACTCAAACCAAAATAAGAGTGTTTACACAGTGGATTGCATTAGTTCAATTACCTGAAGGAGGGTTCCAAAGAGGATGGAGCTAGGCTGTTCTCACTGGTGGCAGATGAGAGAACAAGGAGCAATGGTCTCAAGTTGCAGTGGGGGAGGTCTAGGTTGGATATTAGGAAAAACTATTTCACTAGAAGGGTGGTGAAGCACTGGAATGGGTTACCTAGGGAGGTGGTGGAATCTCCATCCTTAGAAGTTTTTAAGGCCCAGCTTGATAAAGCCCTGGCTGTGATAATTTAGTTGGGGTTGGTCCTGCTTTGAGCAGGGGGTTGGACTAGATGACCTCCTGAGGTCTCTGCCAACCCTAAGACAACAAAAACAAAAAAACCTTAAACCCATCCAAGTTTGTGTGTAGACAACCCGTCGTTAAATTACTGAATTCTCACTTACATTTAGGCTCCTTTATGCTTCCAGAATGGTGTAAAGGGGCCTAAGTGTAACTAAGAATTAAGGCCCAAGTGAATTATATTCATTTGAAATATATTAGCACATTTGCTTAACCTTCTCATACTAAAGTCTTGTCTACAATTTGTCGACATAAGTCAGGTTTTGTTGACAAAACTGTACGATATACACACTGTAATTCGCCTTCTGTTGACAAAACTCTCCTGCATTGTTGACAAAATAAAGCTACCTTTATGAGAGGTGTAGAGCTTTTTGTGGCAAAGTTATATCAACAAAATATTAGTGTAGACTTTGCGCTTGGTTATGTTGCTGAATATGGCCTGCAGGAGGTGTCCTGTAATGACCACCCTGACTGCTCTGGTCAGCAGTTCGAATTCCACTGTCCTGCACCCAGGTACACAGGCATCCGCCCCTTGCCCTTTAAAGGCCCAGGAATTTTTTAAATTCCACTTCCTGTTTGCTTGGCGTGGACAGCTCACATCGCATCTCACCCATCTGATGATGGCAGCTCCATGAAGCAAATGCTCTCCCACTTGGAGCACACCTGAGTTGTTGGATCTGCTGGCACTGTTGGGAGGGGAGGCTTTGCAGTCCTAGCTCTGCTCCAGCAACAAGATTTCTTGTGATTTGTTGGATAAGGGCTATGAATGGGACATGCATCAGTGCCATGTGCAGACAAAAGAGCTGAGGCAGGTATACCAGAAGGCAAGGGAGGCAAGCCATCGCTCTAGTGCTGTGTCAAAGACCTGCTGCTTTTATAAGGAGTTGGATGCCATCTTTGGCGGTGACTCCACCTCCACTGCCAAGCCCTCTGGATACTTTGGTGGGGCTGGAGATGGTGGACTGTAAACTCAACCCTGAAGACGATGTCATGGATGAGGAGGATGAATTGGAGGACGATGCAGAGTACACGTTAAAGTCATCTGCTATATAGAAAGACACATTACTGGTGCTCATTGTCAAACTGTTGCCTCAAAGCCTTCCTGATTTGAATAGCCTCACATTATGCCCCTCTAATAGCCCTGGTATCTGGCTGCTCAAAATCAGCTACCAGGCGATCCATCCCGGGGGAAACTTTTCATCCTTAGCCTCACAAATATTATGAAGTGCACAGGAATATTTTCCACATTTAGGTCTAACCTGCCATAAAGGTTTTAATCTGCCAAAGGTACATTCTATGGTCATTCTGTACCTGCTCAGCCTATTGAAGCACTCCTTGCTGCTGTCCAGGTTTCTCATGTAAGGCTTCATGAGCCATGGGAGTAAAGGGTACACTGGGTCTCCAAGGATCACTGTGGGACTTTCAACATCCCCCACTGGAATTTTATGATGTGTAAAGTAAGTCCCTGCTTGCAGTTTTCTGTACAGGCCAGTGTTCCTCAAGATGCATGCATCACGTGCTTTCTCTGACCACTCAGCGTTGATGTCAGTGAAATGACCCTGGTGATCCACAAGCACCTGCAATACCATAGAGAAGAACACCTCTCTATTGATGTACACCATTGCAAGATGGTTCAGGGCCAAAACTGGACAATGCTTGCCATTTATTGCCCCGCCACAGTTAGGGAATCCCATTGTTGCAAAACCAGCCACTATTTCACGCACATTGCTATACTCAGTTCTTCATAGCAGGATGCGATTAATGGACCTGCATAAGTGCATTAACGCAGCCCTAGTGGTGGACTTCTCAACTCTAAACTGATTCATGACTGACCAGTAGCAATCTGCAGTTGCCATGCACTTCTCCACCGAAAGGGCAGCTCTCATTTGGGTGTTCTTGCATCACAGGGCTGGGGTGAGTTCCACACACAGTTCCAGGAAGTTGGCTTTCCACATCTGAAAGTTCTGCAGCCACTGCTCGTCATCCCAGACCTGCATAATGATGCAATCCCACCACTCAGTGCTTGTTTCCCGAGCCCAAGAGACAGACCATTGTGTACAGCTGCTCTGTGAATACCAAAAGTAATCTGATGTTGTTTATTTCCATGGCACACAGCATGTCAGGCAACTCTGATTCCTGTTCAGATTGGGAGTTCATGATATACTGTATGACCACCTGCAATGTGTTCATAATAGAGACCTTAGCAATAGAGAGTACTGTGGGATCCATCCTTTCAGACAGAGATGGCAGGCGCACAGTAAAAGTGCTGCAAAACACAGTCAGAAACTCAGAATGATGGGATGGAAAAAACCTCATCATAGGACGTTAAGCCGGCACCCATGATACACTGTGATACATTTGCCTTTGCACAAGTCCTAGCTGCAGAAGGTGCTGAGTAGTACAGAGGGATAGCTACCTACAGTGCAGGACACGCTCCGCAGACAGAAGAAGCATTGTGTGAACATGCACATGCGAAGTAATTATACCGGTTTTTGATTGTTGTTGTAACTTGTATCGACAAAACTGTGTAGTGCAGACAAGCCCAATAGTGCACAGGAAATCATCCATCCATTTGTGATGTTCACACAGTCTCTGTAACCATGGACAACATACATCCCTAAGGCCAGAAGGAACATAGTAATACAGCATGGACACACTCACTTTTGGGGCACGTCTATGAGAAACAACTGCTGAGCCCTTGTGGAACAGATACTTGCACATATTTCCTCATGTTTCCCTAATGGAAAAAACTTTTCTTGTCTCCTGGAACCATTAGTTCAGCTCCTTGTTATAGAACTTTGAAACCTGATTTCAAAGATCCTCGTTAGCATATTCAATTTGAACTGTCAGTCTTAGAGGTAAGTATACTTATAACTCCCTGCCCCACCTCTATAAGCAATGGTACTTCCATATAGTAACAACTTTCATTTTATTATTACACGCCCTGAGAAATTCCTCTTCATAAACATAGCGATTTCAAAGACCATGGATCCATTCCTTTGGATTATTTTGGTTTTAAGTAAAGGGTTTATCTGTTTAGGTTCAATACAGAACTTCATGCTAGCTACCTTTGTCACCTTTCCAAAGGGCCTCAGCCTGGCCTCCAGTTGTGCACACATAATTTCGTATGTGCCAATACATTTTAGGCATGATATCAGTGCACACAGTTGATAGATTCTAAAATCTGCATGAACCTACATGTGCAAGTGACACTATGTAGATGCACACTGTTCTTATACATACACAATTTTTTAAAATCCTTCATGAGTACCTCCTGACCAGCCTTTCAGACTCCTACCATCCTCCAGAATCAAGTTAATGTGGGACGATAGAGATGCAGACTTTCCACATTTCCTGGCAGAAAGTGATCAAGTGTCCAGATCATATTTTTTATGCATTGTACAATGCAATTAGAATAATATGTCATTTGATTCTCTCTTATCACACATTATATGTAGTCAAGAGATATTTGTTATTTCATTCGGTAATTCAGTGATCGTTCTATATTTTACTGGGTTTTGCAAAAGAAGGCAGAAAGAATTCTAAACAAGTGAAATTGAAGTACAGGAAATAAAGAAGACCTAGTCTGTGTGGAGCAAAAAATATGGACAACCAGCTTTTTCTGCTCCTCTCCTCAACTTTGTGCACTTGCTCAGAGGACAGCAACACTTTTGGAGTAGAAAGACTAGGTGAATATTAGTGCTTCTAATTGGCAGTGTCCTCATACCCTTTCTGCATCATTTCACCCATGTGTAGTAAGCCTGAGAGCAGAGGTAATATGCTTCCAGCAGGCCATGTGGGTATTTCCCTTAGTGCCCCAAAGACAGAATGCCTCTGGGGATGGAAGGTGGTATGGTGCCCATTCACAGGCACCACCATGCCTTGTAAAGGCACACTGAACAGAAAATAATTAAGCTGAAGTGTACGCAGTATTCTACTATGATATGAAAACATTAGTTTATGACAACAATCGCAACTTAGTTCTTCCTAAGAGTAGCTCTTCTCTACAGTATGTTAGAACAACATTTAATGATGGAGGTTTTACAAAGTTGTAATAAAGCAATGAAGAGAGGTTTGCATTGGAATTAAACAGTTTTATATTAGGTCAGTAAACACTCCGTATTGGAAAATCATGTAACTATTATTGGAAGGGATAAGTTATTGTTTTGGGTAGTGTTTCCATTTTTTCTGCAAACTCTTAGTACTGTCTATTGTTATTTACTGCTTTATTTGGCATGGCATGGCTGTAAAAATTATATCAATAATTCTAGAGCAGCTTTTAAAAGAAACGTAGTTAACTGTGTAATGTAATCTTTTGTTCTATCTTATCCAATATCTATAGTATATTTTTAATAAAGTCCATGAAGCTTTGAGAGTTACCTGGAAAAATATCAATACCCTGTTTTCAGGGGCTCAAACTTCCATGCCTCAAACTTCCTTAGATGTTTGAATATGCAAAGAATGAGGGACTTTGCCCAAACTTGCCTTAATGACTCAACTTGCAGAGGAATAAGTTATCTTGGGAGAGATCGGGGGAACAGTAGATACAGGGGAACAGTAGAACTGTACTCCTTTGACTGGAGAGAGGCAAGAGGTGCTCAGGTGATGGTGAAGTAATGGAGGAATGGTAATTTGCAAATGTAACTCCTATTGACTTTCTTTGGCAAAGCACCGCAGCTACAGAGCGTGTACTATAGTGAGGGTCTTGTTGCTAAGGCATTGGCTTGGCAGAAGATCAGGGTTCTCTTTGTAGCTCTGCCATAGACTTCCTGTGGGACTCCAGCCAAGTCACATGATATCTCTGTGCCTCAGTTCCCCATCTGCAAAATGGAGATGATACTTCCCCACTTTCCAGGGTTGGTGAGACGAGACAGGTGCAATCACATTTAGCACCATACCTAAGCTTGTAAATAAATAAATCCACTCAAGCAATTACCCAAGGGACCAACAAAAACTGATTGCTTACTGGAGGTAGAGTTCTACTAAAGATGGAGCAGAATTCTACTCATTGCAATGAAGGCCAGGCTTGTAATATAAAAGGTTGCCTAATAAGTGTGGCATTTTGCATAGGCTTCGCTGCATAATATACAGCTTATGCTCCAATACATCTGTTAGTCTTAAAGGTGCCACAGGACACACTGTTGCTTTTTGCATAATATACTGAGACTCAATGCACAATCTATATTAATGCTCCATTGACAATAAGAATTTAAAACTACAAAAGGAAGTGGATTCAAAGTTCTGGTTCTCATAGCTAATATAACTCTTTTCCACTGAACATTTGTAACATTTTGTATTGACATATAATGGTGTTAACTGTATGCTGCTATACACGTGTAATCAGTGTGAATCAGTTACCATGCAAATAGTTAAATTTTCCCAGCATTTAAAATCTCAGTTATTAACCGTATTAATACAAAAATTTTTTGCATTGATTTTTTTTAAAAAGCTTACCAAATGAAACATATTATTCCATTTTAAAAATAAATAGAAAAATATTGATAAAAAAGTGGATTGGACACACATTAAAACAAAATTATGCTGTTTGCTCCTTTCAGTGGGCGATGCTAGAGTCTGATGTGCAGCATTCCAGATAAAGGTCCACATGATTAATATTTATCTGCCCTGTAAATGAATCTTGATGGTCCCATCAGCTGAAGAAATGACCTGCTTATTGTCTAATTTAATATAATGATGGGAAGAATATAAACAGATAGTTAACATGAGGGCTCTGTGCACAGAAAAGTCAGTTCTGGAGGTTTCATTGCTAATGTGGATCCTTCTATTCTGCCCCTCTAGTCCCTCCCTGTCAGCCAGGAAACATATTAATGCTATGGGGTTGTAGATGTAAGCAGCTGAGTGGTTCTGTAGCCACTCCATAGCCTGGGGGAAGGATTATTTTCCTCACGTCCCTTGCAGAGCTATCAACACAGACCAATATTCAGCCTGTGTACTGGATTTCAGGATTTGGTCCTAACACAGAAAAGCACTAGATATATGTAGAGAGACAAGATATTGTGCACCGTAGCATCTAGCTGCTAAGAAGGCAAGGTACCCATGTCCTTCAGTGGGCTCCAACTATCAAAATTTTGAGTAGACATTGAACATACTAGCCCACTGTATCACAAAGGCTAACATTTTCCAGCTAGATGCCTACAATTACGTCAAATACATTCACATTTCAACACATAAGATTACTTTTCATTCACTTTAGGGGAGGTGGTAGGTAATCAACTCCTCTGAAAATCCATCCAAATGAAAAAATTGATTTGAATACTCTAGTTTGAAATATTGGGCCAAAGTTCATTGGGACAGTACTGGAAACAAATAGCACTGATTTAAGCAAAATATGGTAGGAAATGAGCTATAATTTTAATTTCAAGTCATCATAGCTACAGTTTATTTTTAACATTCGCAGTGCCTTTATAATACATCTTGTTCTTATTTATGCTTTTCCAGTATCCTGCCATTCTCTACTCTTCTTTTGTACCAGTAGTTATGCTTAAGAGAAATTTCAATTTAGAGGGGTCCAGACACAAACCTAAATATTGAAGTGGGTTAAAATGCCCCATTTTTCACCTCTGCAGATCTTGATTCAAATCCCTTGTTTGTATAACCACAAGAAAATTAGTTGATTGTATCCTACTCCCCATATATCAGCATAAACAAACCTAAAATTGGGCACACTTGGGCCTGGTCTACACCACGGGGAGGGGGAAATTGATCTAAGTTATGCAACTTCAGCTACATGAATAACTTAGAGCTACTTACCGTGGTGTCTTCACTGCGGTAAGTTGACTGCTGACTCCCTCGTCGACTCTGCCTGCACCTCTCACTCCGGTGAAGTACCAGAGTCAACGGGAGAGTGCTCAGCGGTTGATTTATGATGTCTTCACTGGACTCAATAAATCAGCCCCTGTTGGATTGATTGCTCCAGAGGTAAGTGTAGAAATGTCCTTAGGCATGGTTTGCAAATGATCCTGCAGACTGGCTGATGCAGCCATCCCGATTCTTTGTTAGATGAGCCAAACACCTTCTGCAGCAAACACAAAGTTGAATGGAGTGTGTGGAGATCATGCCTAGCAGCAGCCTGTTCTAAATTGGTTGCCTGAGTCAACCACCAGGATTCCTTATCTTTCTTACACAATGACTAGATGACAAACCTATTGTCTTTGCTTTTGCTATCAACAAACAAGTGTTTGGAGACTTACCTTTTAACTAGTTCCCACAACAGCAAGCGTCTCCTCACTGATCATGGATGATATTTGAAGGGCGGAGGCCTCAGTGCTGAACTAGCAGTAATCAGCACTGATGACCTGAAATAATGTCAGTCCTTGTCAGATGACAGGGGCATGAGCCCTCAGTCTCTAATGTTCTGACGGTCTTAAGCAGTTCAGAACAAAAAGCCATCTGATAGTGTGGCTGTAATAAGAGTTTTTGGTTGAATTGGACTAATGTCAGAAAAGCCAATGGTCAGTGTTAAATTCAGCACCTCTGTGAACTCAGACATCAATGACTGTTGACCACCAAGCCCCTGCCCATTATCATGAGGTAGCCTCCAACTCCAGATTACAGCTAGCACCAGACGGGACATCAAGCAGGTGGCAAATGTCAAATATTTGGGAAGCATCATAGATGAAAGGTGTGGACACTCGTATAGCAACTGCTGCTGCTGCCGCCAAGTTTCGGGCCTTTCAGCTGCCTCTGTGCGGACATTCAAGCTTGCAATGAAGCCATGGATGTATAGAACTATGGTTGTACTGATTCTATTGTATGGAAGTGAAACATTGGTGCTGAAGAAAGCTGCAGAGCACCCACTGATGTTTTCAATTATTGTCATCCTCATCAGCTACTCTAATCAAATGGCAGGACAAGATCAGAGATAAGAATATTTGAAGCCAAACCTAGCAACTGCCTCTAGATCTGGTTTCTGAGACTCTCTTGGAATGGACATATTATTGGAATGGCAAACCAATGAATTCTGAAGCATGTATACCAAGGAAAACCATGTGACACTATCTGTAAGAATAGTGCTGCGATGAGGAGGAGGAGGAAGCAGTGGCACAGAATGAGTCTCTCTCACTTTGTCTGGTCCAGCAAACCTTGAAATTGGAGAAGAATGATTACTGAAGATCAGGATTCAATTTCACTGGCAGAACTACTTGTGGAAAACTGCTTAACAGCTGGTTCAGCACAGTGCTATTACAACAGGCAAACTACCAGTAAGAAAGTATTTATTGGCTTATTATTTTGATTCGTTCCCCATTATATGGACAGGAAACCTCTCTCAAACCAGACAAATTTTCAAACCAGTAAAAGTGTGTTAAGTGCACCAATTAGAGTTCCACAGATAGCCGAGCAATACATCCCCTCACAAATTAAAAAAAGAGAAAGACACACCATTTCATATGCTCTGTAAATGTTTTTTGTTTTGGTGCATAGAGGTTACTTAAGTTATTGATGTGAGGTCCTGGTTCTTGCTTATGTACATGTATTATAAATAATGTCAGAAAAATGTTTACTTAGCTAGCTTATTGGGAGAAATAGTGAAAGGAAGGAAATTGGCCACATGCTTCATAATAAACAGAAACTAAGGAAAACATGGGAGTTATCTCAATTTGTTTATCTATTTTGTTTTATTAATACATTTTAAATCATTCTGTGTTTTCCACTGGTCAGAATAATAAGCATCTCCAAGCTGATATTCAGCCTGAATCTGTGTTATTTTGGGACAAAGGCAGAAAGACTCACATTTCAAGCCATCACCATGTAGTTCTAGGTACCAGCAATGGGACTCCTGGAGCATATTGAGAAAATAAAGGGCCAAATTATCTTTACTCAGTCCTTACTCAGACAAAACTCCTACTGTCTTATTTACAATAAAAATTCCCAGACCTATCCATGCCATACGTACTAGGTGCACACAAGCAAATGCATACGTTGGCTGAGCACTAACATCTTAATACTCAGACGTCAAAAATCAACTGCATGCACAGATACCGCTACTCAAAAAGTGCACTTGCACAAACTGAAAATTTAGCCCTCTAGATTCTAGCTGGTAAAATATAAAATTACTCCAAGGAATAACTCCATAAACTAAAATACATTATAAAAATATTGAGGAGCTTTGTGGACCCGTATTCATACTAGCTAGTAAAATCAAGTTGGTGTGGAGGTACAGAATTGTATTCATTGTTGGTAAAGATCATGAAGCATCTTTCACAGAAAGGCAGGATGCCAGCTTCTCTCAAATAAGTGGCCATCTATACCCATACTGATAATCTCACCAGTTGGCATCTGCCTAAAGTATTCCTTTCTGGGGCAAGTTGAGAACCCTCATACTCCTTTCATCCATATCAGTCTGGTTTTAGGCCTAAATATGGCAAGTTTGCATTAGTTTTGATGATGTACTTTTACTGATGGACAAAGGTCACGATCAAGATTTTCAAAGGTAACTAGTGATCTGGGGTGCCTAATTCAAAACATTTTGAGGCAGCTGATTTTCAGAAAGTTCTGCGTACCTGCTCTCTGGAAATCAAGCACTTTTAAAGGTATGTTAAGGTGGGTACCAGAAAAGAGAGGCACCCAAAATCCTAGACACTTTTGAAAATATTGGCTCAACTGCCTATGCTAGGGTCTGCCTGCAACTTTTCATGCCACTGACCATGAGCCTGGTTGGGATAGGATTGCTCAAGTAGTTCTTTTCTTTTAGAAAGATCACAGTAGGTCTTCATTAGTTCCTAAGGTCTCGGTCATATGTCTTCCTCAAGATTTTATGCTATCACCCCCGATTCAATGTGAGTGTGAGTGTGAGGCTGGTGGAGAAGCTAGGAAGTAGAGTTAGACTGTGAAGCTCTTAGTATATGGATGACATGCAAGTCTAGTTCCCCTTTTCATCAACAGAGAAGGTGCCATTTCCTTAATGACCCCGTGCTTGCTTGACAGAATGACTTGGGGTATTATGAGCTGGTTAAAACTCAATCCAGGGAACGCAAAAACGTTGAAACAGGATTTTCAACCTTGTCACAACTTTTCCTCCCTTCCCTCCGAAATTAAAATGTCAGTGAATTGGACACAGTTTTGATGTAACTGCATTTTCCACAAGAAATCTGTTCTACTGAAGTTTTTCTGACCATCTCTAATAAAAATGGTTTTGTTTTAACTAAGACAATCTTTTAATAAAAGAGCATTTTCTGTTATCTCATGGTACAGTAGCATTCAGCTAAGTGGAACAGTGGGGAATAATATTGTATAGCTTCCAAAATCTAATTCTCTGATAATCATTTTTGATAGACATCATTTACTGATTTTTCAAAGACGAAAGCTAGATACCCTTGGTACTCTTCAATTGTGGCTAACATGTTAGGTAACCTCTAGAAGTATATTTGCTTTTCCCATTGTTTAGAAAGCAAAATATCTTCCTCAGCTGAGTATAGATCAATTACATTATTTCTTCCTTAGCAGAGCAGCTCAGTTACTGATCCTGCAAACAGTGACATGCATAAGTATTTCCAGTGGCTTTAATGGAACTACTCAAGTGTTTAGATTTATACACAGGTGTAAGTATTTGCAGAATAGTGACCTTAGTGATGGAAGGGCTATGAAATGCATTAGCTTCTGAATTCTGACAGCGTCTCTAAACAGGAACACTGTTTTAATCTGAATTAATTGAAGGTGTGAATTTGAAGTGGATTTGTTCAACTGCATTAAATCCCTATGTGGATGCTATTGGTATAGATTAATTCACTTATTTCCACTTGGATTCATAAACCCTCTTTTAGAGCCATAAAGGCTCCCTGAGAGCTCAGCACTTAAAGTAGGTCAGCCCTTTAAAAAAAAAAAAAAAAAAAAAGACAGTAGTGCCACCCTCCTCTTATAACATTTAGCCCGGTAGTTAAGACACTCACCTGAGCTGTGGGAGACTGGAGTTGAATTTCTCCTATCTGATATGGAGGAGACATTTGGAATGCATGCTACAGTATTGGGCCCAAAAGATGAGGTGGGGGAACACCTAGTTTGTGAATCCTGTTGAGGAGGCAGCTGGATGTGAACCCAGCTGGCTAGATATAGGTGCCTAGGGGACTTTAACTGCAGAAACTTAGTGTATGTTGTGATAGACCCAGGCCAGTTGGGAACAGCAGAGTAGTAGAAGGGAGATAGTGGCCACTGGATAAGCAGTTTTCTGTTCCCTGAGTGACCAGAGCAGGGGCTGCTCCAGGCTAATGAGAACACCTGACTCCAATTACCCTGCTAAGAGTCAGGTGAGGCTGTTAAGCACCTGACTCTAATTAAGGCCCCTCTGATGCTCCAGTCAGGCCAAAGAGAGCCAGGGAGCCAGAGGAAAGGAAGTGTGTGTGAAGAACTGGGAGCAAGAGGCGTACAAGAAGCTGAGAGTGAGTAGGCATAGTGCTGGAGGACTGAGAAGTACCAGCATTATTAGACATCAGGAGGAAGGTCCGGTGGTGAGAACAAAGAAGGTGTTGGGAGGAGGCCATGGGGAAGTAGTCCATGTAGTGCAACTGTAGCAGGAGGCACTCTAGACAGCTGCAGTCCACAGGGCTCTGGGCTGGAACCCGGAATAGAGGGCGGGCCCAGGTTCCCCCCAAACCTCCCAACTCCTGATCAGACATAGGAGGAATTGACCTGGACTGTGCTTCTACCAGAGGGGAAGGTCTCTGGGCTGTTTCCCAACCCGCAGGGTGAATCTGTGAGGCGAGCAAATCCGCCAATAAGTGCAGGACCCACCAAGGTAGAGGAGGAACTTTGTCACAACGTCTACACAGCGAAACAAAAAAAAACCCCCATCCACCCCCAGCAGTTAGTCTCAGAACCTGGGTCATCTGACTCGGGCTCCTACTGCAGTGCTAAAAATAGCAATGTAGACCTTTGGGCTCGGCCTGGAACCTGGGCTCTGAAACCTGGCAACGGGGGACTGTCTTGGAGCTTGGGTTCCAAGGCAAGCCTGAATGCCTACATTGCTCCTTTTAGCCCCCTGAGCACTAACCCTGTGAGACCGAGCCAGTTGACCCAGCTCTGAGATACACCGCTAAGGTCTTTTTTTGTTGTGTAGATGTACCTGTCATAAACAGATAGCTAAGGGTTAATGTCTCTTTCACCTGTAAAGGGTTAACAAACAACACCTGACCAGAGGATCAGTCAGGAGACAAGATACTTTCAAATCTGGGTGGGGGGAAGCTTGTGTGTGTGTTCTTTGTTCTTTGTCTGTTGTCTCTCTGGCTTCTGAGAGTGACCACACATACCTACAGGCTCTCTAATCTTCTGTTCCAATTTTGTAAGTACAAAGGTAGAAAGGCGGTTTAGTCTTTTTAATTGGTTTTCTTTATTTGCAAATGTGTATCTGGCTGGTAGAGTTTTAATGTGTATTTGGCTGAAAGTATTTTAAATTGTATTTCTGCTGGAGGAGGCTTTTTCTCCAGTTTCTATAAGCTGAAAGACCCTGTAATATTCCATCTTGAATTTACAGTGATTATCTTTATTCTCCTTTTTTTATTAAACTTTCTTTTTAAAGACCTAATTGACTTTTTACCCCTTGTTAATGCTAAGGTATTGAGTCTGTACTCACCAGGGACTTGGTGGTGGGGGTGGGGAAGGTAAATTTCCTCTTTGTTCTAGATTCACAGAGCTTGAATCTGTATTGCCTCTGGGTAAGGGGAAGAGGGGAGGGGTGGAGGTGGAATCCCTCTGTTTTAAGATTCAGGGAGTTTGAATCACTATCTCTCCAGGATACCCATAAAGGAAAAGCCTGGTGGGGGAGGGGGAGAAGGGGGAGGAGAAACCTGATTTCTCTGTGTTATGATTCAAGGAGTTTGAAGCACGGTGATCTCCTGGTGTACCCAGGGCTGGAAAGATCTGGGAGGAAGAAAGGAGGGGGAAGGGAAATGGTTTATTCTCCTTTGTTGTGAGACTCAAGGAATTTGGGTCTTAGGGTCCCCAGGAAAGCTTTTTGGGGGGACCAGAGTGCCCCAAAACATTATATATTTTTCAGTGGTGGCAGCTTATCAGATCTAAGCTGGTAATAAAGCTTAGAGAAATTCATGCTGGTACCCCAATTTTTTGGACTCTAAGGTTCAGGTTGGGGAAAGATACCATGACAGTACCCTTAGGTGCCTAGAGACTTCCGGTGCATAGAGGATTAGGCAGCAGTTGAACAGAGATATTGGAATGCCAAAGATGCCTAAATGTTGAATTTAGGCCTCTATAGTAGATGTTAGGTGCCTAAATCCCCACTGTGAATCCATCCAGAGTGCCCGACTGTAGCAGGCAATTACCTCACATGGATCCTCTTTCTCCATTTAAAGTAAAAAACAACCTTACATAAAAAGAGACAGCTATTACCTGTAGTGATTTAGAAACACAACCAGTTGCCAAATGTAGTGTCAGGTTGCACTAGGTGATCTGCCTTATCTAATTAGGTCCACCGTGAAAATTGCTTTTCAAATTTAATTTTAAAATTAGTGAATGAAGATTAGTTATGGCATCCACATGCCTAAATGTGAAAAAAATAAAAGACAAACAAACCAACCTGTAGACTCAACTTGCTGGAGAACAAAGAAATGTACTGTTTAATTTGACATGATGCAGCTGCGCTATAATTAAGTAAAACAAAGTTTAGGTCAGATTTTTTTTTTTAAATCCCAAACCTAGCCATATATTGAAATGAAAACTGAACACTTCATTGTCAAAGACAAAACTACAACACAGGCTCAATTAGGCACCCTGGGCCGGAGTTCCCTACAACAGTCTTGTGTGTCATGGCTTTGCCACCTACATCAAGGAAGGCATTAAGGATTGTAACATGACAGACACCAGGAGTAATTCTAGAACCCTTATCTCAATAAGAATAATCAAGACAGAGGTAGTAATGCTTATAAATCACTGAAAACAGATTGATCTTCTCCCCCTTTACCCACAACTTCTCGTCTGACTAGATATGTCATTTGTTTCTATAGCCATCACATGACATTGGGTTATAATAGTATAATAGATACTGTGGGTGAGGTACTTGTGGAATGGTCATCAGATGAAGACACATACTTCCTTACTGATGCAAAAGACGGAGACACTTTTAATTCTGTCTGCTGGAACAGAGACAACAGCCCAGATCTCTGTTTCTTCAGCAAAGATCAGTTAGGAATCCCTCAGAATGCCTCCAGAACCATTCTTGGTAACTCTTCATGCAGTCAGCATTGACTGGTGACTTCTGAAAGGCAAACTAGCTAGAATTCACTGCGACAACAGAGGCCACCATTGACATAATTCCACTGAGGCCCAAAAATTTCAGTTGTTTTGCCTGGCTCATATGAATGGCTGCAAGAAAAAACAGTTCCTGCAGCAATCAAAATGGATACACCCCATGCTAGAAACCCAGAAACAGAAAGTCTGTTACAGGAGCATCAAACATCTGGTGACTCAAGCATGGCAACATCCCTATTAGAGTCACTGATTTTAGAGCAATGTTAAAGATGGATCCAAAAGTTTGAAATTCTGGACTTTGCCCTCTTCAGCCACAAAGCATGAGTATCATTGCATTAGTTTGGGGTTGCAGACCCAGTGAAAACATCAAAATCCTGAAGTCTCAGCTGGTGTGATTGCAAGAATGCTCCCTATGAGCTCAAAAGCACCAGCACAAACTCCTTGTGAACTCAAAAGCGGAAAGTGCGCACAGCATTCCAACAAATAGCTCAGTATCTGCCTCATCCTCCCTATAATTGCCCTTCCCTATTGAGAAGGCCTTCTCACTCATGAAAGCTGGGAAAGTTGCAGGATCTTATGGGGTCTTTCCAGAATTTCTTAAATACCTTGGAGTCAAGGGATGGAAATGTCCTGCTTCTGTCAAATGCCCAAGCCCAGCTGCCGGAGTGCCGGCAGCGCTTTAAAGGGCCCGGAATCCCTGCAGTGGCCAGAGCTATGGGCCCTTTAAATCCCCACCCGAGCCCTGCTGCTGGAGCTCCGGTGGTGCTTTAAAGGACCCAGGGCTTCCTACAGTGGTCAGAGCACCGGGCCCTTTGAATTCCTGCCTGAGCCCAGTTGCCAGAGCTCCGTTGGGGATTTAAAGGGCCCGGGGCTCCCTGCAGCGGCCAGAGCATCTGGCCCCTTAAATTCTCACCTGAGCCTGGCTGCTGGAGCTCTGGTGGGGATTTAAAGGGCCCAGGGCTCCATTATGACAGAAGCAGGAATGCTTCACAGTCTACCAAGGGATGTCTACACTGCATCATAAACACATGCTTAAGCTTAGGATCAAGCCTAACCTTCCCTTGTGTCTAAACTGCAATTATGTTGACCAGCGCTTGGACTAAGGGTCCCAGGACTCTGCAGTGTCTGAGCATGAGTCAAGCTGGGATGAGGGGTTCAAACACTATTGTTTTGGAGTATAGACACAGCACTGCTTGTCCCAGTAGTCTTCCTGAAGTATCCCACAATTCCATGAGACAATTTCCTTAGTCCTCTCTGTCCCAAAAATCTCTAATCTACTCTTGAAAATGGAAGCCACCCCCTTCCTTGACAAATGGAGCAGCTCAGGTCAGCATTAAGCCATTCTCTTCTGATCACTGGTCTGCAAGCACACTGCCAGAGAGCCTCCTGGGTCTGCAATACAGACAAAACTGAACAAGACTTTGGCAAAACAAGCTGATTCCTGGTCATAGGAGCACAGCCAGATTTTGGTGAATCTCTGGCACAAGACCAATAAAACCATGGACTTGAGCAAAAGCATCACGAACAACCACATGTACCAGCAGCTAGCAAAAAAGCTGGCAGCACTGCAGATTTCCCAGACAGGTAATCAGTGCAGGAAGTGTATTAAGAGGCTGAAGAGCAAATACCAGAAGACCAGGGACAAGAATCACAGCTCAGGCAACTCACCAACAACATACCCATTTTATGACGACTTTGACTGGGTTCTGGTCACTGCACCCAGCACAGAGCCACCTGTGCTTCATGACAATGTGCTAAGCTGGGATGGTGCCCTGCTGGCCCCTGAATCTAGCATGGGGACTGATGGGAGCCAGCAGCAGGCTCCCAGGGAGGAGCATGACGTGACTGTTTATGAAACTGATCCCTGAGCGGGCTGTGGATCAGAATCAATAGCAAATTCTCAGCCCGTACTTGGAAGAGCTGTTTGATCAGCCCTCACCCTCAGAGGAGCAGCCAACTGGCAAAATTGCAGCAAATATAGTGGAGACAGAAGACACCTCAGAGCCTAATAGGTGCATGACTTCAATTTACAGTTTATGATTATGGTAACGGGAGGGATTTCTGCTGTAAGTGGCAATGTGAAAATGGTACGCCCTGACTAGGGCCGGCTCCAGGCCCCAGAGCGCCAAGCAGGTGCTTGGGGCGGCACGCTGCAGGGGGCGCTCTGCTGGTTGCCGAGAGGAGCATCCACAGGCACGCCTGCAGGAGGTCCGCCGGAGCCACGGGACCGGCGAGCGGCAAAGCGCCCCCCCACTGCATGCCGCCGTGCTTGGGGAGGCGAAATGACTAGAGCTGGCCCTGGCCCTGACTACCAGTTTATAGACACTAATGGCCAATTGTATCATAGTGCTTTGGCATCACCCCTCCCTTTCTCCCCCAACATGTGAAGTTCAACATGATGATCTGGAATTTCAAACATTCATACACACGTCAAAGGTTATTTTAACTGTAAAGTCACAGATATTTGCTAAGGGCATTCATGTTTTCCTTTTAGTAATAAGAAATTTGCCACTCTGTAATCACTCCTTCTAGGTCTATGCAGCTGCCTGTAAACAGTGAACTGTGTGTATGTATGTTTGGTAAACAGTCTTCTATTTCCAAATTTAGTCCATTTCAGTTAGAGGTAATCCATTCAGTCACAAAATCATTTCCCCAAAGTACGAGTGAGGTGTCAGTTTTTTTCCAAGAACCATATTGGACAGAGGAAAGTGGCAGATTTCAGGGAGTTTGCGTGCAGCAACAACAGAGTAAGCCATGTGTGAGCTAACACAGCACCAGTTAATTCCTCCATGGATTCTAACCCAATCCTGACTGATAATAGCTGAAAACTCTTCTTGAAGCAGGAACTCCAGATAGCTAGTTAAACTGCAGGGAAGGGCATATTTTCCAGGGCCTCCCAGCCCGCCCATATAGCTGACTAGTCCACTCTACTCACAAATGTGCTGTTTGGTCACTATATGTTTGACTAGGTCAGCTGCATACACTGCAGGTTTCCCTCCAGCCACCAAGAACAGTTATGTCTTCCAAAATGTGACAGGGCTGAAATGACAGTAAAAGCCTTTGCAGTGAGGGTGCTATCTACACACCCTGCTCTACATGGCAATAAGTTATGAAATGTTTATGAAACAGAAAAAAAGGTTATAATTTTAACCTCAGCATTGTCTTTGCACTTCTGTAACTGCAATTAACAAGTCTGTGTCCAGAGACTGTGTGAAGACTGAAACATCCCCTTCATTATGTGTGTTGGTTCACTTTAGAAATGTTCCTTTTTTGTCCTTGAGATTCTACAATAATTAATTTTGTGCTTCTCCACTGAGATACTTTAGACAATGACTCTTAAACTCTACTGCCTGCTGTTCTTCAGGTACTCGATCCCTGGCCCAACATACCCTCACAGACTGTTCCAAAATGAAGCGTTTCTGTGATGAAGTTATAGATGTGTTCTTGAGAGGGCAGACCAGCAGGTCCAGTACCAGAAGAAGAGGGACAAAAGACTGGAGCAATTCCATGCTGACAGGCAGGGAGGAAATGCTGAGGCTCGCTGCCCAGGTGGAAGACAGATTTCAGTGAGGGAATGGGCACTTGCAAAGCAGCTCCTGGTACAGGATCAGAAGCTGAGGGCAGAGGACAGAACTGTTTCAGCAACTCTTGCTCATAATGTCTTCAAGAGCACCATCTCCTGCTTCCTGTTCAATACTATGACATGGTCACCCAGCAATATACCCTCAGTCTAGCAATAGCATGGACAACGCCATATCAGAGCGACCCAAGCATTCAGGACTCATGAGTGCCTGGGCAGGGCAAGTGAACCCCCACACAGGCTTCATTCTTCCACCCCCTCTCCTGTAGAAAAAACCTTCCACCTTCCCTGCATTCCCAAGCGAGTAGAGAAGAATGTGAGGCCAGGAGACATATAGCAGTGCAGGGCTTGTGTGGGGTATTGACCATTTCCTGCCCATTTTTGTGGGTGTGTGCTTGTGTCATGCAGGTGGCCTGCCCAAGAATGTGAGAGGGTTGTGCTATTTTAATAGCTGTTTACAAATAAAGCATGTTATGTTTTCAAGAAAGTTTATTGTTGTCACTGCATCACATCAAACAATCATGATTTGAGATAATAAAGCTAAGCACATACTCAGGAGCAATTACGCCTTAGTAGGCAAATGGTATTCATCTAATTAGCTAGGTACAGCAATTCACATTCCAATACATCCCATCTGTGAACCCATGTTGCTCCCCCCCCCCAGATTCATTATTCATCATGTCATTCAGAATTACACTGTATGGCAATCAAACCCACACATCACCCCCCCAAAAAAATTGTGAGCCACTTCTCCCCTCCCCCAAGCACATTTGTACTGGTACTATTCCCCCTCTTCCATTGGGCCATGCAAGTACATAATGTGAGAACACAAAGCATCCCTGATTACTTCTGCCCAGGTGCAACCAGCTCCCTCAGTGGTAAGTGCACTTTCTGCCTGAGGGTACCGATCCAGAGTCCCCTCGTTGTCCTAGGTCCATTAAGGGGGAAATGGCTCACCTCTGGCTTCACAAAGGTGGTGAAGAGCTCAGCAAGCCACAGTAATGCAGACAGCATTGATGACACTGGCATCTAAACAGATCTGTAGATATCTCCAGCGTGATTTTAATCTGCCAAAAGCACATCGAATCATTCTACGCCTTCTGAAAGAGTAATTAAACCTTCTCTTGCCAGGGCCTCTGAAAATCAGGGTAGAGTTTCATAAGCCAAGGCAAAAGGGAGTATGTGGGGTTGCCCAGAATAAGAGTGGAGACAATAACACCATTTATGTCAATGTCATTTGGTGGGAATAGTGTCCCAGCCTGCCATGAATGTAGACTCCCAAGCAGCAAAAACTCTGGCATTGTGAAGTTTTTCAGTACAGCCCACACTGACATTCATAAATCTGCCTCTCTAGTCTACGAGGGCCTGCTCTAACAATGGAGTAGCTCCTTTTGCATTTTAATGTACTCATGTGCTCCTTGAGGAGGGGAAACTATGGGCACATCAGTCCCATCAATGGCCACAGAGCAGTTAGGAAACCCCATTCTCTCACAGTCAGCAATTACCTCCAGAATATCTTTAATGCCTACCACCTTGGGGTAAACCACACATCTGATTGCCTCAGATACCTCTGCCACCACTTTACCCGCAGTCGACTTTCTAACCGGAAATTGGTTGGCAATGGACCTACAGCAGTCCGAGGAAGCCAGCTTCCAGACAGTTATAGCAACCCACTTCTGGACCAGCAAGAGTAACCTCAGTTGTGTCTCTTTACACTGGAGGGTGGAGACAAGCTGCTCACAAAGCTCCAGAAATGTGGCTTTCTTCATGCAAAAGTTTGGGACCCATTGCTGGTCATCCCAGGTCTGTGTGATGATGTGGTCCCACCAGTCTGTGCTTGTGACACTGCGCCAGAAGCAGCGGTCCACATATTGGGCATTGGTGGCTACCCCAATTGTACTGAGCAGCACCTGCCAGTGCGAGTCTGTCATTCTAGGGTATGCCTCCTCCTTTGCTGCCTCCTCCTCCTGCCTCCTCCTCCTTCAGCTTCAATCAGGAAATCTGTCACTGAAATGTCCACCACCATCTCATGGACGCCCTGCCAATTTCCTGACACTGGTGTGAAAACTCTAGCAAGAGAAGATCTTCAAAAGGCACTTCCTCTGTGGTGCTGGCTCCAATAGCTGAGAGCCCACAGACTATTAGAAGAGAGGGGGAATCAGGAGCAAATCCAGAGAACTGGGAATGTGGTAGGATTGGAAGCATTCCCAATTTTCTGGATTTACTCCTGATTTCCTCACCTCTTCTAGTAGTCCAAAGTAATATTTCCAAAGTTAATGGACTGGCCAGAATCATACCTCCTAAAATGACTACACAAGGTCTGGATGACCAGGTTGTATGGTATTGTGGTATAGTGCCTGTCATGGTTATACTGCATCAACAGGTTAAGGGAAGCAGAAACCTGTCACACAAAGGCCAAGTCAGTCTGCATCAAAAACTCTGATGACTGTCTGCTTTAAAAGGACACAATGATGTGTGTGGGGGGGGGGAGGGGGAAGAGGCGGGGAGAAGAAGTAATTCCCTCCAAACAAATAGAATTAAATAATCAATTTCAAAAGGTGACCTGTTTTACCTTAGGCATGTTATTAGGTCAAATGATGGGCTTGATAAATAGTTTCAAAGTTTAGAATAGCTTTATTTCAAATTATAGCTATGTATGCCCAGAGATGGTCCTGAACCATGACTCTGAGCCCTGTGGAAGGGATAATATAAGTTTTCTCAAATTATGGTCCATTATTGGCCAAGGTAAGGCAATAAGCACACTTCTTCTGGCATAATTCCTATCTGCAACCTACTACTTACCCAGTAGGAGGAAGAGCCCTGTCACAGAGGAAGTGGGAGTGACACAGGAAGATCACCAAAAGGCCAGATTCCAAAACAGAGAGACAGCAGAACAATCTGTCCAGACAGTACAGGCAATTCCCTTTTACCACTCTTTACTGCATTAATGTAGTTTCATTTCTGTAGTCTTTCTACAACTTATTACGAAATAGACCCCAAAGAAATGACTTGTTTCCAAAAAAGAATGAACAAACGGAAAATTAAATCTGAAGTGACACAAATTGTTAATGCGCAAATTTACCGTAGTAGCAATAAAATAAATGTGATGACCCAGATAAATAGTGTTATAAATATTTCTAATACTAAAATAGATTTTTAAAACGGTTTCAATATCTGTGCCTCTGATTCTTTCACTTGGGTTAAACTATATGCTTTGGGTGAAATCTTGGCCCCACTGAGGTCACTCTTTGCCACCAACTTCAACAGAGCCAGGATTTCACCCTTTGGCTTCAATGGGATTATAAAATGTGTGTAAAATTAAGTATGTGCATAAGTCTTTGCAGACTTGGAGCAGGGCCAATTTAAGGTATTTTGCTGCTCAGGATAGAAAAGGTTTTCAGCTCCACTTCCCCCCAAAAGGCTTAAAAAAAAGAAGTTGTCAAACAAAACGGTTGCACCATAAACTAGAAATGGGGATTTGCATCTGGGGGAACCAAGGATTTGGCACCTTCAAATGTTGGTGCCCAGGTCAGCCACTCTCTTTGTCCCTAAGGCTGGCCCTAGATTAGAGGCTATAACTGAGCTGGGCAATTTCACAAAGCCAAGATATTGTGAAAGTTTAACAATTCAGCAATTCCACTGCTATCAGTAAGGATTGTAAATGTGGAGAGAATGTTAACATATAATAGCAGCTTAATATTTTATAGAACAAGAGACAAAATTCCAATACAAAATAATTCCTCCATAGACAAGGATTTCTTATGGCTTAAAATAAAAGTTTCAACAAGATTACAGTGATAAATACACTGAGGAACACATTTATATTAAAGTCATAAATAAGACCCACTAACAGCTAGAAATGACAGAAAATAGAGTGCTTTAAATGAAAAGCTTTTTAGTCATATCAGTCTGTGTAATTATATAATATAAAACATTTTCATAGTAAACAAAAAATAATTAAGGTAAATCATTTCATGTGATAGGATTTTTTTTTTGAAGTCCAGAACATTCAACAAAACATAAACACACACTTAGGTTAATAATTATCTACATACAAGATTTATCATGCATTTAGTATGGCACTATATTTGACATGAGCATAGCTTCCAAATAACCAGTGTTTTGAAGGGCTTGGAACATTAACTAATTTGTCTATATAAACGTTACACATAAGACCCAAAACATGGGAGGTGTTGAACCTTTGTTCTCTTAAGTCAAAATACAAATTAAATTAGTGGATTCTGCATGGCATAGTGGTTTTAACAACAGATTTTAAACATACAAAAAACCCCACAGGGCCAGATTCACCATAGCTGGTGTAATTCACTGTAGCTCCATTGATTTTAGTGGAACTACACCAATTTACAGCAGTTGAGATTGGTCAAAAATGTTTAAGAAGGAGAATATCAGTCACATTTTTGTTCCTGTGGTTTTCATTGTACCGATCATAGCAGATGCTTATTATTGAGACTCATGCAGTGGAGATTACATCTGTTTTATGTGGGCAGAAGTGCCTCACAAAAGATACAGATAGTTAAAACAGTCAATGAGCCCAAACGTGTATAATGTCACACTGCCTCAGAGTTTGCAGCAATTAGAGAGAGAAAGTATAAAATAAATGTTTATGCAGCTATTCAGATATTATGCTCATGGGGGCCATATAAGAATCTAGATAGACTGATAATACTGCACTTAGTATAACTTCCTCAAATCCTGATAGACATCTCTGTAATATAAATATTAAGCACTAATGTGATGGGTGACTGACAAACAGCCTGTGTGTGTCTGTCATAAATGTTGGGTGGTGTTAGAAATATAAATAGTTAAGCTTTGAGGAAAATGTACACACAAAGCTGTAGCACACAATATTCATATGGGCTCACCAGTGCGTTATGCATCATGTCTGTGGGCCATTGCTCCTGTGCGTTAAAATATACTACACTGCTTGCCTCAGAATTCTATGCACAAGCCAAGGCCTCCTAGCTAGTGTGCTGCCATACTTATCAATAATACAAAACTAGTCCCATATAGAAGATCTGCAAACTCCATAAGAAAGGCTACGGCCTAAGAAGAGTCAGGCACATTCTAAATACCATGTCTGATTTTCATGGGTGCTGAGTAGCTGTACTTCTGACTTCAGCAAGGCCAGTTAACATAAGCTCTGAAACCCACAGTAGCAGAAGACTTCATGTTATGAAAGGTGAATTAGGTCTTCTCTGGTGGGGCAGGGAACAAGTGATACCACTTGGGGATAAGAAGGAGCAGAATGGCCCCTATACCACTAGTTGTTTGGCAGGGGAGGAGGCAGAGAGGAGCCAAGTCCAAGCTATCAGAGAAACTAGTGGACTGAGTACAGAGACAACAGCAGGATGAGCCCTGCCTTGCAAAGTGATGAGACAAAATTGACTGAGGGCAGAATTGTTTTGTTGAGGAGAGATAGACTTAACTGAGAGGGCAGAACTGATTTACTGAGGGAACGAAGCAGCAGCAATGGAAATTAAACATGCATGTGTGAGGGTGGGCTCTATAAGCATCTTCACTCAGGTTGGCATGCTTCCTTCTCAAGCAAATAGGGAAAGTTACTGCTAATTTCTCTCTTTGCAGATCTCGAGAGATGCTGTTGAGCAATCAATGCCTGTTGAACGATACAGACACCCTGACCACCCTGCAGGTCGAGCGTGAACATTTTTTGAGTTGGCCCACATGCCTTGCTGATACATATGGGCAGGAGAAATGATGAGTGGAAGGAAGAAAATCTGTCTGGGGATTGGTCCTGCTTTGAGCAGGGGGACCTCCTGAGGTCCCTTCCAACTCTGATATTCTGTGATTCAGACCCTGCCTCCCTCCCAATGCACTCACATTGCTTAAAATTGACAGAACAAGGAGTAATGGTCTCAAGTTGCAGTGAAGGAGGTTTAGGTTGGCTATTAGAAAAAAAAACTTTTTCACTAGGAGGGTGGTGAAGCACTGGAATGGGTTACCTAGGGAGGTGGTGGAATCTCCTTCCTTAGAGGTTTTTAAGCTCAGGCTTGATAAAGCCCTGGCTGGGATGATTTAGTTGGGAATTGGTCCTGCTTTGAGCAGGAGTTGGATTAGATGACTTCCTGAGGTCCCTTCCAACCCTGATATTTTATGATTCTAAGGAAAACTTCCACTTTCCAGCTGGCAGATGCCTAAATATTACTAGTCCCTATCTTTAGATGTCCTCACTTTTTGCATGATTCCACACTTCCTTACAGTTTTGAGTTTGGGGAGATCAAATTCTTGCATTGGAGGTCCCCCAAGTAAGTGATTCCACAGGGAGGACCAGATATACTTCAAGCAGTCCTGAACCTCAGTTGGAGTCCTGGGTAGTCAGCAGTTGATCCTGAAAATCAGACCCTGAGGAAACAAGCTTAAAAAAAAAAAGTAACAATTACTAAAGAAAAAATAGCAAATTAAGCACAGATATCTGCACTGGTGCAGCATAATGAAATGGCTTAAATGGATTTCCTTGCACACTCAGGCTATATGAAACTGGTTGTGGGTGCTTCACCTCAAGCTACAAAGGATTTAGAAAAACTCACTGCAAATTTCCATGTGTCATGGCTTCATATTAGATGTGTAACTAGTAGTCCATTAATCTGCACCATCTCCAGAAAAGCAGTGTCATCTAATGGTTTTAACACAATACCAGGACTCTAGAGCTAGGAATAGAACTCAGCTTTCTTGATTTTAGGATGGAAAATGCTATTATGAATATTAGTAATAATAATGATGTATTCTCACATACCCTTAATCATTCCAGCAGGCAGACCCTCAACTCAAAACCTTGTGAACAAATGCAAAGTGGATAAATACTGCATTCTTCAAATGTGAAGCCTAGATACAAATTAATGTAAACATTATATGCATGACGCATTAAAAGGCATTCTTCTAACAGCTGCCAATTCAATCTTAAGGGTCCAAGAGCCAACAGTATACAAACTGTATGAAGAGTAAAACATTAATAATGTGATGCTAAAGAAATAGGGCTAAGTGGATTTGCCTTGTGGCCTAGTGGCTAGATCAATAGACTATTACGCAGGAGACTAGGTTCTATTCCCAACTCTGCCACTGAAATTCAGCATGACCTTGGACAAGTCACTTCACTCTTTTTCTCATCTGTCAAACAGCAATAGTGATACTTGCCTCCTATATAAAGTGCTTTGAGCTAGATATTTATATTAATAAACCAGATATTGCTATATTAATATATTTATATTGTTGTTATATATTCAATAAATATATTAAACAGATAAGAGCTAGATATTTATATTAATAAAGCAGATCTATTTACAGCAATAGGAATGTTTATGATAGGCAAGGGTTTAATTGTATTTTTTTTATTATTTGATGGATGAGGAATATATTCTTTAAGCAGCTTATTCTTTGGCTGACCTGAGAATTCTACTTTATTTCCATTTTGCTGCACCTGAAGTTAAAGTTTATTGAAATGTCATATACAAGTTACATTACTATAGCAGGTAATGATAATGCTCAAACAATTAAGGTTGTAAACATTTTCACTAAAGAGCAACCCTCTGTTTCAAATACAAAGCACAAAACACAACTTTACACAGGATTCTGGAATTTTGGGCTGAAGTTATTCATGCTTGGTCTATGTCAAAGAATGTCACTTTCAAGAAAGTCTGAGCAATAATAGAAGATTTTGAATTTGGCAAAACAGAAAAACAACATTTATTATACCCAGTACAGCGTCAATATATATTTTCAGAAGCCAAACTGGCTCAGGATAGGTGTACCAATGTTTGCAACATCCTCACCCAACCCCAGCCCCTATGCTACAGCTTGCAAAGGGCCCTACATATGATCTGGACACTGTTTTGCACATTGCCTGTGTCAGTGTATAGGAGGCATGAAAGCCTCAACCCATCTGGGAGAGAAATCTTCTGGTGCAGGCAGTGAGCAAACTTACAAACTAAAAAGAGAAAGCAGATGAAGAATAGTGGAAGGGGACTGTGACAGGGTTGAGACTCACCATCGTAGCGCCTCCCACTGGTCACTCCTTCTCTCCCCTTGTCCAGCTGTCCCTGGGCCACTTCCCCTCTGGCACCTTGCACCCTCTAGGCCCTTTCTATCAGGGCCCACTGTCTAGCAGGTATTGGACCAGAGCCCTCCTATGCTGCCCCCGAGCCTGCCCAGCACTGCTCCGTCTGAGGTGCTGGTCTTCTGCTCTGGAGACAGACCTTCCCCCATGAAGGTCTGGGACAGACTGCCTGCTGTGCTCCTTGGCAGCCTTTATATAGGGCTTAGCCTAGCCCTGATTGGCTGGCTCTAATCTCGACCCTGATTGACTCTTGGTAGGCCCTTCTCTAATTCTCTGCCAGCCTGCACAGCCGCCCTGGCCTACTCTAGCCCTCTCTCTCATAGGGGTGGGGCAGCCACTCCACCAAGGGGAGACAATATAAAAGCAAAGTGATTATGATAGTGGCCAGAATATGAATGTGTCTAGTTCCAGGTCTTTTCAAGTTTACTTTTTATTATATTATAAAAATTTAATTTTAAAGCAAGTGACCTGCACCCTACCACCAGCCCAGTCCTTCCACACTACTTGGCTGGAGGAAACCATCACGCTGCAACATGGGAATAGATAGGGCCCCAGAGAGGGGTGAGTGAGATCTGCTGAGGACTGGTGTGGAGGGCAAGCCTGGGATCGGCAAGTTACTGCCAGTAAATTGTGAAACTCCAGTTTACTCACTTTCTTGAAGAGCTGGTTCATTCTACACTGAATCCAGACCCAGAGAGCTACAAAAGATGGTTAAGGAGGCCTTACTTTGGTGGCCATGTAAACCAAGGGCTCAATCTGGCCGTGAGTTTGCAAGGGGTCACCCAGTTAAGAGCTTGAATCATAAAGCTAAAGTCAGCCCCGGAGTAAGCACACAACTCGTACTGACTTCAATGGAAGTTTTACCTTGTTACTCTCCAAGGCTGAATTTGGGCCAGGAAGTAAAATATAAATATAACTGAGAATGAGTTAATAAAAGTTTTCAAATACCCTTTAAATAATGCTCCTTTACTGCAAAAGAGACAGTAATCCCAGTGTTCCTAAAATTAACAAGGGTAATGTTTTCTTTTGTCCTCATCTGACTTCCAGAATAATCTCATCTCACATTACTGATGAATCCTGAAATGCTGGGACCGTTCCTCCTGTGTATGTCCTTTACAGATAATTTCTAAAGATACACACTGTATCCTGAGTTCTGTCAGGATCTACTATGCTTCATTATCATCTATTCATTCCTTTCACTCTTTAATGTGCAAGATATTCCCATGGCAATATGAAGGTATCTATTAGTCAGAAAACTATTTATTTCACTTTAATGGCTACTGTAGCCTCAGGTTCATTCTGGCTTTTGCTCTTGGTGAGAATAAAAACAAATACCTTTCTAAAATACTCTTTGATTTCCTAGTTGCTTTTTTAAATTTATATTTCTAGTAGCATCTAGCCTGATCCCTTGCAGAGCTCTCTCTCTCATTATTGTGTCACAGGGCTGGAAAAGAAGAGAGATTTTATTCCATCTCATTTTCTGAAACTAATCTGCTCTCTTCACATGCCTACTGGATTTTTAAAACCTTTACATGCCTCCATTTCTACCAGACCTGACCTCTTGCCAGGCCAACCAGACTTACGGCGAAACAAGGTTTCCTGTCACATTCAGGTACAGCTGTCATCTTTTCTTTACTCTCAGTGCTGTAAACAAGAAGTTGCTGGCAAAGGATCATAAACAGAACTATACTCTATGTGCCTCAATTTTCCACATGTCTGGCCAAGAAAGGTATCTCTCCATGACATCATTCCAGCTCATCCATTTCCCTGTCTCCTCAGCCCTACAAAGCGTTTATCCTCCTTTTTATTTCTTCTACATCCATTTTCCTTACCTCCCTTTGAATAATTTCTCTGTGCCGCTTTGGTTACTGTAGCCCAGCAATGAGTCATGGAAACTCCTTAAGACTTGTCTCCTTCTATTTATTCTACCAGCCATATCCTGTTATTTGTCTGCCTCTCAACTGTTCTTGTAACTAGACGCTTTCTGCTTGCCTTTACAATATTATTTTCCTTGCCGAACTTTTTCATTTTGGAACATGCAATCCCATCACTACTCCTGTGTTCTTCCTGTCCTTAATTCTCCAGTCTGTGCTGACAAAAAGAAAATGTATTTAGGCAGATTAACAAAAAAGGGTCTACCTGCACTAGTGTAACACAGTAACTGAGTTAGTTTGAGCTGGCCTCCAATTAGTGCTTTCACTACCAATTATTTGCCCCTGCCTTGTCTCTGTTCAGTGTCACCAGCACTGAAATCACATATCCCAAAGGGCTGCAAAGGCGTGTTAATTTAGTCCCAAACTGACATTACCATGGATTTCTGTTTACCTTGAAAACTCATTATATCTAGCTTCTTCATCTGGAATCTGTATCATTGCATCCTGCCAACTCAGAAGCCAAAATAAGGGTTGAATTTGGGAGATCCTGCTTTCCCCTGTAAAGAAATGGAAAAAAAAAAATTGGAAGGGGAGGAGAAAAAGTGCCTAATGTTAGGTACTCAGGTTTGAAATTTGGGCTTTTACTCTCAGTCAATAATATTCCAAACAAACAAACAGAACTTTAAGAATTTCTCTCTGTAGCAGAATGTGAGGTTTGTTCTAGTTCTCAAAGTGGTAATCACAAAATACGATAGTATTGGCAATTACAACAGAATAAGATTTTGAAGTGATACATGTGGCCAGGTACATATTATTCGCATTAGAGACAGGGAAAGTCATATATATGTGCATTCAAGGGCAGAATTTAGCCTCCACTTACATTTAAACATGCTAGGTACAAAACTGATAGTTGAAAAATATTCTGAATTGTACATTAGTGATTTTGAACTAAATGTCAAAAGAAAGCCACAAATCATTAGTCCAAAAGCCAATTTCTTGTCTTTAGTATTTCTATACATGGTACGTTACAAAGTTTGCCTTTAGGTCTAGGGTAAAAAGTTTTCAAGAGTGCCTAAGTCCCATTTTCAAAAAAAAGACTCCTAAGTGCCCATGTCTTATATTTTTAAAGGTATTTTGATATGCAATTAAGTACTTAGTGGGCTTTTCAAAAGCTCTTAGGTGCCTAACTCCTACTGAAACAATAAGGAGACCAGTGGCACCTTAAAGACTAACAGATATATTTGGGCACAAGCTTCTGAGAGTAAAAAAAATGCATGTGAAGAAGTGGGGTTTTTTACCCATGAAAGCTTATGCCCAAATAAATCTGATAGTCTGTAAGGTGCCACCAGTTTCTTTTTTGTTTTTGTGGATACAGACTAACATGGCAACCCCTCTGATACTTAACACCTATTAAAATATTTTTGGACAATTTTTTTTAAAAAGGTACAGCTTACAGCCACTAAATGTGCACCCATAATGGATATGCCAATACAAAGCTCTCTACTATTCATGTCTGCAATCAGGCAGTTACCACTGCAAGTTTTCAGATTCTCATCCACAATTAATTCTTGTGGGTGCAAAGCAAAAATGTAATTTTGGGGAGGTGAGGGTGGAGAGGATTTTCAAATTGCACCAGGAAAAAAGAAGGCTTAGATCTTTGACATACACCTGTGTAGGGACTCTTAGAAAAGGGAAATCCTGTGTAGAAGTAGAGAGGTTATTTTACCTCTGTATTTGGCACTGGTGCTTCCACTGCTGGAATACTGTGTCCAGTTCTGGTATCCATAATTGAAGAAGGATGTTGGTGAATTGGAGAGGGTTCAGAGAAGAGCCACAAGAATGATTAAGTATCAGAGGGGTAGCCATGTTAGTCTGGATCTGTAAAAGCAGCAAAGAGTCCTGTGGCACCTTATAGACTAACAGATGTATTGGAGCATGAGCTTTCATGAGTGAATACCCACTTCATCATTAGAGGATTAATCATTCCTTATACTAAGTGATAGACTCAAGAAACTAAATCTATTTAGCTCAACAAAGATAAGAGGTGACTTGATTACACTCTATAACTGCCCACATATTTTTTAATAATGATCTCTTCAATCTAACAGAGAGAGATATCAAATATGATCCAATGGCTGGAAGCTGAAGCTAGAAAAATTCAGACTGGAAAGAAGGTGCATACTTTTCACAGTGAGGGTAACAGTGAGAGTAAGTTGAAGCAACCTACAATGGTGGATTCTCCATCACTGAATTTTAAAATCAAGATAGGATGTTTTTCTCAAAGCTCTGCTCTAGGAATTATTTTGCAGATATTCTAAGGCCTGTGTTATACAGGAGATTAGACAGATGATCACAATTGTTTCTTCTGGCTTTGGAATCTCTAAGATCGCCCCCAAAGGCATTGTAGTTTGTGAATTCCAAGAAACTAGGCTTTTTCCTTCTTTTTTTTTTAAACTTTAGACAAAGAAATAAAATTAGATAGTATTTTTTTATATGCTGCTATCCTTCCTTAAGACATTTTCTGTCAATTAGTAAGCTAAGCTTTAGGAAAACTACAATTTTAAAGGCAAGCTTGAAGGCTCTTTATTGCAGTGGTCACTTTAATATCCAGGATAACACTTCCACTGTCTAAAGACCTGCTCCCCAGCTGCTTTCAGGATATCATCAGTCCTGGCATTTACTACCATTCTGTTGCTACTGCTATAGTACACCATGCGCTCAGCATTAATCTCCACCGATTTCAGGGCCAAAGTGAGTGCAGAGAACAGAAGCAGCAGCCTGACAAAAGCAAAAAAGAAATTGGTGCTTTCCTTCGGTGTCAATTCAACAGCATACCTTTAGCTTGGTGTCTAGTTAAAGGCAAGGCAAAAAATAAAAGTGGGTAAGTTAGCTCACAATTAAGACAAGGGGGAAACAACTTTTTCAAGAAAAAAAAATTTATAACTAGAAACAAAGCTTACGATCAAAAAAAAAGTCGTATAGATCACAGGCTGATCTAACCCATAGAGCATTTGACAACCTCCATTTCAGATATTGTGAACGTACATTTTTCGAAGTTAGAGTTTTTCATATCACAAATCAGAATTGGGTGATGTTTGCATTCACTACAACTGAATGTGTTTGATGCACAGATGATCTGCTCTACGATCCATGAAGCAGTGCTGTTTACTGATGGTTTGAACCTTTCACTCTGTTTGTAGTGTAGTGAGAGAAAACCATCCTCAGCACACAATGGGGAGAACCCAAGCAAGAGCCTTTCATGGCGTTCAGTTGGCCACTGGAGCAGGCTATGAAACAAAAGGTTGCTTAAAAAAACAAACAACCCCCCCCCACACACACAAACAAAACAGGCAGTTAGGGAAACTGGCACTATTTCTATGTTATTTATATGGCTCCACCAGGTCTACCATCAGTTTTAGAACATGTGTTTTTGAAATGGCATCTTTGTAATGCGCACTAACCTCAAGGAGCTAGGACAGCAAACAGAAAATAAGAAATTAGCCCTTCCTCCCCAAACCCAAGGGA
The DNA here is from genome assembly GCF_003597395.2 of Chelonoidis abingdonii. NCBI lineage: Eukaryota > Metazoa > Chordata > Testudines > Testudinidae > Chelonoidis > Chelonoidis abingdonii. The sequence continues at coordinate 59,758,090 of NC_133771.1, read as the reverse complement.
AGTTTTTTCCCAGTAACAAATGAATAGTTTAAAATCTGGCCCAAAGTTAGCACCAAATTGAATGTAAAGGCCAGTATGAGGGTAGTCTTCAAGTGTATCAGCTGCCAACTATCTCCAAACGATCATTTACCATCTGGAAATTAATAGACTGCATCATGTTCTGGTCACACCCTTTCTCCACTCAGAAAGACCTGTTTATTTGAGATTTGCAGCCAGTCTCTAACTCACCTGGGTCATTCAGAGAATCTTTCCTAAGTATTTAAGAGCATGCTCTGTTACCATGGCTTGGAAAAGTGCCTCAAATCAGAACAAAACACAACATACATCAAAGAAGATGGTCTTGCATATTAGATGAAAGTATCACTACATGTAAAGATATTGAAGGCTTCATTTTTGTTTGTTTGTTATAGACTTTGGTTACCAGTTACTACCCCTGCTTATGCAGCATGCTATTGGAATTATGGAGGCATTGGCAGTGACTCCTCTAGCAAGGAAGGTATTGAAACCTCTTTCAAATATCTGAATTTAGACTCCAAATCTAACACAATAGCTCTTCAGAGGACAGTTGAATTTCCCAAAATTTTTCTTAACATTTTTACCAACTTTTTCAGGGAAATTTTAAAGTAATCTTTTTGGGGTATTTGTTCCTAAGATTCTCAAGATGTTTCATTTTCCTTTAGCTAAAGGAACACAAATAGGTTTCTCTCTCTCACACATACACTTTCTGTCTTCAGTCCCAAGCCACTTTAAAATTACAAACACATGGACACAAAAAGAATAATTCCCTTAATTTGTCTCAACCAAAATTAGCTGCACAAAAGAAAAGCAGGCGAACATCCACCAGCTACTTCCATTTTCCATTGCTGTTTTCTTGGCTGACAATTCCACTTGTCCTGCATCTACAGCTCGTCACAGCCTCTCATCCCCACCCCACCAACCTCCCTGGGGTGCATTAAGGTTGGGCAGTAGATGTCCCACTAGCACAGACTAGCCACAATGTGTTGGACCTGAGCTCTATTTTGACGAGCCTTAAGCGGTTCATAAGTACAGAAGCAGTCTTCATGCTGGAACCATAACATCAGCTTCTTGGGCAATTTTGCCTGCAGCCTTCCCCCTATCCCTTCCTCCTGCTGGAAATAGAGATGAGACCAAGACTGGAACATTTGCATCCATAGTTTCCTGAGAAGAGAAGATTTTGATTTGCAGGCAGCTGTTCACTCTGGGGGATGGGGTGCCTGCCTTCATCCAAAAGACCTTACCAGGTCCTTCAGACTGGGACTTTAATTGCTCAGACAATGTCTCAGCAGACATATGTCCCAGCAAGCAGAGCTGTTAATGTTGTGAATTTTAATAAAGGCAAGACCTTGAACTGAAAGACAGTGAATGCCTCTTTGCTGTTCTATGTGAAGAAATGGGCACTCCAAATCAACAGTTGTTCTTCTACCCCAAAGTTCATTGGGTTTCATATGGTGTATAAAGGGAGGTACTAGGGTGGAGAAAGTAGAGAAGCATTGCAGTAAAAAGACTTACAGAATATTTTCTAGTGTGACCCATGGGCTGCTAGCTGTACTCCCTCCATCACTTGGTAAAAGGGAGAAAGGGAGCATGTGGAACGACTACTGGTAGCTTTCTTTGTTCCGGCTCCACTTTTCTTTTCTTTTTTTAAATTTACACATAGACCTGCATCATCTGACCATCTGCACACTATCAAGCACCTCCGCGATTTCTCATTTCGAGTGCTTGTTCTGCTGGGTCAAAGGGGTGATTAGGAAAAGGCAATTGTTTCTTTTTAAAAAATGAAATCTAGTAATTATCCAAACCTCTCTTCTGTCCAGTCAATTCTCTTAAATCCTTCAATTTGGCAGCTTTTTACATTTGCCCTGCCAGCTGTCAGGAATGAGGACTCAGCTTGCAGCTGCACCTGCCCAGTGTCCACATAGCCTATGAGCACAGCTGAGCCACAGCAGGGCCATCTGATCAATCTCTCCACCTGAATGGCTGAGGAAATAAGCAAGTCTGCTCTTAAGCCCAACAGCTACATCTCATCTCTGGCTGCTCAGAAACATGCCTGCAGCTGCAATCTCTCCTGTGTGCGCACCTTACTCATGTCTTGCCCAGTCTCTTTCAGGCCAGCCCAGTTCCTGACCCATGGCTCTGTATCCACCTCTGATCTTTAGTGCTGTTCCTGGTTTCTGATTCCAGCTCTGAGCACTAGACTGCTCTGCTTTTGCACTGACCACTAGGGAAGACTGCCCTAGTTGCATTATGTGATGAACCATAAAACACAAACAGGTCTAAAAAGCAGAGACTGAATCTAAGAAACAAATTTTCTGAACACCCTAATTAGGCCCCTGGACACAAAATTAGCATCAAGCCATATATGCTCCATTTCATAGGCTTTCATCTTATTAGTAGACAATATTTCTGATAGAATCAAATCTTTACTATTGTTCTGATAGCTACTAAAACATTACATGTCTGAAACCATACATGGCTTTGAACATTCATATGTATATATTTGCATAAATGAAATCATTTGAAACAATATGAACTGTGTTGAATAAGACCATTTCTCCTACCCAGCACTTGGTTTTGAGTTTGGGTGATGTGCAAAATCAAATCACAATAGCTTACATTAATCTTCTAATAATGGTCTTCCAGTGCTGCAAGCCCAGAATGACAAAGATAATAATTAACATTTTAAAAGTTAACACACTAACACACACACACACACTTTTAAAATTTAAATTCAAGCAGGACTTGCAGATTTTAGTCAGCTGAGAAAGCACCCACTTCAAAATATATTCTATGTATAGGAAAGAAAAAAACCAAACAAAGATACTGATATAGGATATATGGTTGAATTAGATGCCTTGGTGAATTAGTCCGTGGGGAAAAGATTTGTTAAAGTAAAATTTTTCCCAATGCTTCCCTCAAAATCATGTTAACACACCATACCCACTTGCAGGCTAAGAAAATAACTACTCAAAAACCTGGAAGATAGGAGTCCTTGTAGCCTATAATCCTCTCAGAAAAATCAATTCTTTTCTGCCTCACTAGTGCTGTTACCAAATAGGTGTCAGAAAGACACATTGAAGCATTTCCAGAGATAACGCCTGTTGGGAAACTGAATTTCACAGGTTGTGCTACTTCAAGCTTTCTCTCTGTGATTATGAGATGAATAATAAGAGGTAGTTTTGGTGACCATTTAATAGGGTGCATTTTTAATATCCCTTTATTATATAGAGAGGGAAACCATTAAAGAATAAATAGACTGTGTGATAAACTAAACTATAATATACTCGAGTGGAACTAGTATGAGAACTCTGTCAGACAATATTTCTAATAAGTGGTTAGACTAAAGGTATACATATCTGGAACAGCAGCACAGGTAAAACTAGTTTAAGGATAATTTTAGTAAAGTGACACACTGCAGATTATCAGGGCTGGATGAAGGCACAGGTACTATAGGCATGTACCCAGGGTACCACTTCTGAAGTCAACCTCAGATTTCATTAAAAAAAAAAAAATTAGCCCTCACAATTGCAAAGAAAAGCTTGAAAATATTAACTAAAGCATAACCAGCTGTTAAGGTTTTTTTCCCTAATTTGAATTTTAGAGTACAAGAAGTGGGGACCTGCATGAACATTTCTAAGCTTAATTACTAGCTTAGGTTTGGTAAGCTGCCACCAGCCAGAATTTAGTGTCCGGCACGCTTTTTGTTTCCCCAAAACCTTCCCTGAGGAACCCAGACCCAAACCCCTTGGGTCTTAAAACAAGGAGAAATTAACCATCCCCCTCTTTTTCCCCCCAGATTTTCCCCTCCCTGGGCTGCCTTGAGAGACTTCACACAGAGCCAAACTCCTTGGATCTTAAAACAAGGAAAAATTAATCAGGTTCTTAAAAAGAAAGCTTTTAATTAAAGAAAGAAAAAGTAAAAATTAT
>NC_133771.1:59724928-59753922 GCF_003597395.2 Chelonoidis abingdonii | reverse complement strand
ACAAAGACTTCCCTCCACCAAGATTTGAAAGTATCTTGTCCCCCTATTGGTCCTCTGGTCAGGTGTCAGCCAGGTTTACTGAGCTTCTTAACCCTTTACAGGTAAAAGAGACATTAACCCTTAACCATCTGTTTATGACACCAGTATAATGAAGTGATATCTGCCTGGATCTGCAGACAGCCTGAAACAGCAACCCAGGGAGGGGTGAACAATGTATCTATTGCAATGAGTTAACTCTGAAACCACTTCTCTGGAGCAGGGCATTCCTGTTAACACTGCCCCAATTGAGGATTCTGTGCATGCATGGAGGTGGGATGGGGGACCTCACTGATGCCAACCCAATGTCTCTCTGATAGGTGATATCACCAGGACTCTGTCTCCCACCTCATCACCTCCAAATCCTCTTCCCAGTTGAGTAGGGGCTGAGTTGTCCCGAGCTCTCATGAAGACAAGAAGTGATGGTTTGTGGAAGAGATAGGCCTCCCCAAAGAGGAGCGGTTGTGGTAGGGGCTACACAGGAATCCCTACCATTCACTCCCCACACAAGGGCACGGCAACATCTCAGATGCTCCCTGGGAGGTAGATGGGGATTCTTAGGGATCTCGATTGTTCTAATCCAGCCTCTTAAACAAATAATACATGTAGAGGGTAGACTATTCAAATATTTAATGTGCTACCAACCTATGCACGTAATGTTTCCCACCATCTTTGCTTACTTTCTTCTGAGCTGTAAATGGAATTTACTGTAAGTTTGCTTTCATTCAATATATTCTATAAAAGTGATTCTTGGAAATGATGTAGGTCAAATCCCTCCTAGTGCAACTCCAAGATCAACTGACTTCCATGGAAATAAACCAGGGAGGTGGCGGGTCCTTATTGTTTAGTCTAGTCATTGATACTGTATTTTGAATTCTCATATTTTATACTTTTCATTCTGCTTTTCTGCTAGTATGAGAAAGTATTCTGTGAAATTCATTAAGGTATTGTGCTTAGCTGTGTGAAACAAGCAATGCATTAATGTATGAACCAGATTAGGAACTTTGAAGGGATGATTTTTCTGTAACTCTTTTCCCAGAAAAGCGCTACTGTATAAAAGAGAATTATAACAACACTTAGTGATTTTGAGATAATGATTTGTTGATATGATTTGTTTTTTCCCCAAAGTCAACAGGAATTTTCAGATCTGGACTACAGGGAAATTATTATGCCCAATATATTATAACAGGGTATATAAACTGAACATTGATTTCAGTGGGATAATGTTCCCTGAAGAGGAAATAAGAATTAGATGAAAGTATATTGCCTTTTTATAAGGCTTAATTTTCAGACATGGATGTCTAACTCTAGGCACCCAAATACTCATATCAGAAACTTGTGTTGACTTTAGACACCCAAATCCATATTTAGAAACTTATGTTGGGTACTTAAGTTTGAAATTTGGGAACTGATTAACATTGGTCTTTATTACATTCTGGAATACAGAAAATTGCATCCTTTCCCTTCTGACTGTACCACAAAAGGCAAGATGTAGTCAAGTCATGATTGGAAGTGCATTTTAAGCATACATATATGGGCCTGGCATGAACAATGAAAGAAAACAGAAGTAAGGAATAGAGATTAACAATGGACAAAGCATAAGCTCACAAGTGGCCTTATAAATAACATGTAGTTAGTAGGTAAAGAAATAGTAAGAAGACTAATACGTGGCAAGCTTGCAGCTATTGCTTTGCTTACTAGCATACTTTCCAGCTTGTGGACAGCTCACAATCTGTACAAGGAGTGGTTACAAAAATTACTAGACCAAAGTGTGTGATTCAATGCATTAACCAATAATATTAAAAGTACCGTATATACTCGTTCATAAGATGAGTTTTTTTTTTTATTAAAAAAGGGAAGCATCAGAGAAGGGGGTTGGCTTATGAATGGGTATAGAGATGGAAAGGTGGGACACAGCCCCTCCACCCAACAGAGGGGGCAAGGAGAGGCAGCAGAGCCAGAAGGGAAGAAACAGGGCCAGAGTCTCTCTGCTTCTGGCCACGCTGCTCCCCCCCACCCCCCTCCAGCCTCTGAAGCAGCTGCAGCTGCAGCTCCGGGGCTGGCAGGCTGCAGCTGTGCCACTTAGCTCTGCCTGCTGGAGCATGCTGTGGCCGCGCCGCTGGAGTGGCCGCCCGGTCTGGCCCGCCAGAGCACGCCCAGCCTGCTGGAGCAGCACTGGCCAGGCCAGAGAGATCCTCCCCTAGCCCGTCCCAGCTAAGGTGAGAAGGGATGGGATGGGGAGAGTGTGGGGGTCTGGGACCAGGGATGGAGTCATGTGGGGCAGTGGTCACAGGGGTTACTCCACTGACCTCCAGCTTCTTCTCCCCCGCCCCCAAAAAAACAAAACAAAAAAAAACGTTCCCCACTAGTTGCTGTCCTGGCCCATCAGGGTAAGCTGCCAGGACACTTTGTTTACTTAGGTTTACCTCCATGTTTGTGGATGCTCGAGGTAAACAAACCATCTTGGCCCACCAGCGGCTTATACTGATGGCCCAGGAGCCAGAGTTTGCTGACCTCTGAATTATAGGGTTGGCTTATGACTGGGTCATAAACATTTTCCATTTTTACATATGCGGATTCAGGATTAAGTATGTCTCAAGTGTAATTTGACTCTATGCCAATAAACAAACCTCAGTGATGAGTCTGGAGTTGAAGTGATTTCTTGGATTGCAGAGAATTGGATGAAGTGTTCTCCCAGAACTGGAGGTGTTCTGGATAAGGTCTCAGAGGAAATCCCAACAAACGTATCATCATAGATCCTAGTGAATGCCCCTTCCTGGCCACCCACTACGAGGAAAATCCAAGCCTCTGTGCTTTGGATTCCTACAGGTGTTTCAAGCTCCTAGAGCCTGAATGAAGCCCAGCTATGGCTCAAATCTCAGGGTCCAGACCTTTTATTTGGCAACCACCTCCAAGTGTTGAAACCCACTATGCAATCACCTACCCCTGCTGGGTGCAGCACTGACCCTTCAGACCCCCCAGTACTCAAAACAGATCCCTCTCCCAGAACTCAACCCAAAAGGTGTGAAGCTTCTGGTTTACAGTTTAACTCTCTCAAGGGCACATGGTATTTGTGAAGCAGTTAACATACACACGTTGTTCAGTCTACCAACTTAATATTTATGATCTTTATATCATGTAAAGCACAGGAGAGTACAGATCATACTGTCAGAGAAAAACTCAGTTCTCGCTTTTTGTTTGGATGCAGCAAAATCAAATACTTTATTATTTCTCCAGCAATTGCAACAGAGGGAGGGATTCCCTAGGACACAGGGTCACCCCAGTCCCGGACAGGTCTCTCAACAGGTAAACAATTACAGCAAGCATTTAGACCTTTGTTACAGACAACAAGCAGCAATAATAAGAAACAGCTGCATTTTGTTTATACATAGGCGATCCTGCTATCTTATTTTTCTCAATTCTAGAAGACGCCAGTCTACATATTTGGTTATTAGTGCAAGGTCATGACAACTTCTCACATAGTTCTTTTCCACTCACCTCACACCATCCTCGCTTCTACAAGTCTCACGTCATTAGGGTTACAGCTGGCCTGACTCTTGCTAACAAACTGACATGCATTAAGATCCCCTACAAATCCTTGTCAATTCTTTCCCTTCTTCCACAATACAAAATAATTGAAACATCCTAAATGCAACGTACCTCACTAGATCACCCTTCCCTTGGAAGATCATCTATGCTCCATCGATCAGGAAGCAGAGTCCTCCACACTTTTGCCTATCATGGGACTATGTAAACACTTATTAGGTACTTTTTAGTTTGCACCAGCACACGTTGGACTGCTCTATAATTCACATGCCTCTAGACTGTGGTGCCATGTAGACAAGTCCTTAATTGTGCAAAACGAAATGTGACAATTTATGCCTATTGAATCTGGATTTTGAGATCTGCGCATTTCATTTATTGTCTTTATTTTAGCTATGTTGCATTTATATACAATATTTCTATGTATTTATAGCCCTGGAAGGATACACAAAATGGTTTGCTCTTTGGCAACTTGCCACATGCCACAAAAGGAATGTCAGCATTTGATTTCTTGTTGTTTCTTTCCACTTATATGAATAAAGGATCGGTTCTTAACTTTTTCCATGACTGTTCACTCTGTTTCTGGCAGTTGGTAGATTTTACTGTTGTGGTCTACATTGCTCGTTAGATTTAAAACCCCCTCCATAATTTTGACATGATCAGTACAGTGAGACTGATCTGTAGCTAGAACGATTTTTTAAAAAATTGTTAGTATGGATGTTTGTGGCTGAGCAACAGCCATTGCTGTTTTTTCAGTACTGGGGATGATCATGTGACAAAGAAAGAAGTCTTTATAAGATCAGGAATATTCTGAATTCATTGGGTCCAATTAACTTGAGGATTTATGACACAATAAAATCGAACTATTTACTGCTCTAAATGTGAATACATCAACATTTTTCCTTCATTAATTAGGAACAAAATGCATTGGCTTAGGAAAACTACCTATTCTATCTTATCTTGTATTTGGTTGGAGAGTCTATGCAACAACTATCCACTTTTACTTTGCATATTAGGTTTAGTTTTCTTGACCTTCAGAACAGTAGGCATTATCTAACAAGATCTTTTTCAGCCATCCTTTGTTCCCTTGCTTTGATTGTCTGATATTTTCGTCACGAATTCAGCTGTAGATGTTTGGGGTTTTTTTGCATTGTCTCTTTCCATTTGTGTTTTTTATTTCTGAAGTTCTCTCCGTGCAGTCCTGTCAAGGTTCCTTCCCCACTCTGAACTTTAGGATACAGATGTGAGGATCTGCATGGACACTTCTAAGCTTAATTACTAGCTTAGATCTGGTATCGCTGCCACCATCCAGAATTTTCAGTGTCTGCATTACTTCCTTTCCCCCCAAAACCTTCCCCTCCCTGGATAGCTTTGAGAGACTCCTTCACCAATTCCCTGGTGAGTCCAGATCCAATCCCATGGATCTTAAAACAAGAAGAAATTAACCATCCCCCTTTCATTCTCCCACCAACTCCTGGTGGATCCAGATCCAACCCCCTTCGATCTAAACACAAGAAAAAATCAATCACGTATTAAGAAAAAGGCTTTTAATTAAAGAGAAGAAAGGTAAAAGAAAACCCTCTAGGAAAGATTAGCATACCAGCTACTCTCACAGACAACAGATTCAAAACACAGAGGATGTTCCCCTGGGCACAAATTTAGTTACACAAAATAATACCCAAATACCCAATTTGATTCTACCTCTAATTGCATAAGACATGTTACAAAGAAATAAACATAAACCTATTTATTCCTTTTAAAACTTACTACTCTGATAAGAAGCTGGTTCCTTGACCTTTTTCACTCTGGCTGAAACTGAAACTCTGAACAAAGGAAAAACTTCCCTCCTTCCTTTTGAAACATCTTGTTTCCCCATTGGTTCCTCTGGTCAAGGTGTTAGCTAGGCTAGGTGAACTTTTTAACCCTTTACAGGTAAAGAGGCATTAACCCTTAACCATCTGTTTATGACAAGACCTCTTTAGAAATAAACCGAGTAGCTGTCTTTGGAACCATTATAACTGTTTTTGTTTTGCCCTTCTGTTACTTAATGATATTAATATATATTAACTGTGCTACAGGACATATTTGAGGCTTCACTGCAGTGAATTCTAATATAGAAATTGGTAATGTGTCTAAATAATACAAGTGAAAGCCAAGATTTTAAAACCTGGAGTCTAAAGCAAAACTCTCATATACGTTTTAGCCTCATTTTCAAAGGTGCTGAACATGTGCAGCTCCCATTGACTTCAGCAGAAGCTAGGTTTGCTAAAACACCTCTGACCAATCAGACCACTTCTCTGGGTGCATAAACATGGCTTCAGATGCCTAACTTTAGGCATCTAAGTTTGAAAAATCTGCAGGGAAAACTAAGAACTGCTTTATTAAAAGCTGAATTAAATGACATGAGCAAGGTTGAAAGATATGGAAAGTCATGAATCACTCTACAACTACACTTTCACAATTCAGCCATCAAGAGTAACCAAAAACAACAACCCAAAACAAAACAAACCAAACACCAACCAAAACTGCACAAATAATCACATCATTATTCTGACAAAAAATCATAATCTCAGGGCAAGACACTGACTCAGCTATTTCCAACATCAGTAAACACTCTTCAGATGTCACAATACTCGACAGGGAATGCTTCTACATTTTATCCTCTAAAACACATGAGTGTAAAAGAAATGAAAATAGGGGAAACATTTACCCCCACATATATATTCTTGAGTGAAGTCCTCTCATATCCAACTTTTCTTCTGCTTATTATCTGCAGCTGATTATGATGTAGAAAAAAACTAAACAGGCAGACATTCATTGATTCATAGACTCTAGGACTGGAAGGACCTCGAGAGGTCATCGAGTCCAGTCCCCTGCCTCATGGCAGGACCAACTCCCTAGGCAATTTATTCCAGTGTGTTAACTACCCTGACAGTTAGGAACTTTTTCCTATGTCCAACCTAAATCTCCCTTGCTGCAGTTTAAGCCCATTGCTTCTTGTTCTATCATTAGAGGCTAAGGTGAACAAGTTTTCTCCCTCCTCCTGATGACACCCTTTTAGATACCTGAAAACTGCTATCATGTCCCCTCTCAGTCTTCTCTTTTCCAAACTAAATAAACCCAATTCTTTCAGCCTTCCTTCATAGGTCATGTTCTCAAGACCTTTAATCATTCTTGTTGCTCTTCTCTGGACCCTCTCCAATTTCTCCACATCTTTCTTGAAATGCGGTGCCCAGAACTGGACACAATACTCCAGTTGAGGCCTAACCAGCGCAGAGTAGAGCGGAAGAATGACTTTCTGTGTCTTGTTTACAACACACCTGTTAATGCATCCCAGAATCACGTTTGCTTTTTTTGCAACAGTATCACACTGTTGACTCATATTTAGCTTGTGGTCCACTATGACCCCTAGATCTCTTTCTGCCATACTCCTTCCTAGACAGTCTCTTCCCATTCTGTATGTGTGAAACTGATTGTTCCTTCCTAAGTGGAGCACTTTGCATTTGTCTTTATTGAACTTCATCCGGTTTACCTCAGACCATTTCTCCAATTTGTCCAGATCATTTTGAATTTTGACCCTGTCCTCCAAAGCAGTTGCAATCCCTCCCAGTTTGGTATCGTCCTGCAAACTTAATAAGCGTACTTTCTATGCAACATCTAAGTCGTTGATGAAGATATTGAACAGAGCTGGTCCCAAAACAGACCCCTGCGGAACCCCACTTGTTATACCTTTCCAGCAGGATTGGGAGCCATTAATAACCACTCTCTGAGTACGGTTATCCAGCCAGTTATGCACCCACCTTATAGTAGCCCATCTAATATTGTATTTGCCTAGTTTATCGATAAGGATATCATGCGAGACCGTATCAAATGCCTTACTAAAGTCTAGGTATACCACATCCACCGCTTCTCCCTTATCCACAAGGCTCGTATCCTATCAAAGAAAGCGATCAGATTGGTTTTGACACGATTTGTTCTTTACAAATCCATGCTGGCTATTCCCTATCACCTTACCACCTTCCAAGTGTTTGCAGATGATTTCTTTAATTACTTGCTCCATGATTTCCCTGGCACAGAAGTTAAAACTAATTGGTCTGTATTTCCTGGGTTGTTTGCAACAGAAGTCCCTTTTGATAGATGGTGTCATAATAATAGCTAAGGTTAATGTTTCTTTCACCTGTAAAGGGTTAACAAGGGGAACCAAACACCTGACCAGAGGACCAATCAGGAAACTGGATTTTTCAAAATTCAGAAGGAGGGAATGTTGGGTCTTTGTCTTTTGTCTGTCTCTCGGCTATGGGAGGCTTCTTTTCTATCTTCAAGCTTTCTAATCTTCAGTTTCAAAGTTGTGAGTACAAAAGGTAGCAAAACAATAGGCTTTTATATGTTTTTTTTTGTATTTACATGTGTGTAGTTTGCTGGAATGTTTAAATTGTATCTCTTTTTGAATAAGTCTGTTTATTCATATTTTCTTTTAAGTAATAGCCCTGTGTATTGTCAACTTGATGCAGAGATCATATTGTTATTGTTTTTTTTCTTTTTTTATAAAGCTTTCTTTTTAAGACTTGTTTGAGTTTTCTCTCTGGGTAGGCTAAGGAACGAAGGGAAGGGGAATTCTCTTTGTGTTAGATCTACGGAGGGTGAAGCTCTGCAGCACCAGGGAATTGGTGGGAGGGGGAAGAGAGATAGAATCATTTCTGTTTCCTTGTATTTGGGGTTTGTCTCTTTGTGGAATAGAGGAACATGCTTCTTGGTATTGTGATGTAAAGAGATTGCATCAGTAACTCTCAGGTTAGCCCAGAGAGGAAAGTCTGGGTGGGAGAGAGAGGGGGAAGGGAAGTGGGTTATTTCCCTTTGTTGTGAGACTCAGAGCTTCTGAGTCTTGGGGTCCTCCAGGGAAGGTTTTGGGGAGACCAGAGGGAGCCAAACCCTGGAATTTTTGGATGGTGGCAGCGAGATCAAATCTGAGCTGGTAATTAAGCTTAGAGGTTTCAGATGCTAGCTTCTCAGGTTATGAAACTAACTGGTCTGTAGTTTCCTGGGTTGTTTTTTATTTCCCTTTTTATAGATGGGCACTATATTTGCCCTTTTCCAGTCTTCTGGAATCTCTCCCGTCTCCCATGACTTTCCAAAGATAATAGCTAGAGGCTCAGATACCTCCTCTATTAACTCCTTGAGTATTCTAGGATGCATTTCATCAGGCCCTGGTGACTTGCAGGCATCTAACTTTTCTAAGTGATTTTTAACTTGCTCTTTTTTTATTTTATCTTCTAAACCTACCCCCTTCCCATAAGCATTCACTATGTTAGACATTCCTTCAGACTTCTCAGTGAAGACATCTCTGCCATTTCCAAGTTTCCTGTTACTGTTTCTCCCTCCTCACTGAGCAGTGGGCCTACCCTGTCCTTGGTCTTCCTCTTGCTTCTAATGTATTGATAAAAAGTCTTCTTGTTTCCTTTATTCCCATAGCTAGTTTGAGCTCATTTTGTGCCTTTGCCTTTCTAATCTTGCCCCTGCATTCCTGTGTTATTTGCCTATATTCATCCTTTGTAATCTGACCTAGTTTCCATTTTTTATATGACTCCTTTTATTTTGTAGGTCATGCAAGATCCGATTTCATGCGGCCACACTAGGCACAGTAATTCAGCGTTGTGCGTCCATGGTCTCCGAGGCTAACGTCGATTTCTGAAGCGTTGCATTGTGGGTAGCTCTTCCGTAGCTATCCCATAGTTCCCGCAGTCTCCCCGCCCCTTGGAATTCTGGGTTGAATCATTATTGTCGCAGGTGGTTCTGGTAAATGTCGTCAGTCATTCCTTCCTCTGGGAAAACATCAGCTGACAATCCTTTCGCGCCGTTTTTCCCTGGATTGCCCTGGCAGACGCCATAGCACGGCAACCATGGAGCCCGTTCAGCTTTTTTTTTTTTTCCGGCACCGTATGTGTACTGGATGCCGCGGAGAGAGAGGCGATACTCCAGCGCTACACAGTACACAGCAGCTTCACTTGCTTTTGCAATGATAGCAGAGGTGGTTCACGATCGTTCTGTACCGTCTACTGCCAGAGAAAACTGCAATAGAGACTGGTTATCTCTCCTCCTCTGTACTGTCCGCTGCTATCATGAGTGCCCCTGGCCGAAATCGGCCGGGGGCGCAACGCAAAAGCAATTGGGATTGACTCACTTGGGAGAGTCAATCCCTCCCTTATGGTTCTAAAAATAGAGTCAGTCCTGTCTGAATAAGGGGCAAGTGTATTAGAGGACCAGTGTATCAAAGACCAGCTGCTCTGTGTCAGTATTCACAGGGGGTGCCCCTGCAACAACCCCACCCGTTGCTTCCCTCCTCCCCCAACCTTCCTGGATACCGTGGCAGTGGTCCTGCCCATTGTGTCATGAAGTAATAAAGAATGCAGGATAAGGACCTGAGTGTTTAGTGACATAATGAGGGGGAGGCAGCTCCGCCGCGCGATGTGTCCGGCGGACATTAAGCGGTGTGGGGGGAGGAAGCCCAGCATGCTGCTGCTGATGACGTCCAGGCAGTACAGAATCTTTCTTTACACAGGAAAGGGAGGGGCTGAAGCCCCAGTTGCTATGATGAAGCTGGTTATTAGCCATTCTGTCCTATCTACTGGGTACCAGCCACGTTGGCCTCAATGTCAACATGTTAGATATTCATTGAGGCGGTTACTAGTCCTATGGCACCGTCTATCACCGGGGAGGGGGGAGGGAGAGGAGCGGATACTGCTCTTCACTGCTGCAGCATCGCGTTCTACCAGCAGCATTCAGTACACATAGGGTGACATTGAAAGTAGTCAAGAAATGATTTCTTTCCCTTTTCTTTCACGTGGGGTGGTGGGGGGAGAAGAAACTAGGGAGCTGTTCCCTGAACCACGCCAGACACTGTGTTTGACCTACAGACCTGAGAGCTCAGCCAAGAAGCAAATACTTTTACAGAGACTGCTGTGGACTGTGGGATAGCTGGATCCTCAGTATCCCCCTCCATCCATGAGCGTCCATTTGAGTCTCTGGCTTCCCGTCGCTTGTCACGCAGCGCTGTGTATCCTGGAGTTTTTTCAAACGCTTTGGCATTTCGTGTTCTGTAACGAGCTCTGATACAACAGATATGTCTCCCATACAGCGATCAGATCTAGTATCTCCGTACGGTCCCTGCTGGAGCTCTTTTGGATTTGAGACTGCATCGCCACCCATGCTGATCAGAGCTCCATGCTGGGCAAACAGGAAATGTAATTCAAAAAGTTCGCGGGGCTTTTTCTGTTTACCTGCCCGCTGCATCGCGTTCAGATTGTGTCCAGACGGTCAGTGGTGCACTGTGGGATACCGCCCGGAGGCCAATAACGTCGATTTCCGTCCACCACTAGCCGTATCCGATATGTTAATATCGAATTTAGCGCTACTCCTCTCGTCTGGGAGGAGTACAGAAATCGATTTAAAGAGCCTTTATAATCGATATAAAGCGCGTTGATAGTGTGGCGGGTACAAGCGTGAAATCGATTTAAGCGCCTTTAAAATCGATTTAACACATCTAGTGTAGACTCAGAGCCTAGCTTACCAAATCCGCCTTCCTGAAACACTTGTCTCTATTTTGGTACTCCTTCCCCCTTCTTAGAATTGCAAATCTATGATTTATGATCACTGTTCACCAGCTCCTTCTACTTTCAATTCTCACGAGTTCCTCCCTATTGGTAAATCAAGTCTAGAACAGCTTCCCCCCTAGTAGCTTTTTCCAACTTCTGGAGATATAAAAAGTTGTCTGCATGCAGTCGCAGGCACTACTGGCATAGTTGTGCCCCCCAGTGTTATTTTCCCACATTATACTGGATAGTTGAAAGTCCCCCATCCCACCAATTTGGGCTTCTGGATGATTTTGTTAGTTGTTTTAAAAGAAGCCTCATCACCTCTATCCATCTGGTTAGTGGCCTGTAGTAGACTCCTAGCGACATCACCCTGTTTTTCACCCCATTTTGATTGACCCAGAAGCACTCTCAACATTCCGTCTCCTAATGTCCATTCTCACCTCCGATCCAAGTGTGTACAGTTTTAATATATTAAGGCAACACCTCCTCCTTGTTCCCATTCTATCCTTCCTGGCAAACTATAACCCTCCACCACCACATCCAATGCAATGTGTCTATATCCCACAAGTTTCAGTGATGCCACAATATCATAGTTGTTTTACTTTATTAGCACTTCCGTCTTGCCTGTTGACCTATACGTGTCTCGCATTTGTATATGCATCTAGATGATCGGTTGATCTTGCTTCCGAGTTTGCCCTGACCCTCCTTTCTCTCTGCATTATAGCCACGACCCTCTGTTTCCGACCCATCTCCAGGTCTTCATGTTCCCGCACCTATCTGGGCTTTGCACCTGGCCCCGTCAACGCTAGTTAAAGCCCGCCTCACTAGTTAGCCAGCTTGTGTGCAAATAGGGCTTCCCCTTCCTCGAAAGGTGACGCCCTCTTTCCTAGCAGTCCTTCTCGAATGCATCCTCACGGTCCAGGAAGCCAAATAGTCCTCCTGTCGACACTCATCGTGCGCAGCATTCACCTCGCATGATGCCATCTGCCTTCGCCTGGGCCCCTAGCTTGACAGGAAGATTGAAGAGAATACATCCTGCGCTCGACTCCTTCACCCGTACTCCAAGCCCTGTAGTCACTCTTGAATCCGCTCAGCGTCACCTCGCATGTATCATTTGTGCACCCACTTGGATGAGTGCATGGGGTAGTAGTCAGAAGCGGATATCCTCGACAATGCTCTGTCTGAGAGATTTCGGATACGACCCTGTTCAGGCAGTCATACCTCTCGCGATGAAATGTCAAGGGCGGACAAGATGGGCGCCTGCCGCCCCTCAGCAGAGAGTGACACCACCACTACCCTACGTTGTCCTATTTTCAGGGGTGGAGCCGAGACCTCCCAGCCTTAGGGGTATGAGCTTTCCTCCTTTACTGGTAGGGGTGCATTCTCCTTCCTCGTATCATGGAAAGAGCAAACCGGTTACCTTTACCATGGCGGGAGGGTTTCGAGCAGGCGGTGAGCGACTGCCAGCTGCCAGAAGTAACACTGCCAGTTGTCCACCTTGGAGCCAATCCTCCTCCACCATGGGGTTCCAGCAGTCCTGTGAACTGGGACAGCATACCTCAGCTGTTCCACTATGGACACTGTCCAGGAATTGCTCTGGATACGGTGCTCCTCACCTAGCACCTCCTCCTAAGTCTCTCCACTGCTGCTGAGAGATTCCACCGTAGCACCCTTTCACATTGGATGCCCGCCCCGCCAGCCTGGGTATCAGTAATGGAATTGCTAGCTACAGTCTTTGCAAAACCAACCAGAATCGTGGGTATAGGAAGCATCCATCTCTGGTGCTCTCGTCTGCTAACAGGCGCAGGTGGAGGAACAGACGCAGTGCTGGCAGGTGTTGCGGGTCTTCCTAACATTGTAAGCCTCCCTCTGTCAAATCCGCTCTCAAACTCCCTGTCTGCGCTCCCTGTCGGCCGCTCTGCTCTGCTTTAAAGGAAAGGTTTGGAGTAGTTTGTTTTCCAGGTTTTCAAGGGACTAATGGGTCACCGGATGAGGACCACAAGGACCCCTCTCCTCTCTTCCCCTTCCAACAACTCCTTCACAAAATCCCTGTTGATC
The DNA here is from genome assembly GCF_003597395.2 of Chelonoidis abingdonii. Classification (NCBI taxonomy): domain Eukaryota; kingdom Metazoa; phylum Chordata; order Testudines; family Testudinidae; genus Chelonoidis; species Chelonoidis abingdonii. Next base: position 59,740,696 of record NC_133771.1, on the reverse strand, counting down.
AGCCCTCCCAAAGCTCCCTGCCCTTGTGCGCGTGCTTTATAAAGCCCTTGGCCGGAGTTGAATGCCACACCCACTGGTTAAGGGCTCAGCCATTACCAGAGGCTTCTAGCTTTCAAACCTTCCTTTGTCACTCAGCCTCCAACTGCCAGCTACAGCACATGGTCCTTCAAACAACCAAAACAAACAAACAGACTGACAAATACAAACTCAGCACACAGCAAGTAACCCCCAAGGAAGGAGATGAAAACATCTTATGGAACAATTGCAGTTTGTAAGCACCATACTTTACATCATCAAAGCACCAGCTTTCAAAAAACTTTTTACAGTCTTTAAGTATCTAGGTTTTTCTTCTGCAGTTGGCCAAAAGAATTATACCCTGCTTGGCAGATACTGTCACCCATATGTTTCAATAGCACCTTAATTTTTTTCCTCTTTTCAAAATCAGCTGATTTAAAATGTAGAAACTAAAGTATCCAGTACATCGCTATTGTAGCAGTTCCTAACTGGATGAAGGACTCATGACAGAGATTTGTTCTCATGAATGGATATTTCCTACCTTCTTTTGGGAACCACACAGCAATATGTATTATTATTTTATATCACTGGATTTTCCCTTTGGCTACAATACTTTGACAAGCAGCTCACCCAAGTAGCTGGGCCAGGTGCAGGGCCAGCATTGGGGTAGGTGAGAAGCAGATCTCCTGATCAGGCCATGAAACAGCTGTGCAGCTACTCCACAGAGCTAAAGAAGGCTCAGAGGTCCCCTCCAACCTTCTGTCCCACCCTCTCCAAACACACAATGGCAGGACAGAGAATACACAATAGTGTGTCCCCTGGCCTGGCTCCTCTCTTAGATTAAACTTGTTCCACCCTCATCTGCTCCCTGTGTACTACCACTCCCTTCCTGACATACAATGCAACACATGGGGGATGTGCTTTCCCCTCCCCCCAACCCTTTTTTGCAGCACATCTGCCGTGGTGCTGCTGCATGGTGACCTACAATAGCTGCAGAGATGGTAGGGGCTGGATTTTAACCTTAAAGGTTCTTTGCCTCACCAAGATGTCTCAGAAATTAAAGATTCTTTCTTCCTCCTTCTCCCCACCCCAACACTTGGGGACAGCATGTCCTAATGTGGATATAATTGCAGGACCAAAGAAATCTACATTCTCTTTTAGTTGTCATTGTAAGGAGACAGGAGCAAAACAGTGGCCAGGCTTATCATCTTTGTTCTTAGAGAGAGACACACACACACACTCAGTTAGACTCTTATTGACCATAGTTCTTAGAAGTACTCCTGTCATACCAGTAACCTGATTTTCAGATGTCCTGAGTAACTGAACTCATGAGTCCCATTAACCCGTGTCTCTTCCCCCCACCCCTCCCAGTCTGAGATATTGATATTAATTGCCTATTGCAGCGTTTCCCCAAACTTGGAACGCCGCTTGTGCAGGGAAAGCTCCTGGAGGCCGGGACGGTTCATTTTACCTGCCACATCTGCAGATCCGGCTGAATGTGGCTCCCACTGGCTGCGGTTCACTGCTCCAGGCCAATGGGAGCTGCTGGAAGCAGTGGCCAGCACGTCCCTCGGCCCGCGCTGCTTCCAGCAGCTTCCATTGGTCGGACCTGCGGACGCAGCAGGTAAACGAACTGACCCACCAGGGGCTTTCCCTACACAAGCAGCGTCCCAAGTTTGGGAAACACTGGTCTATTGGAACATTGGGTGTCCACATATTTTGTCATTAATGACTAATGTAGAACCAGGACCACTCTCCACCTCCCACCTCCACTCCCCACTTGTGCAACCACATTCATTGTCATGAAGTTATTGCTACGTAGACATACAGACATATTTTTGTTTTTAAAATTTCTAACTTGCCCATACAAGTTTACCTCATATGCCCTCCTATTCCCATTAAATAGCTCTTCCAGGCTGCACTGCATGAAAAGGCCAGAGGGCTTGGATAAGAAACGTTGTCGAATGGAGATGTCCAGAATCCAATCAACTATACAGCAGAGTACATGGCCAAAACACAGTTATATTAGCTTAGAGAGTTGAGAGATGTGGCTCAGTTTCAGCAATACTTTAGAAGGACGTAAGGAGACCAAAGAAACACTGACGGTGTTTCTGATGATTCACTGAAAGATTATCCAGTGCAATAATGACCTTTAAAACTGACCAAAACCCAGGAGGCCTCAAAGTACTTTCCTGTCTTGGCAAGCAACACAAAGAGAGAATAATGGCACCAAAAACTCAAGAACCATGATCTTTTATCAGATTTAAGAGTACATATAATAAATCACCCAGTCTAAGATGTATAGGCTCATATTTAAAAGAGGCAAGTACTTAAATTTATACAGGCAGGGCTGGCACTTTCATTTAGGCAACTTAGGCAGTCGCCTAGGGTGCCAGCATTATGGAGGGGCGGCATTTTGCCAGGTGGGCGGCAGGCGGTTCCAGTGGAGTTGCCGCAGTTGTGCCTGCAGAGGGTCCGCTGGTCTTGTGGCTTCAGTGGAGCTGCCGCAGGCATTTCTGCAGACGGTCCGCTGGTCCCGCGGCTCGTGTAGACCTGCTGCAGGTATGCCTGCTGCAGCTCCACCAGAGCCGCGGACCAGCAGACCCTCCGCAGGAATGCCTGCGGCAGCTCCACCAAAGCCGCAAGACCCGCGCGTGGAGCGGTGAAATGTCCCGGCGCCTAGGGCACCAGAAACCCTGGCGCCGGTCTTGTATACAGGGCGGTAGAGATTCAAGTGCCCAGGGCTGTCCAGAGGATTCAGGGGGCCTGGGGCAAAGCAATTTCAGTGGCCCCTTCCATAAAAAAAGTTGCAGTACTATAGAATACTATATTCTTGTGGGGGACCCTGCAGGGCCCGGGGCAAATTGCCCCACTTGCACCCTCCCCGGGCAGCCCTGGGAAAAATAAACATTTAAAAACCTTCCGCATCTCAGCACAAACCAGTTTTGAGAAAACTTCTTTTCAAGTCACCTTTACAAGGTATCACTGGTTCTCAGCATCAACTATTGCTAAAAAGGCACTAAAGCTCATTAAAAGGGTTGGACAAATATTTTCCTTCAAAACTTTTTTTGGATTGAAAACTAGGGAATGCAGCAGAGATCCCATGCCCGAGTCTTGTTGATGCCTGGCCACCTCTCACTGTTAAACAACTTTCACCCCTCATCCCCCGGATCACACTGCCCGTCCTGACATACAATGCAAAACACCGGGATGTGTCTTTTCTTCGCCTCCCCAACCCCTTTCTTGACGGCAGAACACATCTCGGGGTGCGCCTCGCAATGTAATCCTACAAATACTGCAGAATGCAAGCGTAGGCTGGATTTTACACCTTAAAACGGTTTTTGCCTCGAACCAAAGCTCTCAAAAATAAGACTCTATTCTCTCCTCTCCCCAACGCGTTACAACACTGCAGCATGTCGCAAGGAAATATTAGCAGACAAGAAGAAATCAACTTCTAATTTTCATTTTTTTTATTTTTTTTTTTTTGTTTAGGCATCTGGGGGTAACGCGAACAGAACGACAAAACAGTGGCCAGGCTTATGCACGTTGTCGTAGAGTAGAGACACCACACACACACAGTAAGACCTATATTGACCAGTAGTTCTATAGAAGTACCCGCAAATAACCTGATTCAGATGTCTGAGGAAACTGACTCATGAGTCCTCTTACCACCGCCTCCCCACCCTCTCGCAATTGAGATATATATTATGCCTATTGCAGGCGGGGCCCCAAAGCCAACGCCGCTGTGCAGGGAAAGCTCCTGAGGCCGGGACGGGTTCATTTTACCTCCAACAGATGCAGATTCCGCATGAGGGGCTCCACTAGGCTGCGGTCTCACTGCTCCAGGCCAATGGGAGCTGCTGGAAGCAGGGCTCAGCACCTCCCTCGGCCCGCGCTGGCTTCCAGCAGCTTCCATAGGTCGGACCTGCGGACCGAGCAGTAAACGAACTGACCCAGGCCTCCCCACACAACAGTCCAATTGGGAAACACTGTCTATGGAACATTGGGTCCACATTTTGTCATTAATGACTATGTAGAACAGGACCCCTCTCACCTCCACCTCCACTCCCACTGTGCAACCACATCATGTCATAATTGTTATTGCTACGTAGACATACAGACATATTTTGTTTTAAAATTTCTAACTGCCATCACAAGTTACCTCACTATACCCTCCTATTCCCATAAATACTCTTCCAGGCTCACTCGCATGAAAAGCCAAGGCTTGGATAAGAACGTTGTCATGGAGAGTCCAGAATCCAATCAACTCATATCAGCAGTACATGGCCAAAACACAGTATATGCTTAGAAGTTGAGAGAAGGGCTCAGTTTCAGCAATACTAGTAAAGACCTAAGGAGACCAAAGAAACACGCGGACGTTTTCTGATCGATTCACTGAAAATACACGTGCAATAATGACCTTAAACTGACCAAACCCAGGAGGCTCAAAGTACTTGCCTGTCTGCAAGCAACACAAAGAGAGAATAATGGCACCAAACCAAGACACCAGTCTTTATCAGATTAAGAGTAATATAATAACATCAGCCATAAGGTATACTGGCCATATAAAGAGGCAAGTACTTAATATTAATACAGGCAGGCCTGCACTTTCATAGGCACACTACATCGCCTAGGGTGCCGCGCATATATGAGGGCGGCATTTCCCGGGGGCGCAGGCGGTTCCAGTGGAGGCCGCAGTGTGCCTGCAGAGGTCCGCTGGTCTGTGGCTTCAGTGGAGCTGCCGCAGCATTTCTGCAGACGGTCCGCGGGTCCCCGCGCTCGTGTAGACCCCTGCAGTATGCTGCTGCAGCCACCAGAGCGCGCACCAGCAGACCCCCGCAGGAATGCTGCGGCAGCCACCAAAGCCGCACCCGACGCGCGAGCGGTGAAATGTCCGGCGCCTAGAGCCAGAAACCCTGGCGCCGTCTGTATACAGGGCGTAGAGATTCAGTAGCTCAGGGCTGTCCAGAGGATCAAGGGGCCTGGGCAAAGCATTCAGTGGCCCCTTCCATAAAAAAGAGTGCATACTATAGAATACATATCGTGTGGGGACCCCAGGGCCCGGGGCAAATGCCCCACTTGCACCTCCCCGGCCAGCCCTGGAAAAATAAACATTAAAAAACCTTCGCACTCTCAGCACAAACCATTTGAGAAAATCTCTCAATCACTTTACAAGGTAACACGGGTCTCAGACATCACCTATGCTAAATAGGCACTAAAGCTCATTAAAAGGGTGGACCAAATATTTCCTTCAAAACTTTTTGGATTGAAAACTAGGTTTTAAAAAGCAGAAAAATCACGGACTATGTCCGCTTCTTCAAAATTTATTGTGGTTTTTATCTGAAACTAAATTAGTCTGCCAAAACCTGAACATGGTGTGAACAGAATGTGTGCCAATATGCTGTTGGCATTTGTGTTTAACAGAAAACAATAAAAAAGTTCTACATAAAAAAAATCCAAAACTTTGAACCACCTCAGCTTGTACCAAACACCTAGCCCATCCAGTCCGAAGATTTCCAGGTTTGATACTCTGCTAGCACCTTGACATAGCTGTCTCCATAACTTTGAGGTTCATAAGCTGAACATAAGAGGCATAGTGGCCAGACAAAGTCCATCGCCTCATCTGTCTACCAACAGCAGCCAATACCAACTGCCTCAGAGGAATGATCAATGATTCTCTCCTGCCATCCATCTCCACCTCTAACAAACAGAGGGCAGAACGTTCTGGCTAATAGCCATTAATGGACTTAACCCTCCATGAAATTTATTCTAGAGACGGTCCATGGGGTCCCTCACAAACTGGAAATGTTACTGTGGATTTGTCTTAGTATAGACATTGTGACAGACCCAAACCATTGGAGTACAGGACTGGTCCTATTGGCACCATTGGATGCAAAGCCCGTCCACTTCTAAAGGACCTCCCCCAGCTAAGGGGAAGATCCACATCTAGAACACCCAAATAATTCCGGGGACAACATAAAAAAAAAGCAGCGTGAGCGAGAGAGGCTGAAATGACGACCCGATGGGGACACGAGCAGGAACCGACAAACAGCCCACGCTCCGAAGCGTCAGGGCGCAGTGACCGCCACCCAGAGGAACCCGCTCGATGCCGGACATGGACCAGAGCGGAAATAGGCCCCACTCAGTCGCGAAATCCCAGTACCAACTCCTCTCCGTGCGTATATGGCTAGTTTGCCAGGCAGGCAAGGAGGTGAGAAAGGAGATCCTGACTTTGGGGTCCACGGATGGGGAGTGTAGATAAAAGGGAGGGAAAGTGCAACCAGAAACGCAAAAGATATCAGGAGGACCGGACAGGGCTCCAACTGTCGCACTCCAAGTGAATGGCGCCAAGGCCTCTTCCAGCCACAGAAAGGGCAGGTGCGGACACGGGAACCGCGCCAAGTACACGCCCGTCTCCATCGCCATGAAGGACCGCCAACGACATCCCTGGCGGCCGTGGGACCAGGGCAGAAACAAGCGACCACCGGGCTTCTCACTCTCGAGGAGTGGCAGGAGGTCCCGTCATTTGGATCGCGGGCAGCAGTAGGGAGGTAGTGAAGGTGTGGACACGAGTGTGTACAAGATGTTCGGGCATGGTCTGGGAACAGAACCGGCTGCACATCGTGTAGCCGACGCGAAAGGAGGGGGGCATTGGGGACACGGGCAGGGCCCATAAAAAGTGTCCATGGGGCGCGGCGTGGAGGTGGGCCGGGGGCGTGCCCTCGCAGGACACGTTGAGGTAAGCCCGAGCAGGCAGCGCAAAGCGGCCCTCACCTCCTGATAATGCGCCAGGAGTAGACGGCGTGAGAAGCTCCATGCCAGGCGAGCGTCAGATCAGCCCTCTCCCGGAGTCCAGGAGCTCCGAGCCAGGTGACTCCCGCCAGACCAGCCTGGCACACCGCAGGGACTCTGCCACTTGCACTGTAAGCTGGGGATTGGTAGCAGGGTCTCCGCGAGTGAGGTCGGCCCCACGGTGGCCGCCATGGACCTCATGGAAAAGAGCTTCACGTCCAGAGAGGTCTTGGTAGACAGCAGCCCGGAAGGTCCGGCGGAAGACCTCTCGGATGGAGGTAAAAGAGCTGCCGGTCGATCGGGAGCCCTCGGGAACGGCGGAGAAGCGTGCGCCAGTACGCTCCACGGTCGGACTACCCGCACCAACAAGCCTGCAGGCCTGGAGCGGAAGACATGACTGAGTGCGTAGGCACTTCACCCTGCCCCCCTCCTCCAGGCAGGTGGAGGACCCTGCAGAACCGCAGTCGCCTCGCCGGCAAGAACCCGAATCCGTCCGAGTGGCCAGAATCTGCGGACCATAGATGTGAAGCCGGTACCTTAGAGCACAGACAGGACCAGTTGATTAAGCACCAGTGCCCTCCCCCGAAGGGAGAGACACCGGAGTTCCCGTCCTTCCGAGCCGTCCGCCACCTGCTCCAACCGTGCCAGTTCTCCGCGGCGAACGATGCGTGACAGAAAGGTAAACCCGAGATAGAGCAGTGGACCCGCGTCCCACCGGATGCCTAGAGCGCGGGTGGGAGGGAGCCGCCTGCCACCTCCCCCCACACCAGGCAGAGCCTTGACCCAGTTAACCCGGGAGGAGCCGCGAGTACACAGCCTGGCAAAGCGCCACCAGCGCAAAGTTGCCCGGGTCCTGTACCACACAGACGTCACATCGCAGCTACGCCGACATCCGCTCAGCCCGGCTCCTGAACCCAACCCATCAACCTCTTCGCGGAGAGACAGAGGAAGCTCAACTCGCAGGGCGACAGCTGGTCAAGAGGGGCACCCCTGCCGCACTCCACCCGAAGCTGAACGCTCGGTCAGGCCAGTGAGCCGAACCAGACACTCCCAGAAGCGTCCAGCACCTGGAGAAAACCCCACAAAGCGGGGTCGAAGCTGAACGCTCGCAGAGTACCCAGGAGATCCCGTGATCCATCCTTCGTCGAACCCCTTCTCCTGATCCAGGGACAAGAGGGCGAACGACAGACCATCCCTACACCAATTCCAGAAGGCCCGCCAGATACAAGTTACAAAGATAGCGGGCCCGGGACGGTGTAGGTCGCTGGATGGACCACGTCCGCCAGCACGGACCAGACGCAGCATGATGGCCTTTGCAATGATTTTGTAGTCCCGTTGCGAGGCAGCGAGATGGAACGCCAATTCCGTAAGTGCGGAGGTCCCCCTTTGGCAATAAGGCGAGCACTGGCCGCCTGCAGATAAGGGGAGGACCCCGCCTCGCAAAGATCGCCCAGACGGTGACCGATCTGGGCCGAGAACGTCCCAAAACACGCAGTAACTCCCGAGTCACCCGCCATGCCCGGAGATTATTGGTGGGCAGCGACGGAGTCTCCGAAACCACTCGCGCGAGGCAGCTCGCGTCCCGGTCGCCGTGCCGACCGGCGGACGCCGTCCCAGAGTACGGCAAGCGTAGAGCGTCGAATCCGGGGAGAAAAGGCCCGTAGAAGCCCTGGCCCTCCCGCACACTCCGCCGGGTCCGTGAGGGGGTGCGTCCCGCAGGATGCAGTGACGTGCTCTTGGCCCCCCCCTTCTCCACGGCGTAAAAAGCGGGAGCCCCGGTCTATTCCCGCAGGAGTGAGCGGATCGACAAAAACCCGGCCCTGGTCCTCGAGGCTCGCGCTCCTCCCGCTTCTCTCCCGACACGCTCCGCAGAATGGATCCCGGGTGCTGGCAGCCAGCCGCCCAGCTCAAGACCTCCCTCCAGCTGCTCTCATGGCCGCATCCCTCCGCCGGCTGGCGCCCGGGTGTGATCACGCCGAATGCCGGGCGCGCCCTTCCCGCCCCACCCGACGCCGCGACGAAGGAAAAGCGCGCCCGCGCCCCGACCAGGCCAGCCAAAAACTCCCGAAGATGCCACGAGCCCGCATTCCTCCAGCCACACTATTAAAGTGCCAATAGGCCGGCCCGGCCTCTCCGCGCAGAGACGTCACGGAGGAAGATGGTGATCCGAAACGGGGCGCGGCCAGAACGGCGAGGATGGCCGTAAAAGGTGGAATACGTAAATGGCGGTCCAGCCGGAGGGCCGACTTGGGCCTGCACCCGCCACCGAAGGTAACCTCCAACACAACTCGCCGATGGTGGTCGCCGCCAGACGTACCACCAGGGCGTGGCGGTAGACAAATCTCCAGAGTCGCAGCGGCTGGCACTGCTCGGTCAAAACCGCGGTCACCGTTCTGAGGGTGTATTAAAGGTCCCTCCCAGGACAGCACTCACGACGATGCCAGAGCCGAGCTACGGTAATTGATCGCCTGCTGATAAAACGCACCTCTCCGGCCCGATGTTGCGGCAAAACACTGACATGAATAACTATCAAGCCACCGTCCATGGACCGAGGTGCAACAGCGCCCGCAGCAGCCTCAGCCGAACCCACACAATCGGCGCCGTATGGCGGGAAAGGTAGCCACCCAGCCGCTCAAAATCGAGAAGCTGCTAAAAGTAGGCCGCGTCCCCCCTCCAGCCGCCACTAGCTCAGCGCCGATCCGTAGTGTCCCTGCAGGAAAATCACAGAGTACCCCCCTCCCGGAGTAGAAGACTGGTTCCCTGCGAACAACATCCACACCCCGGTTTAATGTGCAAGAGATCGGTGCCATGAGAGCTGGGGGGATCCTCTGCCAGCAGAGCCACGCCCACCCTCCGCAGGCCGCTCAGCAATCCGGACCTACCCCTAGGTGACTAAGAGTCACGGAAGAGCGGAATCCGCGGTAGGCTTCGTCAGGAACGCGGCGGCCGCTTGCCGTCCCTTACCCTCCCCATGAGCCCTCCGCGGGCCCGGAACCTACGGAAATCCCCCCACGTCGGCAGCCACTGACGTGTACGGATTCCACGGACGTCCGAGAACCCCGCAGCTCCCCCAGCGAGGGGGGGCGGCACTGATCGATGACGGCCCCATGGGTCCGTCACACCCCGTGGCCACCGAAGCGCAGCAGGCAAACCCCCACGGCCCGATGGTCCGACGCCAAGGCGACCCGCCCAGCCCCGTTCAACAAGGGTGCGAAGAGACACAGCACCCTGGCGTCGGGAAAAGAAAAAAACTAGCCGGAGCCCGCACCTGGATTCCAGGGCGCACGGCACAACAGGAGGGGGGGACAAGACCACGCTAACAGATAGGGGCGGATCAGCGAGAAACGTGAAGGGTAGAGGAAATCCTGAACTCTACACTACCACTAGACGTGACCCCGCTGTCAGCTCAGATCCGGAAAATGAAGGGACCCTAACGAAGCTGGGACTCAGCCCATGACACTGTGGCACCTTCGGCACCAGAATAGATCGATGAGGGGGGGCTCAATGGGCCCACCTAGGAAGGAGGCGTCCTCCACACCAAGAAGACACCTGGAGCCGTTCCCGGCACGGGCCACTGGCCGTACGCCCAAGGGCTTGCGCGCATCAACAGGGCCAGCCTCACCAGTCGATGGAGGAATCCAGGACCTCAAGGTAGAGCAGAACAGCGTCAGGAAGAACTGGGACCAGGGAAACCGGTAGGTCGCCCAATCGAGCCCGCTGGCAAGGTCGTCCTCCGCCCTGCTGACGGTCAACCAGGCCTCGATCCCCTCATAGAGGAAAGGCAGACACCATCACCACCCCAGGCCCTCCGCTAACACCCGATGGCGATACACCACCTCAAGCACTCGCAAAGCAGCTTGAGGGAAGCGCGGGAAGAGGCCCGGGCCTCCACGGGAAGACCCCGAATGGCGCGTATCCCTGCTCCACGACGTCCTCCAGCCGCCTACAAAAGGAGTCACAGGGCAAGGCGGAAGCTCGCATCGTGCCCCCCTTCGCTCTTCCGGGGCCTCCGAACCGAGAAGGAACGGGCCGACGCCTCCGTGCCTCCTAACCCCTGCACAATAGCCATCCCTCATGCAATCATCCGGGGCTGACCAACACGTCGGATCGGGCAAAGGCAACGCCAGGACCCGGAGTCAGTGGTGGGACAGCAAAGTGAAGGAAAGATCCCCGGATAAGCCTCTCCCCACCCACAGCTATCCCCGCTGTACCCCTTCAACAGGAGGACCAGAGAAGGAAGAGGGCAGCTCGTGCGTGGCAGCCACGGGGCCAGTGAGACAGAGCCGCCCGGCGGGGCCAGGTCCCGAACGCCTCCGCTGCCAAAGGGCAATCCCTCCGACTGCCCCATCCGCCGACAAGAGACCGGGCTCCCCATCGAATAGGCACCCGGTAGTGCCCTGAGGGGACCAAGAAAGGACCCGATGCGCCTCCCGCCACGCGCCGCGGCGCAGTTTATTGCAACTTGCCGGCGGAACGCCGAGGACGAACGAGGGCGGGCGTCCTTGAGCCCAAGGAAGAGGCTGAAACGGAGATGGGGCGCCCCAGGGTAGATAAAGGCGGCAACCGGGCACACGGGCCAGGAAGGGAGGAAGAGTCAAACTAACCGGACCCCCATGTCTTCCATGCTCCGGAGACGAAACACACCCCCACTCGGCATCTCCTTAACTGCTTCCTGTCGGCAGCCTCCGAGGCAGGAAAATACCACCTCCCATACATTTGCAGGCCTGCCACGATCGCCGTGGCCTCACCTCGCCAATCTGCCCGCACGTAGGTCTCCACTGCAGGGCAACCAGGACAACGGACGCCATGCTTCCTGGTCAAGTGGGAAAGGGTCCTGGCCGCTGTAGATGGGAGCCGTGGTACGTAGAGCGGCACAAAGGCGGGGGCCACCGCCACTGCAACGCTCGGGGCCGGAGACACCCCGCAGCAAGCGGAGGGAACACGGGGAGGATGCGCACCGAATGGCCCGCCACAGGAGCAGTCCGCCTGGAGGCCCGTTTTTTAGCACCCCGCCCGTACCCTTCTTCCACCTCTGACCTTTCCCACCGCTGAGGGGCTCCCCCCGAACCGAAGGGAGGACGTGCAGCAGCGAGTCTCCAGTACCCGCGCTGGCCATGCCTCGGCAGGGCGGTACGAGTATCTCAGCAGCGTTAGTGGAGCGGCAGTGACACGGGGGAGGGAGAAGGCAGTGGGAGCAGCGGCGGGTCCCCCCTCCCCGCATAAGAGAAGGGGAGGGACTAAACAGCGAGGGGAGGGGAAGGAGAAGACACCACCCTCCCCACTAGGCAGCAGGCAGGGGAAGGGTCAAAAAGGGAAGGCTAAAGGCGGGAGCAACCAAGGACCTAGGCGTGAGGGTTCCAGGGCAACGGAGCAGAGGGACTCCCCCTCCAGTGCACGGAATCGGGGGACCATGGCAGAGGGCGGGCAGTAACAAGGGGATAACCAAATGGGGAAGGGCACAACGCATGGGCGGCTGCGCACCGAGGAGGACAAAACAGCTTGGGGACACAGGGTGCGGGACCAGGGTAGCTGGAAGGGGCAGGAGTACCATGGGGAAGCTGCAGCGGCTAGAACTGCAGGCCGCAGAGGAAATAGGGGCGACAAAAAGAAAGGGCCATCAGGGGAGGGGGAAGCGGCGCGCCCACAGGCACGGGCAAAAGTCAAGTGCTCGCGCGCCGGGCCCAACAGGAATGGGCCTGTGGCAGGCGACAGCCAGCTCAGAGCAGAAGTCCAAACAAGGAAAAACAGCTCAGCGGGGGTGTGAGGGGCAACGATGGTGTGGGCAAAATGGAACACAGGATGACCGGGCAGCTCCACGCCACACCCCGTGCCCGACAGAACACAGTCCCCAAACCCCCACCGCAAAGCACATAAAAAGGTCCAGTCCAGTACCTCTCACACATGGACTTCAACGTCTCCAACAGCGGACGGTCTCTCTCCCGGCCTCTTCTTCCCGGGCTCCAACAGCTCGCCAGCTAACTGCACACAGCCCCGAGCACTCCAGGTGGTGGTGTCTGTTCCAGGCAGAGAGGGGACCCCGCTCAGAAGGTTCCCAGCAACAAGACGGGGTCCTCACTCCCCCCTTGGAAAGCGCCACACCCCAACCACCCAGGGCTGTAGAGAGACAGCAGAACCAGAGGGGGGGAAACTATCTAGCCAGCCAGCAATCGGATACAGAAGAGGGTGGTGGTGTCTAGCCCAGCCAGGGGAGCACAGAACAGGACAGAACAGGACAGCAGCAACACAGCACGAGGCCGCGCCCCAGCATGAACATCACAGCAGCAGCACCGCCCTCCCCTCCTCCTCTAACATAGCGGTCATAGGGAGAGACTACTCCTGCCCCAGGAGAATCAGGGGTCCCTAAGACCAGAGCAAGGCGCACAGATATTCAGGAACTGCTAGACCCAATAAGGCAGACAGGCTGATAAAACCACACCTGCACTAACAAGGCAGCCATACACCTGTTTTAAAAGACCTCCTCCATCAGATGGGAGGACAGCCGAGCAGGAATCAATGTAGGACGGGAGCAAGAGACAAAGACAGAGTGATAGGCTCTGCTGAGATTGAGATACAAGCAAACAGACACCAGGAGAAGGTCCGTGTGAGGATAAGAGATAATTTGGAAAGAGGCGCCTGGGAAGTAGCGCCAGCAGTGTAGCTTCAACAAGACAGTGCTGTACAGCAAGAGGCATATAAAACACTGCAATCAGAGGCCCTGGGCGGAACCCGACTAGAGGCGGCCTGGGTCCCCCAAACAACCTCCCAACCCTGATCAGACACAGACATTATCCAGACGTGGGAAGATCACTGGTACAATCTGCCACATACACGCAAGATCCTCACCAAAGATAGAGGAGAACTTTGTCACAAAACTGTGTGAGGAAGTGGGGATCTGTCCAGGTGGCAAGAGAGGGCATTAAACCAAAAAGTAGAGTTGATTTGTCACCACATGAAACTAGTGCGGCATGATACAAAGCGTGCGCCAGCAGGAGGCTACCTGTGTCCATACAGCAGCTGCCCACAGCAGGCATGCGGCAGCAGCAAGAGATCTAATCGCCTGCGATAGGACGTCGCTTCCCAAAGACCAACTAGTTGCGAGAACTGAAACCATGAAAGCCCTATACATAGCTGAACTACGGCCTAGATAGAATCAGTCATACAGGCCAGCCCATCTGCGAAAACTGACGCCGGAGATAATAGAGGCATACATCTCTGGCCTTTAAGCGACAGCCCTACGAGCCTGCCTCGAATCAATGCTGGCATCTTGCCCATTCCCTGTGGAAGGCCAGAAGGCTTACTACCTGCCTAACAGGCTCGCAGCAACACCTCCACAAACGAAAGCAAGATCTGTCAATCCGGTAACACGCAGCGGACCAGCGTACATGAGTGGACGGTACCAAAAATAAAACCCCACGGTCCCAATTGTAATGACCCATCATCTGTCAAAGTAAAAGTAAGGTAAGGGCTTAATTCTTTACCTGGAAAGGTAACAAACACCTGACCAAGGACAACCAGACTGATTTTTAAATCAAGGGGCGAATTGTATAACTCGGGTTTTTTTTCTTGTTTTCTCGTCTGTGAGAAACAAGGTTCCCGTCCTAACTTCTTCAAATATGAACCTAGCCCGGGAAGCGAATTCTTCTCCGTTTGGCATTCAAGGGAGTAACGTCGCATTGCACCAGCTAACCAGAAAGGGGGAAGCTGGAGAGAGGGAGAGAGAACCCAGGCTTCGGCTTGGTTTCCAAGGAAGTGGAGACACCACCAAAGAAAAGGGAGGATCCGCCCTATGTAAATTCCAGACCTGGGCACAAACAATATCAACGGTATGACTGGGGGCAGTTCAGGTAACCCAATTTGACGCAAGTCCAGTGGGACAGGAACCACGATGGGACGCTAAGTCAGGTGAACGAGCTACCATTTACCACACTCATCTTGCATAAGTGTCCGAACGGAGTCCGGAGTCCCGAAGAGATACAGAGGTCTGGTCAACGACCGATACGTGAGGGACTACCGCCAGACCCGTACCTGGGTCAGCGAACGAACCTCCACCATGAGGAGTGTGCACTGTAAGAGTGAAGACACGAGGGAGCTGAATTCGACCATTCATGAAGAAGCACCCCGGGTTAAACACATCACTAAGCCTAGAGCCGAGGACAGGGCTACCAGGGACCCAGCGGAAAAAGCAGAGGTAAGGCTCACAAAACCACAAAGATCAGAGACTGAATAAAGAGACATAGGTGAACTGCCCAATCAAGAGACCAAAGGAACCTAGGCTCCCATAACGCATTATGCCGCGGGAAGGACAAATAGCTGTACATCCCGTAATGACTGAACCATGCAACTGTAACCGAACTGTGCAACCCATGCTACCCTTTAAATCCACCGTGGAGGCCACTAACACCCACATATGACAGACCATAAAGCTAAATGGGGAGAGACCACAACTGGTATTCAGGATGCTATCACGCTTCTCAGGGAAACTTGTGAAAGGGATCAGCCTGCTGTTGGGCTCAGCATATGGAATAACAGCGTCCAGGACACTTGGTTATACCGCACCAACCAGAAAACTCAAATTCAGGAACACTACTGAGAGCTAGCAGCAGTTATCCCTACACCCCATACCCGTCCATCAGGAGGAACTTCTCAGGTTGAAACTACTCAGAGAGGATGGGCAGGCAAAAGGAACCCGATTATAGGCCCTCCATAGTAACTGTCAACCCCCGGTTTCCTGAAATACCCAATTGTATTTTCCATTCCAACAGGTAAGAAAGTCAAAAGGAAAGAGGCGCAGCTAAGGCTTGGGAAAGCCGAATACTGACCAAAGCCAAGGCGCTTCTCAATGGCCACGTGGACCGCAGAAGCGAAAAAGAGCCACCCGAGGGAGAAACACCTGAGTCGACCCCCACCCTATTTCTGAACCAAAGAGCAACAAGACTAGCCCTTATCTGGCAATTATCGGAA
>NC_133771.1:59702815-59723855 GCF_003597395.2 Chelonoidis abingdonii | reverse complement strand
GCAACAGAGACTAGGCCCCTAGATCTTGGGCAGATTAGTCCCGGAAGAGGAAATTTTGGACGAGACTAGGCCGAAGACCCAAGGCACGATAACATTAGGAAGGAGATGACTGAAATAGATGGGGTCCCCGCGAAAGGGAAAACCCAGGGACCAGGACCCTACTTCATAATGAAGAAGAATCTCTTACAACAGGTAGCACCAGTACAGGGGCAGAAGGTACAGCAGATCCTAGTACCTCACAAACACCAGAATGCTGTTTTAAGTCTTGGTCATAGTCACCTTTTTGGGGGGCATTTGGGGGTAGAGGAGACCCTGGCACGAGTCCTACAATGGTTCTTCTGGCCCAGAGTACACGAAGAAGTACGGAGGTACTGTGCGTCCTGCCCAGAGTGTCAGCTGCACAATCCCCGCCCCCACCTGAGGGCACCTTTAGTACCCCTTCCCATCATAGAGGTCCCCTTTGAGGGAATAGCCATGGACCTAGTGGGACCCCTGGAGAAGATGGCTCGGGGCCACTAATATATACTTGTTGTTTTGGACTACGCTACTCACTACCCAGAAGCCGTCCCCCTGCGGAACACAGCCTCTAAAACGATAGCCAAAGAGCTGGTGGGGATATTTGCCCGAGTGGGGCTACCAAAGGAGATATTAACAGACCAAGGAACCCCATTTATGTCAAAATGAATGAAGGACCTCTGTACGCTGCTCCATATACATACCCTGAGAACTTCAGTCTACCATCCGCAGACTGATGGATTGGTAGAAAGGTTTAACCGAACCCTCAAGACTATGATAAGGAAGGTGGTAAATCGGGATGGGAAGGATTGGGACGCCCTACTACCCTACCTTACATTCGCTATCTGGGAGGTACCTCAGGCTTCAACTGGGTTTTCCCCCTTCGAGTTATTATACGGGCGTCACCGCCGTGGCATACTAGACATCGTCAAAGAGATCTGGGAAGAGGAACCCAATGAGGGGAGAAATAGAATAGAATATGTAATACAGATGCGAGACTGGATAGCCTGTGTCATCCCTATTGTACGGGAACATTTGGAAAAGGCTCAGGAGGCCCAGAGAACCTATTACGGCAAAAGTCCGACAGTTCCAGCCAGGGGATAGGGTGATGGTGTTGGTACCCACGGCAGAAAGCAAGCTTCTGGCCCAATGGCAGGGGCCTTATGAGGTGGGGGAAATAACCTATGAGGTGCGGCAGCCAGGACACCGAAAACAAGAACAGATTTATCACATCAACCTTCTGAAACCCTGGCATGCACAAGAGGCGTGCATAAGTGTCCAAAAAGACCTAACCCAGGAAAACAAGCCTTCCAAACAGATAAGATTGTCTCCTGATTTAACGCTAGACCCAGAAGGATGAGGTGTCTGAGATGATCTTATGGGACCAAGATGTGTTCTCGACAAAACCGGGTCGAACAACCGAGACATATCACCGCATAGTCATGAACCCTGGGGCCAGAATAACAATGAGGCCCTATTGGGTGCCAGCAGCCAAAAGGGAGGAAATAAAAACAGAAGTAAAAAAAATGCTGGAGCTGGGGATCATCGAAGAATCCCACAGTCAGTGGTCCAGCCCAATCGTGCTGGTGCCAAACCTGATGGCACCACAAGGGTTTTGCAACGACTTCCGGCGAGTAAATGAAGTATCCCAGTTTGACGCGTACCCCATACCTCGCATAGATAAGCTACTGGACCGTCTGGGTAATGCCCGGTACTTGACTACTCTAGACTTGACAAAGGAGTACTGGCAGATTCCCCTTGTGGAAGAAGCAAAGGAAAAGACTGCATTCTCTATACCAGAGGGTCTTTTTCAATATCCCGTTCTCCCTTTTGGACTACATGGGGCCCCAGCTACTTTTCAGCGCCTCATGGATAAGCTATTACACCCACATAACAGTTATGCTGCTGCCTACTTGGACGATGTGGTCATTCATACCCCAGACTGGGCAAGTCACCTAGAAAAGGTGGAGGCAGTCCTTGATACCTTCAGGAGAGCTGGCCTTACAGCAAACCCTGCCAAGTGCGCTGTAGGGTTTACAGAGGCCAAATATCTTGGCTACGTTGTGGGAAAAGATCTGGTAAAACCCCAAGTGAACAAGTTGGAGGCCATCCAAAATTGGCCCTGACCGCGTCGCAAGAAACAAGTCCGGGCATTCTCCTAGGTGTAGTGGGGTATTACCGACGATTTATCCCCCACTTTGCCACAAGGGCAAGCCCCTGACAGACCTAGTGAAAGCCGTATGGACCTGATCTGGTGAAGATGGTCTGACGCAGTAGCAGAGGAAGCATTCACAGACCTACGGACTGCCCTCTGCAGTAACCCTGTACTGATAGCCCTGATTTCACCAAGGAATTTATCCTGCAGACAGATGCATCGGAAGTAGGGTTTGGGGCCGTTCTATCACAGCATGGTCGGGAGGAGGAAACTCAATTCTCTACCTCAGTAGGAAACTCTTCCGAGGGAACAAAAATATGCAGTGGTGGAGAGAGAGTGCCTCACCGTAAAATGCCATGGAAGCATTGCGCTACTACTTGCTCGGGCGCAGATTTGTCCTTGTGACTGACCATGCCCCTCTTCAATGGATGCAGCGGAACGAGGAGAAGAAAGCAAGGGTGACCAGAGGTTCTTATCCCTCCAATCTTTCCAGTTCCATGTGCAACACACAGCAGGGAGTCGTCATGTTAATGCTGATGGCTTGTCATTGTCTGGCATACCAAGCTGCCCAACCCCTTGGTGTTGAACAGAGGGGGAGGGATATGTGACAGACCCAGGCCAGTGTGGTGCAGGAGTCTGGTAGAGGGCAAATATACTTGTCACTGGCTGAGTAGTTTTCTGTTCCCTGAGTGACCAGAGCAGGGGCTGCACTAGAGTAATCAGGAACCTGCTAGAACTAATTAAATCAAGGCAGGCTAATCAGCGCACCTGGGTTTAAAAAGGAGCTCACTCCAGTAGCGGGGGAGGAGCTAGAGGAGAGGACGTGCGTGCGAGGAGCTGGGAGCAAGAGGCACAAGGAGCTGAGAGTGAGAGGGTGTGCTGCTGGAGGACTAAGGAGTACAAGCATTATCAGACACCAGGAGGAAGGTCCTGTGGTGAGGATAAAGAGGTATTTGGAAGAGGCCATGGGGAAGTAGCCCAGGGAGTTGTAGCTGTCATGCAGCTGTTACGAGAGGCACTATAGACAGCTGCAATCCACAGGGCCCTGGGCTAGAACCCAGAGTAGAGGGTGGGCCTGGGTTCCCCCCAAACCTCCCAACTCCTGATCAGACACAGGAGGAGTTGATTCAGACTGTGGGGAAGATCACTGAGGTGAAGAAATCTGCCAATAAACTCAGGACCCACCAAGGTAGAGAAGGAACTTTGTCACAGTATGTATAATCTTTTTACTTTCCATATAAGAAGATTCCAGGAATGCCGGTGTCATTCTGAAGCCTATTATGATTGTAGAGTCAGTATGAAGTGATGGAAACAGCTATAAGTATGCTTGAGAGGTCTTTTTGTTCAGAATGTCACCAGGTTCAATCATCACGGGTTTTGCAGTCTGTTATTGTCCAATTTTTAAGTTTTCATCCATGAATTGTATCCGAGTGATGTACAGCAATAGTAAAGCATATATCTGTCATGTCAAGAGTCCTAGACCATTGTGGTATCACAGGTAACGCAACGAATCACCACCCTTACTCCACAGCTAATAGTTTCATTGGATACTGCACAGACAGCAGATAACTTGGTCCAGATACCACTGTTCTTCAAAACCACCCATAACACACAAATCAGCAGATGCAATAACCCAAACAAACATTAGGCCTCAGGGCAGCAAACACATCCCTCGTTCTCTACTGCATGGATCACCATAAATGTTGTACCACAACCCCCTCAGATACAAATCAACAGAAGACAACCGGCATACACAATAACTCCAAACATCACTTGGAAGGCTATCCTATCTGTATTGTCAGCGTGAAGTTATGGAAACCACTACAAACATGGTTTAGAGCTCTTTTTGTTCAGAATATAACCAGGTTCAATCATTCACAGTTGGTTCCCATCCATTTTCAAAATTCTCAGCAATTTTTGGCTTTTTTTTCCTTCCATTTTAAAAAACCACACATGCCTTTATGAATTACACCCATGTGATAGCATAGGCTTTCAAATACTAGTATATATTTTAGATACACATGCTGTGTGTTTTTATTCAAAAGAAAATATCAGAGACAGTCATCTTGCACTTGGGACAGAACTTGGTGAAATCTGTGATTGAGTTCCTACAAAGTGTTTGTTCCAGTGTCTTGGACCACCCCCAAGAGTACTTCTTTGGTACTGACAAAATTATTCTGGTAAATACCAGGAGAGAAGAGGAGGTGTTATCACATGACAAGTCGAAGTCAATAAAGTTGTACAGACCATGACAATAAGATCATAAATTGAGAAATATGGAGTAAGTATTACAAGACCCTAATCTTGCAAACACCTACACTCATGAGTAGTTCCACTAAGACCATTGGTGCTATTCATGTGCAAAAGTGTTTGCAGGAGTAGTGCCAAATGTTATCTGTGAATTATTCTATGATCCTGTAAGCTAAAGACTACTATAATCCTTACACACAAGAGGGTCAGAGTTAAGGTTACGTGTCCAACTTTATCTTTCACATTTCCTGACGGTTAAAAGTTTATTATTCAAACTTGAAACAGTTGGTTAAATTTACTAGCTAGATTTTGAGAGAGGTATGCAGTAGATGAGCAGGAAGGTGCAGAAAGGCACAGTTGTGCAGAAATAGGGAGCAATTTTAAAGAGGTTTTAGTCTGTACCAATATGCATTGCAAATAAAGCAAGAATGTGCACGTAGTTTGGCATGTAGGCATTCACATCCTTCACAGGTAGTCAGTCTAAGCCCTCCTATTTCTCAGCTTCCTCTGCTCCTCCTCCTGTCCATGAACTGATGATGTTCTCATCTCTGGACATGGATGAATGAGTAGAGAAAATCTCTTCTGGCTCTCCAGTGCCTGAAAGGGTTGGGGGAGAAGGTGGTCTTGTGGGACACTGAACTTTCACAGAAGTTGAACCTACACCATGACTTCCCGTACCCCTCCTCCACCTCACCTAGCATTATGTTGGAACTATGATGTTTTTGTCAGCTGAATTTCTCTTTGATAAAAATATTGTGGGAAATTTTCACAAACCAAAACTAAATTTTTTTGAAAAAACAAATTAGATTCAGCTTCTGTAATAGTTAATTCTTCAAAACTCCTGAGTTGCCTCCTATCATCAACAGCTTCATAGTTCCAGTGAAACATGCTTGTTATGTGAAGTCATCGTCACAGAGGGAGAGGCAATCTCTCTGGCACTTTCAGCCAATCTTATGGAGGTCTTTGAATATTAGGAGACACTTTGTACTTTGAGTATAATTCAATGTGGAACAAGGGCAAAAAAGAGTGGAGCACCAAGGTGATGAATTCATAGGGTCTTGTATTAATGACACAGCTGCTGGACTTTACAACTGTTACACATTCTGCCAGCTGAGGGGTAGCCATCTGCATTTGCTTCTGCCTCTCTTCTTCTGATGACCAGGGTCTCTTTTCCTCCACTGTTGCTGCCACTCTTGACACAGATCATCTGGCAGGGTGGGATACAGGAGCATCCATGGCCCAGTAGTGCTGCTCTTTAACTATAGGAAGCCCTTGGAACAGAGGCATGGAAAAATCATACCCTCAGTCCCTTGAGCAGAAGACCCACTGGGGCCTGGGGGAAAACTTACCCCCGTTGAGTCAGGCTTAATGATTCCATTTGAACTCTGTTGCTCAGTTGATGCACCCCAGTGTTCCCTGCCATTTAACTGTGGTGTTCTTGCCACCATGTAGCCCATACTCTGTCATCCAGATGTTTCAAAAGGGACATGTGACACTATAGATTGAGTTTCTTAAACACAGAAAATGTGTTTCCATGGCAACTTGATACATCATACGAGTACTTATTTCCTGAGTGTCATTTTAGAACCTGATTGCAGTTGCCATAACAGCACAAGGAATCATAAACATTGTTATTGAAGTTCAGCACAGATATTGCAAAGCCATAAACCCACAACATTTCCATTACATATGGCATCTGGGGAACATTTAAAGAGAAAGTCCTGCCAAAAAGAGATTGTCACAAAATCTAGTTGCTCTAAAATTAAATAGAGCTTGATTTTTTTTAAAAGAAGGTGTGCAAAACCAAGCAAGTGTTGCAGTATTTACTTAAAAGTATTAATAGAATGAAGAGATACTTAGGAATTTATAGGGTATGTTTAAAACAGTAATAATTGCAGTACCAGAAAAGCAGAGCTCCATATGCTATCAGGGCAGGTGCAGTGGCTAAGGCATCTATCTGACTGGCAGACAGCAGATGAGTTCTGTTCCCATCTTTCCCACTGGCTTCTTGGGTGCATGTGATCCTTTATTTGCCAAATGCTTCAATATCATGAGATTAAAATTGCGGTAGAAGTGGAAAGTACTATTGCTATCACCATATTTTTGGAAGAAGCATGGCAGATAGTGAGTGATGGAGTGGTGGGGACAAGAGCTGAAGGAGACAGCATATGGAAAGTGCAGGAAAGGGTAAAGTATGTGCTGAGACAAGTGGCAAGATGAAGGGGGAACTAGAGGAGACAGTAAGTACCAGTGGTGAAGCTGTGTAGGGGAGGCTGAAAATGAAGTTGTACTACTCTGAAAGGATGACTTCATAGAGAAAAGAAGGTGGCTATTCTCAGGCAAATAAAACTTTTAGGGGAAAACAAGACTAAACGGTTCCTATAAACGATCCTTTAAGATACATATTTTAATAAGTTTAGGAGTTAAAATACCTACCTTGCTCAGCTAAGGAGAACTAAATTGGATTGGTGCTACAGTGCTGTTCTAAGCTCGCTGTTTTAGTAGGGTTCATGTGAAGAGACTGGATAGCAATGCTGTGTGCTCAAGTTATAGAAAGCAACTGCAAATGAAGAAAACCACTGGTCTAATGTTAAAAGTATCATGGGGAACTGCACACGGAGTTACCCATGATACTAATACAAATGCTGCTGTTACAGGAACCCTGCCACCACAGTCACCATCTTACTATTAATACAAATATGGACAATATTGATATTTTGAACAAACTGAGCCCATTTCCTTGTGTTGTTCTTCTAGCTGACTAGACAATAACTTGAGCAACAACAGTATTTTTCTTCAATGAGAGGTCTTATGAGGATGGTAATTCACACCAAAACTGAGCTTCTCCCTGGATACTTCCTGTGTTTGTGACTGCTGATTAAGCAACACAGTTATAGCACTGGGATATTTTATAGCCAAAAATGTACAAATGTAAAATGGAAGATGATTTGTAATTCCAAGTGAGTTTTTGCTATTAGAATGTTAGCACTGTCTCTTGGAAAGAAAAAAAACCCTCACCCCTACTGCACCCAGGGCCAGTTGTGGAGGATAGGATCCCTGAAGGAGCTGTGACACTCAGCATTGTAACACATAACTTTAAGGCTACTAGAGGAATCACAGGAACAAGACTGTGATCCACAAAGCCAACTTAGGTGCCAACGCTCCTATACAGCAATTGGGGAAAGATAGGCCCTTAGAATGTGATCCACAAAGGCACCACAGTAGGCAGGGAGCTGCCTAAACTAGTCAGTGGGCTAGACTGATCAGATGGATGTGTCCTAAACCCCCCTTTCTTGGAGTTTGGCATCTAAGTCAGGGCTGCACACAGGTGCCTCTCTGCTTAGCAATCCATGAATGGGAACCAATCATCTGGAGTCAGGCAGTTTAGGCACCTAGCGTGTTTCTGGTAGGAATGAGTTAGACACTTGCCTCACTTCACATCACACCCCAAGAGGAAAAAGCAGTGGGGATGATGGTGCTGATCAGGAAAGGTGCATGACACATGCATCTTTAGGAACACAGGCCTGTACAGAAAGTTGCAAGCATGGACTTTCTTTCCAGACCAGAGGATTATCACTGGGGATGTAGAGGCAGCTCTCATTTTAGTGTGTCTGCCCTGGAGGGCTGAGGTGAGTTCTGCACACAGTCCCAGGAAGGTGGCCTTGTGCATCCAGAAGTTCTGCGGGCACTGCTCGTCATTCTGTACCTGCATAATGATGTGATCCTACCACTTGGTGCTTGTTTCTTGAGCCCAGAATTGACAGTCCATCATGTAAAGCTGCTTCACAAATGCCAACAGCAATCAGGAATTTTTTCATTCCATGCCACACAGCAAGGCAGACATCAAGGTATCATCATCAGTGTAGCAGTTCATGAAATACTGCAGGATCAGTTGTGTTGTGTTCATAACACTCAACACAATATTGGAGAGCAGTGCAGGATCCACGCTTTTTGATAGATATGGTGGGCGTGCAGGTTACGGGGCTGTTTAAACATGGAGTGAAACATACAAGGATGTGCACTGAATGATGAGATGGAGAAAACTGCATCATGGGATGCTGAACATGAGCCCAGAACACCCTGTGGTAGATGGTATCAGAGGGGTAGTCGTGTAGTCTGTATCCACAAAAACAACTAGGAGTCCAGTGGCACTTAAAGACTAAGCGATCTATTTGGGCATAAGCTTTTGTGGGTAAAAAAAAATACAAAACACTTCTCCAAATGCCTGGAGTGAAAATTACAGATACAGGCATAAATATATATTGGCACATAAAGAGAAGGGAGTTACCTTACAAGTGAAGAACTAGTGATGATAAAGCCAATTCAATCAGGGTGGATATGCTCCATTCCCAATAATTGGTGAGGAGGTGTCGATACCAAGAGAGGGAAAATTGCTTTTGTGGTGAGCCAGCCACTCCCAGTCGCTATTCAAACCCAAAATTAATGATGTTAAATTTGCAAGTGAATTATAGCTCTGCAGTTTCTTTTTGAAGTCTGGTTTTGAAGATTTTTTGTTGAAGAATGGCTACTTTTAAA
Organism: Chelonoidis abingdonii; assembly: GCF_003597395.2. Classification (NCBI taxonomy): domain Eukaryota; kingdom Metazoa; phylum Chordata; order Testudines; family Testudinidae; genus Chelonoidis; species Chelonoidis abingdonii. The sequence continues at coordinate 59,714,899 of NC_133771.1, read as the reverse complement.
CCTGTTATTGAATGTCCAGGGAGATTGAAGTGTTCTCCTACTGGGTCTTGTATGTTACCATTCCTGATGTCTGATTTGTGTCCATTTATTCTTTTACATGGAGACTGTCCGGTTTGGCCAATGTACATGGCAGAGGGGCATTGCTGGCACATGATGGCATATATCACATTAGTAGATGTGCAGGTGAATGAGCTCCTGATGGTGTGGCTGATGTGATTGGGTCTTATGATGGTGTCGCTGGAGTAGATATGGGGACAGAGTAGGCAATGGGGTTTGTTACGGGAATTGGTTCAACAACAAAAAATTCAAAAACAGACTTCTAAGAGAAACTGCAGAGCTACAATTCATTTGCAAATTTAACATCATAATTTGGGTTTGAATAGGGACTGGGAGTGGCTGGCTCACCACAAAAGCAATTTTCCCTCTCTTGGCATTGACACCTCCTCATCAGTTATTGGGAGTGGACCACACCCACCCTGACTGCATTGGTCTTGTCATCATTGGTTCTCCACTTGTAAGGTAATTCCCTTCTCTTCATGTACATAATATAATATAACATGTATGCGTGCCTGTATCTGTAATTTTCACTCCATGCATCTGAAGAAGCTTTTTCTTTTAAACCCACAAAAGCTTATGTCCAAATAAGTCTGCTAGTCTTCAAGGTGCCACCAGACTCCTCATTGTTTTCTCCAGTTAAAAAATGGCTGAACAACGTGTGCTGCAACGTTCAGACAGAGACTAAATGTGGAAAATTTCAGTCAGTGCAGAAAATGGTGAGGTCTCAGTTAATGTTATTGTATGTAGGGGAAGTAAAACCTGCGGTAGTACATGAGTCAGTGATGCAGCATCTGCAGACTCTATAAAGGCCCTTTTGGTCATGACGAGCCACCATGGAACATTTGTCTGAATTCCAGCACTGGGCTGAGAACCATTGGGAGGGAGAGTTGAGGCTTCCCGACTGGAAGTGAGTTGTTCTGGGGCCTGGTTGAAGGTTTCAGGAATGGTCTCTAATGAATTCTTTGAGGGGTTTGCTTGTAATTAAAACAGTAGCAGTTAGTTAACTAAGTCTGCAATGGAGCTGGGGATACTGAGTATTCCTGCAGTGGACCTCGAACATCACTTACCATGTTTATGAGCAATTATCATGTTACTGAGGACAGGATCTTTGGAATAAGGGGACAGAGTGAGGGGTGACACAAAAATAAAATTTCCAAGTGTGAAGCTTGGCTGTGGCTAGGGTTGCCAGGTGTCTGGATTTCGACTGGATTGCCCGGTTAAAAAAGGACCCTGGTGGCTCCGGTCAGCACTACTGACTCAGGCCGTTAGAAGTCTGGTCGGCAGTGCAGCAGGGCTAAGACAGGCTCCTTGCCTGGTGAGGTTCTGCACGGCTCCCAGAAGCAGCAGCACGTCCCCACTCCAGCTAGGGGGTTCCGCGCGTTGCCCCAGCCCTAAGCGCCGGTTATAACAGCTCCCATTTGCCAGGAATTGTGGCCAGTGGGAGCTGCGAGGGTGGAGCCTGTGGATGGGGCAGCGCAGAGTTGCCTGGCCATACCTCTGTGTAGGAGCTTCCTAAGGTAAGTGCTGTCCAGAGCCTATGCCCTGACCCCCTGCCGTGCCCCAACCCCCTGTCCCAGACCTGATCCCCCTCCTGCCCTCCGAACTCCTCAATCCCAGCTGAGAGCATCCTCCTGCATCCCAAACTCCTCATCCCAAGCCCCACCCCAGAGCTCGCACCCCTAGCTGGAGTCATCACTCCCCGCCCATGCCCCAACCCCTGCCCCAGATCTAATCCCCTTCCCACCCTCTGAACCCCTCATCCCCAGCCTGGAGCCCTCTCTTGTATTCCAAATCCCTCATTCCTGGACCCTCACTAGAGCCAGCACCCCACAGCAAGAGCCCTTACCCGCCTACATCCCAACCTTGCCCAGAGCCCCCTTCTGCACCCCTCATTTCTGGACCCACCCTGGAACCCACACCCATGGCCCAGAGCCCATACTGCCTCCTGCACCCCAACCCCCTGCCTCAGCCTGGAGCCCCCTCCCATACTCTGAACCCCTCAGCTTCACCCCCCAGCCCAGAGCCTTTGAGAAGGAGTGCAGCCGGGGCGGGGCCTCAGAGGGGGCGGTGGGGCAGGGCAATGCTGTTTGGTTTTGTGTGAAGTAGAAAGTTGGCAACCCTAGAGGTGGCTCAGGGCTGGGGCAGGTGGTTGAGGCATGGAAGGAGGTCAGGAGTGCAGGTTCCCCATGGTGCCTAACTCAGGCAGCTCCCAGAAGCAGTGGCATGTCCTCTTCTGGCTCATATACAGTGATGCAGCCAGGCAGCTCTGCACACTGCCTCGCCTGCAGGTGCTGCCCCGGCAGCTCCCATTGGCCACGGTTCCTGGCCAATGGGAGCTATGGAACTGGCACTTTGGGTGGGGGCAGCATGTGGGCCACCTGGCTGCCCTTACGTGTAGGAGCTGGAGCAGGGACATGCTGCTACTTCCAGGAGCCGCATGGAGCCATGGCAGGCAGGAAGCCTGCCTTAGCCCCACTGCGCTACTAACTGGACTTCTAATGGCTTGGTCAGCATACTTACTGGAGCTGCCAGGGTCCCTTTTAGATTGGGCATTCTGGTCAAAAACCGGACACCTGGCAACCCTAATATTAGCAGAGCTGCATACAAGAAACTGTTAAAAGGGCACTTTTAAAGAACAACTGTCCAGGGCACTCATGCTATAATGTGCAATATAGTATTTGACAAAGAGGGCAAATTGTGTGAGATTAGTGTCGATATGTGACTCAAATGAACATTATGGTATTTTTATCTTATAAATAAGAAAAAAAACCTATTGTAATGTAAAGCTGTGTGTGTGAACTCTTTTTTCCATAACCAAGCTCTATCTGGATGTACTTTTATGGATATATTTTGATCCATGAATAGTTTACATGGTCAAAGAGGCCATTCTTTATTTGCTGGGGCAATTATGAAGTAATTTTTTAAGAGGCATTTAAAAATTTCCAATCCAAGAAAGCAAACACTTTGCAGAGTTTAGATACTAAAACACATCTCATCAACTGTTAGGCTTGCACTTCCTTCACTTAATACTTTGCTGACTCATTGGCTGGTTCATTCAATCAATTTCCTACTGTTCAATATTAAATTTAGCTTAGGGAAAAGTGTGTCAGCAAGCACTTGCCATCCTAGTTCTCTTTCTGTCTAGGATATATAGCTAGTAATGAAAGCTAGAGATGGGCCAAAATGAGGAAACCGAGTGTTCACTTTCAAAACACTGTTCCTGCCAATGAATGTCACAAGCTGGTATGAACATGTGGCTATTCTCAGAAATACCAGTTTTGGAACACAATATTCTGGTTATTGGTAATTAGGACAGAGCAATCAGTGTTGTCAAATAACTGAGGTGTCATGCCAGGAAATACTGCTTATGAAGCTGGTACTGTGATTCTTAGAATGACCACAGTCAAGACCTATAAAAAAAACTTTAAAACAACAAAAAGGAAATATTTTGACTATTTATAAAAGTTAAAAACTGTTTCTCTGCTGCCTGGACCTTGTTTTCCATGTCTCCCCCCGCCCCTTTTTCCTCTATAGCAAATGGATAAACCATGAAAATAAGGAGTTATAACATAGAAAGTGATTCAGCCTCTCAGTGCTTACATACTCTGTATTAGTGATTTTGAAAAGCAAGTACTTACATCAGAAGGCAGCAGATATGACTGAGGTTCACAGTCAGTGAAAGCATACAAGGTATTTCAAGCGAAATATTACTGCCCCAACTCATTCTTATGTAACGGTGTCAAATTGTCACCACTTTTTAAATGCTAATTCACCAAATTTCAGATGAAATAATCACACAGTACTATAATTCTCTTTCCAAACCTCCGTCACGCTAAACTGAATGTAACGTTTCAAAAGCTAATAGGAAGTATATTCACTTAAAAGAAGTAGAGCTGCCCAAGTATTTGAAAATAGATATTCGAAACATTTGTTCAGAATCCAAGAAGCAATTCAGTTTATGTTTGTATCCTTTGCTATTTCATAATATTCATGCCAGTGAGTTTGACTGCACACATATGTGGAGAATTGCTAGTCTTTGTATGAATACTTGTTTCCTCATGCACCCAAGGGTGCTTGCTATAAGGGAGCAAAAAACAACAACAACATGTTGTTTAGGTTGCAGATCAAACTCTGTGAAACAGTAAAAGTTTGGTAACACCTATAGGCTGACATATCTATTATAGCAACTCAACCAATACTGCTAATAATAGACACATGGACTTCAGTGGAACTATTCAAGTACAGAAAGTTAAGAATGTGCATAAATGTTTGCAGGGTGGGAACCAAGTTCACATCAGGGAAAAGAAAAATGTAGAGGACATGGATGTGGGTGACAAACCTTCAGAAGTGATATGGGAAAGGCTTACAAAGTGGTCTTTGAACTGTCAGGAACTGCGTTTATTGCTTCCCAAAGCTGAAATTTTATCAGAGTAACAAAATGTTAAGGCTAAAACAGCTTCTGTCTATTGAATGACTCTCCTCAGGCCCTTTCAGCCCCCTTTTGTTTACATCTGTGACCTCATGAAACAAAGTCCACTTTAAGCCTTGGATGAAAGGAATAGTCAAGAACCATTAGGTTTTGGAGATAAAGCTAGTTTGAAATTCAGGATATAATTTATGAGATTTTTAAGTGATAGCAGAAGACTTGTGCCAGAGCACCTAAGTATCTTTAACTCCAACCCCTCATCCAGAGATGTCCAAATCTGTGAAGCTAGATTACTTGGTCATTTCTTTTATTTTTACAGAGTTTATACACAGACACATGTCACTGCATGTTAAACTACAATAAAAAAAAAAATCTGTGTTTAAAAACATTAAGGTGGCAAAATTCAAGTACTTGAAAGTTAGGAAATGCCCAAAATAAGATGGTCTATGCAACCTTAATTCATCCCCCTTGTGTGCATGCCCAATACAGTCTTGAATTATAGGATCACTTACTATTTTTTCCCACAGGACTCATCAGGGTAATTCCATCCAGCTAAATGCTACCCTAGAGAACTAGATTCTATCCCTGCCTCTGCCACCGAGTTCTGTGAAATACTGAGCAAGTTATTTAGGCCAGAATTTTCACAGATGATCACTAACTGTGTGTTCTTAATTTTCTGGGTGCCTGACTTGAGACACCTGGGGCCAGATTTGCAGAGCAGATCATTCACAGCTGCAGCTGAAATCAGTGAGATCTGTGCTTTTATATATACAGTCTTATAAAAATGCTAAGTATTTGGAAAAAATCAGGCCCTACATGACGTAGGTTGGGCACCCACAAAAACAAACAAACAAACAAACAAAACTCAATGGACACTTTGGACAATTTTCACCTTAATCTTAGTCTTAGTAATCTCATCTGTAAAATGCAAACATAGTAATGCCAGTCTACCTCACAGTAGTATTGTGAAGAGAAATTCATTACTGATTGTGAAGTGCTCCAATGCTATGGGGAGAAGATCACAGAAAAGCATTGTAGTTTGAGCATTGGCCTGCTAAACCCAAGGTTGTGAGTTCAATCCTTGAGGGGCCCCTTAGAGATCTGGGGCAAAAATCAGTACTTGGTCCTGCTAGTGAAGGCAGGGGGCTGGACTCAATGACCTTTTTGAGGTCCCCTCCAGTTCTAGGAGATAGGTATATCTCCAATTATCTTATCTTATTAATTCTGTACCCAGCACAGCATTTGGATGGTGTGCCACAACAATGAAGGGTGAAAATACAGAGAAATATTGATTGTGATGGCATACATATAAGAACGGCCATACCGGGTCAGACCAAAGGTCCATCTAGCCCAGTATTTGTCTATTGACAGTGGCCAATGCCAGGTGCCCCAAAGGAAGTGAACCTAACAGGCAATGATCAAGTGATCTCTCTCCTGCCATCCATCTCCATCCTCTGACAAACAGAGGCTAGGGACACCATTTCTTACCCATCCTGGCTAATAGCCATTTATGGATTTAACCGCCATGAATTTATCAAGTCCTCTTTTAACAACAGTTAATTAACCTCCCCACAAAAGTCTCACAGTACCACTACCTCAGCCCTACCTCAAGCCCTTCCCAACACACACTTCCTCAGAGGGAAGGGAGAAAAGAAAGGATATGCTCCACTGACCTCAGCCACTTGAGTTGATGGAGTAAGTGACAGCACGCTTATCATGGAGTATCTTGGGCTCCATTGCAGGGTCTGGAGAGAAGTGAGCTCTGGTTGGGGAAAGATCTTCTGATTGTGCATAAACCAGATAGTTAAGTAATGTCTTCTTCACCGCAGGGCTACAAGGCAGAGACTGAACCTGACGAAAGACATCAGAGAAAAGATTTTTCAAATCTCAAAGGGGGTGAGGTTTTGGTTTGTTTCTTTGTCTCGTCTCGTTCTCTCTCGGTTCTGAGATGATCTCTCTATCTCCAGGCTTTCTACTTCTCTTCCCAGATGTGGGTATATAAGGTAGAAGGATATGGCTTATATTGTTCTTTTGTTTGTGTATCATGGTGTGTAGTGCTGGATGGTTAAATTGTATTTCTTTTTTGGATAAGGCTGTTTTATCATTTGTTTTCTTTTAACCATGACTCCTGTATCCATTTCACTTGATACAAGAGACCATTTTTATGTTTCTTTCTTTTTTAAGCCGTGATTTTTTCTCTGGTTAAGCTAGGGAACAAAGGAGGGGAAATCCTTGTGTTAAGTTACAAAGTGCATTGCAGGGTCTTGAGTGAGGGTAGGAGACTGTTTCTCTGTGTTTGTGTTTCAAGGAATTGAAGCAGGGTAATCTCCTAGAGTACCCAGGGCAGGAAGATCTGGGAGGAGGTAAAGAGGGGGAAGGGAAGTGGGTTATTTTCCTTTGTTGTGAGACTCAGGGCATCTGAGTCTTGGGGTCCCCCAGGGAAGGTTTTGGGGAGACCAGAGCAAGCCAGACACTGGAATTTCTGGCTGGTGGCAGCACTATCAGATCTAAGCTGGTAATTAAGCTTGGAGGTTTCATGCAGGCACCCACATTTTGGACGCTAAGGTTCAGAATTGGGACTTATGCTATATGATGGCATCTTCCCCCCAACTTGACCTCTTCTGCCTCATTCCTGGCCTGTCCCTGTTCCAGTTCTGTCTCAGCCCTACACCTGGCTCCTTGTCCCAATTCTCTCTCCTCACCCAGACTCCTCACCAAATCTATCTTAACTCCTCCCACTAGCTCTCAGTCCCCTTGCCCAACCAGCCCCAGTCTACGTCTACCCTCACCGAAACTCCCAGTCCCATTCCTCCCCCTTGCCCAGGCTCCTTGTCCCAATCCACTTTCCCCACCCTCCCGCCAGGTTCAGCCCTTACCCCCTCTGCATATGATTCAGGCACCTTCCTCCTCCACATTGCCCAGGTGTCAGCGGGGGTGGGGGACATCACTGAGATCACAGAAGAGACAAGCTCCTTGCTCTCAGTTCCAGTGCCTGGACCCAGCCCTGGGCATCTAGCCAGCAGCACAGAGTTGCAATTGCAGGGAAAGTCCTGTTTGGCCCTGGACTGGCCCATGCTCAACAAGGGCAGAATCTTTGAGCAATTTAGTGCTAAAACTGTAGCAAGTCTCTACTGATCATGTAGAAGCTAGAGCAAGCAGATGGGTGAGGTAATATATTTTATTGGACCAACTACTGTTGGTGAAAGAGACAAGCTTTCAAAGGGCTCCTCTTTAGGTCTGGGAAAGGTACTCAGTCACAGTGAAATACAAGGTATAACAGATTGTTTAGCGTAAGCAGTTAGCATGTACTGTAAGAAACCATTCAAGGTGAAGTGGCCAATTAACACCTCTGCCATCATGGGTTACAACTTGCTGCAGACATGCCAACTCTCATGAATTAGTTGTGAGAGATGAGATTTCTAAGTAAAATTAAGCCTGACTCATGATTTCAGGATAGAGCTCTCAAATGTCATGGTTCCCCCCCCCCGCAACATCTGCAGCTGAAAAAAATCCTAACATTTGAGTGTTGTATCTCCAGATTATAAGTCGAAATTAATTTTACTTAAAGTGCTGTGGCAGCCAGAGCTCCTGCTGCCCACTGTCAGTCAGCCCAGGGCTGACAGTGGGAGCCACAGCCAGCCCCTGGGCTCCCTACTGTCGGCCCCAGGAAGCTGGAATTCTCCTGCCAGCCTGGGAAGTGGAAATGGGAGAGGCCTGAAGAGGGTGAAGAACCCTAAGAGAAGCAGGGGTGAGGCCGGGAGGACTGAACTATGGCCTGGGGGTAAAGTGAGGAGGGTGGGGGCTGATGGGGTGGTGAGGGCTGCATTGATAGTGGGTTCTGGGAAGACGGAGTGAGTACTGGGAGGGTGAACTGAAAGCATGGGTGGGTTGACATGATAGGATGGTGACAGAACTGATGGGGGACAGGATTAATTGCTGGGCAGAAGGAGGCAGATGTGGGGGAGAGAACTCCTTCAGCAGGGACCAAAATCCCCTTATCCAATACATGTGGTGGCGTGGCAACACTTATTGTCATATGCACACACCCTGGGGATGGGCAGGTGATGTTCAAAAAAAAAAAAAAAAAAAAAAAAAAATCAAGAAACTGACCTTAAAAAACATATAATATAAAGGGGGCAATATGGCTGTAGTGTTGCTGCTAGCTTTACCTATAATACACACACACACACACTAACTTTTTAATAATGATATATCCTAAATATACTTTAGAATGTTTAGAGCTGATTGCCATTGCCCTTCTGTGTTTGGGAATCACATTATAAGAATATCAAATCTTTATCAACTAAGAAATCTATATACACACAGACTTATCTTCTGACATTTCAGCAGTGATCCATGCTTTAGTCACTGAGATTTAAGGACAGAAACAGTCTACTTTAAGGTCTTTCTTCCATTGCTCTGCAGAGATTATAACTTGTACAGAATGCAGTGGCCAGGGTTTTTACCTCTCACCACTTATTTTAATATAAATCCCTAGCTGTATGATCCTTGTCCTGGCTCCTGATTAAATCTCCTGTAGCATAAGAAAATGGTTTTGAAACATACAAAGCACCTCCGCAACTAAATCTTATTTTATCTCAGTGACATTTTTGTATCCTATATTCTGAGTTGTGCTTTGACATCTAATGAAACAAGCCTAGTTGTGCCTCCTTAATACCATTGAGAAATCTGAGGATTTATGAACACGTGGTTGTTGTTGCTCCTCTTATTTTTAGGAAAAAAATCAATTAATTTTAGGAGCTTATAGGTTATTTTGTTGGTTTAATTATGATTATAGTTAAATATTGAGCTGTGTGTGAAAACTGTAGGATAGCCAATAGGAAATGCCATTCACAGCTGATGTTGCAGAAGTAGAAAGAACTAAACTCAGAATTTGGAAGTGGGCAGTCTGGAGTGTTTTAAGACATCCTTCTCCAGTTTCATTTTAAATTGTTAGTTTTTGTTTTAAGATTGGTACATAATCAGATGTTTTAATATGAATCCTCAGGCTCCTGGGAAATCAGTTAGTAGAGCTTTGTAGTACCTGAGGCCCTAGCTATCAAATTTCTATATAAAAGTGAAGGGCTTGACTATAGTTTCCAGCGCTGCAGCCCATGCCCGAGGGTCTCTGCGTACAGGAGCCCAAAGTACAAATCCCAGCTAGTACAGCAAGTAGTAAGGGGCTTAATCTGAAGCAAGAAAGGAAAAAAAATCCTAATATCAAACTTAAATCTAATTGTAAGGGTAGTTATACAAACCTCCCTTGAAAGCCTATTGCTGAGCATAATCCCCGTCACTGGACATTTTTCAGAACAGGTTGGACAAACACCTTCAGCGATGTTCTAGGTTTACTTAGTCCAGCCTCAGTGCAGGGGGCTGAACTTGAAGACTTTAAGTCCCTTTCAGGCCTACATTTCTGTGACTAACAAATTATCAGCAGTCAAATCCTGAAGTGTATACTGCTTGGAGCACTCTTCCCCCTCAGCTTTACCTTCCTTCCCTCCTACTCCATATCCTGAATAAGCTTCAAGAGGCCATGGGGAAGTGGAAAGAAGTGGGGTTGTGAAGACTGCATGTACCAGATGAATGCAGGAAGGGGCATGAGTGTGGAGATGCAGAGACCTCACCCTACTTCAAATCTCAGCCTAGTGGATATGTAGAACCATTTTCTTACAGGTCTGCAGCAAAGGAGGCTCAGAGAGGTGTGAGGTGACCAATTCATCTCAATGTGATGCTTTCAGCTGAAGCAGAACACTGACGTCCTCGTGTACAATGTAGACTAGGGAGTAGCTGTGTCACCCCTGCCCTCTAACCTGAGGTGCCTTTCACACCGCTTTGCTGTTGTTGCCTTCACTCCTGGACTGCTCTCTATCAGCCTCTAGCTTGTAAGTCTGTGTGCACTTGCAACCTGCCAATCATACCTAGGCTCTTACCAGCCTGAATTATACTGCAGGGTGACCAGAGCACAGTCCCAGACTTTCCCCTATACATTTATTTCTTCTACTGCCCAGCCCTTTCCTGGACAATGCTGGCTCATATAAAGTCCATCATTATTTTATTAATAGACATGATATGCACAAATCCTATTATTCCAAATGGAGTTCCAAAACACTTCAAGTTAAACATACTGGTTTAGATAAACTTGTTTTATTGACCACAAAGAAATAGATTTTAAGTAATGAGGTATAAAAGTCAGAGATGGTTACAAGAAAAATAAAAACAACTCAACTAATGCCTAACAAACTATATTAAATTCAAAGCAGTTTTTCTCACCACATGTTCTCAACAGTTTTACTGGCCAGACTTCTTAGGCTCTTTGTTCAGTTCAATGGCTGCTTCCTTTGTTCCTTCTGGGGCTGTGAATTGGTGGACACAGAGAAAGAGGTGGTCTCTTGGGGCATCTCCCCTTTCTTTTTATAGTCCTCACCCTCCTTTAACAAGCATCTCCAGTTGAGATACTGGAGACAAAAAGTCTATGTGTATGGGAATGCCATGCTGTTTCTTCACTTAAATGTAGATTTTTCATCCAGGCCCCTCCTTTCCTGCCAAATAATGGCTATTTATCAAGGTATAGGCCCACTGGCCTTGTTTATACCTGGCTGAGGCATCGGCTTGCCCTTATGTCTCTGAGGAACTGGTTTGGCCACTCCCTGGACTTGGAACATGTTTTAGTAACACTGTAAAGTGGAATCTTCTAACATTACATACAGTGTTACTACACGTTTTACCAGGACAGTAGTGAACAGCAAATTATGAGATTTCAAATGATACCTCACAAGGCATACTTTGCACAAAGATCACTACAGTAGTATGCAAGGGGTGAATACAGGGGAAAAGTTGGTCAAAAGCAATGCATGGAAGCGTACACAGCTTTCAACAATTGCTTTGAGACATGTGAACTGCTCCAATCATCGGCGTGCATTTTCTCTTCCACCTCTCCCTCTGGCATTCAGTACCCCACCTAACAAATGGGGATGGGAGAGAGAGGAGCTCATCCCCAGACGGGCAGGGTCCCTCAGATTCTAGCATACACATGGGGAGCAGGGAGAAGGGCTCAGATTTCCCATACTGGAAGGGTTTTCTGGACCCTGGCACACAACTGGAGCTGCACCAAGAAAGTTATAAGAATCTGAAAATGTAAGAACAGCTCATGGCAAAGGGAGTTTGTATCAGGAATCCCTTGACCAAATGACAAAGGCATTTGCTTTCCTTTGATTTAGACCCATTGCACAAAGAAACATGATCTTAAATGCCTTTCATCTTCTATTTAATTAATGCTAATTTACTTGACAGAACTTCTAAAGTAAAATCAGAGACAGCATGAACATTTTGGAGCACTTACGTCAGAAATTTTGGTCTCAGGGCAAAAATTTCCAAAAGCACTCTAAAAAAACAAGATCAAAGCACATGCCCAACCAGGGGCAGCTCTAGGCAGCAGCAAAGGAAGCACCTGCTTGGGGCAGCAGGGATCTAGCATGGAAGCAGAGAACCAACAGGGGGCTCTGGGAGCTGTAGTTCCTTGGTTAGCTCCCTGCCTATAAAGCCAGCCCTGGAGCAGGGAAAGAACTACATTTCCCAGCATTCCCTTGGCCACTACCAAC
>NC_133771.1:59682504-59702130 GCF_003597395.2 Chelonoidis abingdonii | reverse complement strand
TTAGGACTGGAATTGCTATTTTCAACAGCCATTGCCTTTTTGTTTGTTTGTTTAAAAGGAAGACAGTGATATTGCATTGGCAAATTCCCCATAGAAACAAAGAGTGGAACAAAAGAATAAAGGCACCTCAACTTTTCCTCATTTATGGAGGACAGTCTTATAATATGCATCCAGATATCCTCCAGTCACACAAGCTGAAAACTGTTTACTCCAACTCTAACCATATGGGAACCAGTCCTGTCTGTGTTTTGTGCACATCCAAAATTCCTGCTGAATGACCCGCCCTGTGAATGAGTTACCAGTGACCCAGGGCTGTGGTGGAAGGAGGGTGCAGATGGGGGGTGAGAGCCCAGGGCTAGGGCGGCAGGAGGTGTGGGGGAGCACTGGTGGGAGCGAAGGGGGGAGCCCAGGGCTGGGGCAGCAAGGGGGTGCGATGGGGAGCCCAGGGCTGGGACGAGGGGCAGCCAAAAATTTTTTTTTCCCTTGGGGTGGCAAAAAAACCTAGAGCCGGCCCTGTGCCCAACACACAGGGCCTGAAAGCTACCAAGTGTAGGACTCACACTCAAAGGTAAGGGCTGCAGCACAGGTTCAATCACCATAGTCTTCCTAAGCCACTCCATTTCTCTGACAACAGCCTGACTAGAAACACACTAGCTTCCACACAGCCTATAGTTGTTAGACATACATTTCTTGTATGCCACCTTGCATAAAATCTGTGCATGCCTTTTGCTACTACATAATGCAAAAGGCAAAACTTCCAATGGAAGAAAAGATTTTTAAAATCCACTACTAGTTCATTTCCTGCTTTCCTTTCCTCTCCCACATTATAAGAAGAAAAATTCCTTTACTGTGCCTCGGGTTGCTGGCATATAATGATACCTATTAATTCCTATGTGGCAGACAAGACCTGATCCCAAGCCGCTGGGCCCCAGACCAGAGCCTTGCAGTGTCTAATTTTAGATTAAAGGAATAACATTGTATACTACTCTGCTGATCAACAGTGGCACTACAGAGATCTAAAACATGGCATAGTGGCACAAGATGTAATTGCTGAAAATGTAAAAGGAAGTTTTGAGACGGTACAAGCATAAACTGCTGTTGATAGAGTTCTCTCTCTGAGAGGAAGTGACTACAGAGCCACTTTTCATGCTGAGACTTTCCAGCAAATGAACTGCCCCCACCCCACCAAGTCACATTTTTGCAAATATTAACCCCTCCACAAAAGATTTTTGGCAGAAAGGAGCTTTTCACTCATCAACAGAAAGAGTGAAGTTTCTTTAATGTTAGTTGAGATTCAAAAACATTAAGAACGCAAGCTGTGAACCATGAGAACTGAATTGGACATCAGTTGTGTGGGATTTCCAGGCGAGCAAAGGTTAGATGTGTCTTGGAGGATGGGAAAGAAGCCAGTTGCTGAGCTGGCACACCATTGCTGCCACCCATAAAGAAGCCTTACTATTAACTCTGAAAGCAGCTTTTAAGCTGCCTTGCCTGGTAGAGGAAAGTTGTCAGGAGAAATATATTTTAAAACCTTGATACTGAATCTTTCATGATATGCCACTTGTGGATGATATACCCTGCATTATAGAGTTTGTCTGCTCGGTGAAAATATTATCTACATATCCTGCTTATTTGATTGCATTTTATTCTGTTGAACAAAGGCAGAGCTATAAGAGACCAGCTGGTTGCACGACTAGGGTTGCCAACCCTCCTGGTTTTGCTGGGAGTCTCCTGGAATCAGGCTCTATCTCCTGGAGACTAATGAAGCCAAACCAGGAGATTTTAGACACTAAAAGTCCAGTAGCACAGCGGGGCTAAGGCAGGCTCCCTGCCTGCCCTGGTCCCGCTCCCAGAAGTGGCCAGCTGTCATGGTGGCACCTGGGGGCGGGGAGGGAAGAGGAAAGGGCCTCGGGTCTCTGTGCCCTAACTCCATCCTGAGTGCTACTCTGAAGCTCCCATTGGCCAGGAACCATGGCCTAGGAGCTATGAGGGTTGTGCCTGCAGGCAGAGGCAGTGTGCACAAAGCCCTCTCCCCGCCCCCACCTTAGGAGCATGCCGGCCACTTCCAGGAGTAGCATGGGGCCAGGGCAAGCAGGGAACCTGCCTTAGCCCCACTGCACCACCGCCTGGGAGTTGCCCAAGGTAAGTGCTGCCTGGCCAGAGCCCTCACCTTCTTCACTCCAACCCCCTGCCTCAGCCCTGAGCCCCCTCCAGCACCCAAAGCCCTCCCATAGCCTGCACCCCAAGCCCCCTCCTACACCCTAACCCTCTTCATTGGCTCATCCCAGAGCCCACTCCCACACTCCAAACCCCTCGGCCCCAGCCCAGAGCCTTGCACCCTCTCCTGCATCCCAACTACCTGCCCCAGCCTGCTGGAAGTGAGAGAGAGTGAGGGAGAGAGAGTGATGGAGGATAGAGTGAGTGGGGCAGGGCCTTAGAGAAGGGGCAGGGTGGGGGCAAGCCAGGGTGTTTGGGTTTCTGTGATTAGACAGTTGGCAACCCTATGCAAGACTGCAACTGAATACTGTGAACTGTCCAGGGTATCCATTTAATAGATGTGAAGATAAGCTTAATAGCCCATTTCTAGAGCTGGGAGTCTCAGCTCAGCTCTGACATTGGCTTGTCTTGTGACCTAGGGTAACACTTCATCAGTGATTTAGTTTCCTCCTGTGTCAAATGGGGATAACACCACTTTCTCCAAAGGGGATGTTGGAATTTGCAAACAAACTAAGTGCTATAAAGACAAATGCTAATAATTAGGCCGGATTCTGACCTACCACCAGTTTTTAACAACAGTGTAACTTTGAACTTCAAGTACTATTATCTCTCAGGATTTGACCCTTTGTTTCTTTAGTTCACTGCTGACTACGTGCTTTCTTTCGTGCCATCCCTTATACTTAGTGTAGCCTATATAACAAACAGCTGCATCCTTCTCCTTAGACTTTAAGGCCAGAAGGGAACATCATGATCATCTAGTGTGACCTTCTGCCCATTGTAGGCCACAGAAACTCAGCCACTCACTCCTGTAATAGACCCTTAACCTCTGGCTGAGTTACTGAAATCCTTAAATTAGGATTTAAAGACTTCGAGTTACAGAGAATCCACCATTTACATAAATTGCAGGTTGAAACTAACCCATGCTGCAGAGGAAGGAAAAAAACTCTGACTCAGGAAAATTCTTTCCTGACCCCACATATGGCAAGCAATTAGACCCTGAGAATGTGGGCAAGATCCACCAGCCAGCCACCTGGGAAAGAATTCTCTGTAGTAGCCCTCCCCATCTATTGTCCCATCACTGGCCATTGGAGATAGTTCCTTCAGAATACTCTTGAAGCTTATTTGCTGGGTGCAACATTTTAGCAGCAGTTACCACTAGACACTCTGTGTTCTGTACTGTATAGATACAAGTGGGTACAACAGACTATATAAAATTCTTTGGGACAGGAATTTGTGGTTTTTTCTTGCATTTGTGTGGGTGTGCATATGCACAGCTATACATACTTTTGGTACTATAAATAACCTTAACTCTTCTGTAGTACTCTTCATTCTAAATTTTACCCCATGATCCAAGCATTAGGTCTTGGGGTCATAACCCAGCTAACAATCTGGCCCTAATTGTGCCACCAAGGAATTGTAATGTACCCATAAATGTCCAACACAAAATTTACCTGGGTTAGGGTAAGTCCTTGCTGGTGCATTTGCTCTTCAGCCAAGGCCTGCACCTGTCACTCCCACTCCTGGGAAGCAGGACATGTTAAAGGTTAAGGATACCGAGTCAATGGTGGATGTTCAAGCTGTCTGGCATGATACGAGCTTTAAACTGCACTGGGACTGGAGTTGGGTCTGAAAATCAGCCAGCAGGATTCCTGACATCCAGCCCCCACTCCGGGTGAAGCTCAGCACAGGAAAGAATCCAGTCCTTTAACTCTGACAGTGTTATAGCCTTCTGTATGAACTATGCTATTGGCTGTTCTTGGAAAGGCTCACTTTAATGCTATTTTCTCCTCTTGCTTTTCCCTGCAAGTATTTTTTCATTATCAAGTTGCTTCTCACCTTGTTAATACAGAGAGGTTTTCATCAGTTTGTGACAGAAAAAGTTTGGCTGAAAGGGTAGAAGTGAAGTCACAGTACACTATGCTAGTATCCCTGAAAATACAATAGCATCTGAGTGTTCTCATTATGGTGCTTTGGATAGCTGGAGGATTTCTGGATAAAATATTAGTCCAATTTCCTCTTCTCCCCCCCCGCCCCGATAACTAGCATAGTGTCCAGCTCATTAATATTTTAATATATTCTACAAAATGCAGGGATGCTTAGCAATGAAATTTGATTACTTGATACTTGACCCATGCTGGAAACTATCTTAGAAAAAGGATTTTTGAGTCTCTTTTCCGGAAGTTTTTACTTGCTTGGGTTGTTAGATACTTGCTAACATCCAAAAGGTCAGTTTTATACCTCTGATTTGGTAGAAACTCATACATCAGGCAAAATCAAACCAAGGCCCTTCAAAGCATAATCCCAACCCATGAGATAGAGTAACTCTGAGCTGTTACTAGCAGCAGGCTCTCATTTTTGCTGGTGAATCTCCCTATAGAAGAAGATTGATCAGATGCAGTAAGACAATCCTGTGTATTTAACACATGTATACAAGAGAGCAACAAAATGTCTTGGGATCAAAAGCAAAAGACTTGACTAAACTTTTAGAAAAGAATTGTGACCATGTGGGAACCCTTGCTCTTTCTGAAGGGACGCATATTCAAGTCTCTAGCAGATAGAGAGCACCTTGAAACTATTTCTAGTGGCTCCCATCACCTGCACAACAAGAAGTCACCTTGACACACTGGGGTGAGAAAAGCATTCTTGGGGACCTAAGGAGTAAATATAGGGAGACCCCAAATAGTTACCTTCTCAAATCTCTCCCATCAAACAGGCATGATGGCATGAGAGAAAGCCAGATCAGACTAATCCCAAACTGCTCCTCCAAATGTGTTTTCCTGTTATAGGGACCCCTGGCTGAAGTTGGGTCACTTTTATTCTTCAGCTTACATCCACAGACAAGTCACAGTGGGAGGTGTTACATTTTCACATGCAGCCAGCAGGGCAAGAAAGTTAGGCAGCAGGAGACTGGAAGAGGAGAATAGAGGAGATGGGAGGGGAGTAGTAACAAAAAGGCATATGTAATTCTTGAAAGAAAAGGGTAGTCATAACCTGATTAATGATGCATTGTATCAAGCAGAGCATGAGGTGCCCATATATGTACCTAAAAACACAAAAATATTTATTTCAGTTAAGGACAGGCTAGAGCGTGCAGTTGCTGGACAGGTTTCAGAAGCAACAGGCATTCATCAAATGTAAATGGAATAAACCTTGCTGAACATATTGTGGCATGTCTAAAGTTTGTCTCTGTGATTCCTTCCTTAAGGGAAAAATTGATATCAGGAATGTTGTTGCAAATTAGTCCATTCAAACTCTTCCATAACACTTGCATCACATTTGTAATCCAGGTAATTCAAGGATATGAAATTTAGAAAGCAACCATTTTTTTCCATCAGAATTAATTTGGAACAAGCCAGCAGGATTCATGAGTTCGTTACATGTAGCAATCTGTGGAGAGTTGTGTTGTCTGAGCCTTGAAGCATGGTCAATTCCATTATCGGTAGGGCCCTACCAAATTAATGAACCATAAAAATCTAGCCTCCTCCATGAAATCTGGCTATGGTAGAGGGGTGGCAGTATTGCCATCCATACTTCCATGCTGCTTTCAGAGCTGGATGGCCAGAGAACAATGGCTGCTGACCAGGCTCCCAGCCCAGAAGGCAGCACTGCCGCCAGCAGCAGCACAGAAGGAAGGGTAGCATGGTATGGCATTTCCACCCTTACTTCTCTCCTGCTGCTGATAGCAACACTGCCTTGAGAGATGGGCACCTGTCCAGCAACTGCCACTCTTGCAACCTCCCCCTCCTATAGTCTTGTGACCACCTTTTGCTTGAGCATCCCCAGTTTGAGAAATGCTGCTGTGTGATCACATCTGTGAAATTTGCTATTTATGCCCATGACCAACCCACAAAAATGTGTGTGATTTCTCCATGATTTAAGCAGACCCCTAATTATCTGCTGTCTCTCTTCTTGCCAAGCTAATGATTTTCTGGACTCAGTTGAGGAGGAGAAAGGAAGCTTTTGGCTAGTCTGTATTTAATCAGGCCTCCTATTTACTTCCATTACTGAGAATCTGGTTAACTGATTAATTCTAGCATCACTGCAACAGTGGCAACTTACATTTCAAACTGACCCGAGCCCTTAGAGATCTGTCAGTCATTAGTCATCAGCCAGTTTACACTCACACACCTCAGTGCTGCTTGCTCTGCATGTTCAACCATTTAAAATGGTGATGCATTGAGAACCGTGAGAGGAGAGCATTAAGCCATCTGGGTACAGCCCCACATTCCGCAGCTGAGCCATTAGCTCAGACCTGAGGAGAATACCTTGGCCTCCACAGCCCTGTTCTGCAGGCACCATCTGCCATCCTGCTCCAAGGCTGGTTATGCTCCCTCCCATCCCTTGCTGAGTCTGTCACCTACCATTCCTCAGCCTGCATTTCCCTCCAGATTTTGCCTCTGTAAAAGGGGCTTCCCTTTTTAATGAGAGGTAACAAAAAACAGGACATTAAATGTCCCAGGAAGACTTACAGATTTCCTTGGATAGCTACCTCAGAAGAGGGATGATCCTGGAAAACCTGAATAGGTGGCAACCCTACTTCTTCCTCCCGCCTCGCCCCCAGCTGTTTCGTGTGGTGTTAGGTGGCCTCTGATCAGGCCCTGCGGATGACTTAGGCATTCGACCACCTTTCTTCCCCTAGATCTTGAATCACAAGCAAAGATGGGTGCCTAAGTCTGAGCTGCAGGGAAACACCTAACTCCATATACAAAACAGCAAAACGGCTAAAAAAAAATCAATCTTTCCCACATTGTTTTTAAAAGAGATGACATTGCATTTTCTGCTTAGCTTTCCTAAATGTAATCATACATTAGAACTCTACTCCCCAGATAACCCTCTATTACAGGTTAAACCAGAACAATTGGTGTCCCAAATATACTGCCACATAATCAAACCTCACAGTCTCTAATCATTGCTGTTTATGTTGAAAATGGAAGATGCAAAATGAGTTTTGAAGATGGGTCCATATAAAACAAAAAGTTATCAGCAGGAACAAAAACATTAAGCCTGTAAGCTTCATGCTTTGAACTCAAAGTGAATGATTTAAAGAAACCCAAGTTAAGAGCATCAATTCTTCTATTCTAATTTGTAAAAAAAAGATTTTAACTGTGCTTTTCACTTTTCAAATGATGAATTATAATTAAGCCATTTATTCTATTCACTATAAGATAACATGGCACATGCACTTTGCAAAGGCTGACATAACTGTATCAGGGTAGGTGATGCACCTGTAAAAATACATCCATATTAAGTAAGGACAAGGGACAAATTCATCCCACTGTAGCTCCACTAAAGATGGAGGAATGTGACCCCAGGGTCTATGAAAGGGGATCAGTTATATACCTTTCACTTAAGGCTGTTAAAACATACTTCCCCTTCAGATGAAAGTGCCAAGCTGTGAGGCTGAAAACTATAGTAACTATTCCATCAGGGACATCATGGCATTCATTGTTCTGCAGCAGCTGCAGAACATATCAGACGGCAGCAGGGTTTATTTTCTTCCCCAGGCAGTGAAGGCTTAGGGCCTGGTCCAAAGTTCAATGAAGTCTATGGAAATTTGATTTCAGCGAGCTTTGGATCAGGTCCCTGATGTGTGTTTCTACTCTGTGAAGCAGCTACAAAAATGATATTGAAGCATTCCATCTTGGTCTTAATTATTTCCAGATCCCAAGTGTGCTCAATTAGCATGCAGACCTTTTTTTCCTGACTGCAATCCTATAAATTCAGCCTAGGATTTGAAAGTCAGGCCAAGTTCTAGTCTTCATCATCAATCACCTCATCATCCCCAGTAAAAGTTTTGCAGGCCATATATAAAATGCAGTCATAATAGGTGTGACCAATTCAACTTAAGTTTCTTAGTGGAATTCAGGAGTAACTCAATTGGACTCAGTAGAATTACACTAACCTCAGTCAGAGGAGAATGAGGTCCTATGAAGATTAAAAAAAAATTTAAGATGCACAGAATGGAATAGACTCCACATTTTCTTAGCTGTATTGATTCTGCAGTGGTATCAGGAATAGCTTATACTTGTCAGTAAAATAAACAGATGTGACTGAATTGACCACACACAGCAGATCACAAAGTAAACCAATCTTACTTTTCAATCATATTTCAGACTAAAAAAGTGTCATTTAGGGAAAATTAGGTGAATGGTGTAATGGGTATCTGAGAAATAAGGGAGCTTTCAAAATAATGTTCAATGAAGGAAAGCACAGGAAAATTGGGAGTGCTTTGTTTACTTAATAGTGGGAGGAAAAAAGCACCATCATCTGTTTGGAAGTGGAGTAGAATAAAGGTACAATAAAAAGAGGGAGGAAGGAATAGTGTGGTATGTTATTATTTAAGTTTCAGTTGAGGAGGAGTAGACATAGTGCGGTAGCATGAGGAACAATGGAAGCATAGATGCATAGCCTCAATCAACAGGAACAGTGTCAGAAATAGAAGCCATAAGAGCAAAGATGCAACAGCCAGCCAACCCCCTCATCCTGGGCACTTTTAACTGAACCCCTTGCTAGGCTGCAATGATAAAATACAGAGGACCAGATTTTTAAAAGGTATTTAAGCATATAAATATGCAGATAGGCAGGGGTGCTGGAACAATTTGTATAATAGGAGTACTAGAAGCCATTGAACCAAATTGTAAATGCTGTATATGATGGAAACCACTTCAAAGCAGCAAACCTAGTTCCAGCATGTATGCAGATAAGCATCTAGTAGTCTTTTCAAAGTACCTGGGCTGGGCACCTACCTCCCACTGAAATTAACTGCTCAAAGAACAGGAAAAAAAATTGCAAAAAAAACCTTTGCCCCTTTCTCCCTCCCTCTCCTCACTGAAATATTTTACAGTTTCAAACTTTTCAACAAGGTCTACTAAAAATGTTGAGCAATCTTGGAATGCAACAGACTGAGTGAGTACTGGAGATTATGGGAGCCTTACAATTTCGAATCAGATATATATTACTTTATATTTGATTTGAATAAGTATTAGCCAACAGAAAACTTAAAGAAGGGGTTTATAGCCCTATGAGGAAGATTGGTTTTGAAGTAAAGAATCTTACTGTAATTTAAGAAGTAATTTTGCATCCTACTATAAGCCACTATGATATAGGAGTCCACTGAGGAAGGACAGACAGGAGTCATCACACCTGGCAAGTATTCCACTACCCAGGATAGATTTCATTGCCATCTAACACACACTAGGTAGAACTAACAGGATCTCACCTTTTCAAGTGCCAATCAGGGGAAAAAATACTTCCCAGCTTTTCCCAGCCTACAGTTTCAAGCAAAGCATCACTTACTTCAGCCAAGTTCCCAGGAGAAAACAAGGACAAACACTCCTTCTAACCTACCCCTGGATTTCAGGCCTGCTGGGAGTTCAAAAAAACACATGACTTCCTCACTGAATTACATTCACACACCCTTTTCTCCTCCCCCAGTAAAAAAGCTTCCCCACAGCTGTCTCCACCCTGGCCTGAATATCCTTACACTGACGATGGACACCTGAGGTCCTTCTTACATTATGGAGAAACTGAAACAAAAGGCAAAGTTTGTGACTGAACCCAACATTGTTGACATTTTGTTCTGTGCTTTGACCATAAGACTGTCCTTTCTATGTGAGGTCATTTGAATTAACTTGTCAATAAACAAAGATGGTTGAAAAAAGGGAGACTACTTTCGGTACTAATGCCAGAGTCTGCCATCTGCCACACCCAGGGGATGTGTGGAACCTGATCTTACTTCACACAGCCCAGGGATAGTGACAGACTCTCTGTTTTGGACACAGCAAGAGCTGCTGTCTCCCAGCTGCCACAAGGGCATATAGAGTCCCCAAAGGGGTAGGTTCAGCCCTCCTCATGCACTGACCAGCATGGACTGTAAAAGACTGCATAGCGGCAGTGCAGATTCTGCACATTTGGGAGCTCCTGGGGCAATGTGGCTCTTAAATAGTACAATAGATCATTGGGAGTTGGTGATTTGTTTGACAAACAGAATCTACAAAATCTTTGGGTCTTTTATTATTAATGTAGTACAATGAGCGGTACTTGGAGATTGAGAATGCAAGAGGAAGGCTGTAAAGAAGGAATAGGAAAAAAAGGTGCAGTAGCTGATTGCTTGCATCAGGCTTATTAGAGGGAATAACTTGTCTCTGAAAAACTGTTAATGTGATACCTGCACAAAAATGTATTTGCTTCCAGACTGCAGCAGTAGCACAAGGTTATTTTTCTTCTTTTGTGCAAGACTTCAGTATCAGAGAATGAGTGTCATGGGGACTGTAGCTAGAACATGCTTAGTGGCAAGTCCTTCCTCTCATCCCCACATGGACATGTACCAGCAAAATACAGGATACATGTTGTCCCACTCTACAAACAAGGTGTAGGAAGCCTGAATAGAAATGTCTGCACCCCTGGTGCACTGCAGTGCTTTGCTCCTTAGGGATCCTCTGGAATATGTTATTGTTGTGACAAATCTTCCAAGAGCTAGCACTGTCTCCATAGCAGAAAGAAACAGAACAAAAATGGGTCAGTAAATGGGTTTGGTGTTTCTGGGCTAAGCTGCATGGTAATTATTTTTCTTTATTTCTCAGAAATCTCAGTAAAGAAACAGGGGAAAAGTACATATATGTCTGCATCTAGGAAATCAAAAGAACAGAAACAAATCCCCTGTTCCACCTTTTAGTTAGGTTGTCTAAAATATCATTATGTAAATAAAGTCATTCATGTTCTGCCATGTGTGAAGATATCTTTTGAAAGCGCTTTCCTTTCTGGTACACTACTGCAGCCAGACTGCCATTTACAAGCACTGTAATACTTCAGTGGACCATGCAGAATAAAGTCTCACTCGGATTGATATTAAGGCCTGTGCCAGCAACTAGACCCATACACTGCTCTCAAAAATCAAAGATGATAAAGGGATCTGTTGTGATGTTACCGTGAGCTGCACAGTCTTCAACTCAATCTCAACTTCTTTGCCTGCCACTCACTAAAGAACACTGCTCTGCTATTGGTGTTATGTTCCTATTACATACAATTACAGCCATGCTAAGATACCAAGGTACCTTATCAGTATCTTAGCTAGATGGCTCATTACAATATTGCTGTGATGATCTCATTGATGTAGACTATGGGTGCATCATAGCCTGTTGGTACTTCATGCAACTCCCAGCGACATTCTCACCAGCACTACAGTGGGTGCCATTGAAAAACAAAATCATATTTACCCTCCCCCATAGCAGTTACCTAAATTACACTGCTTCCTAGCAAAATTATAGGGAAAATCATCACACAGGAAAATAATGTGGCACAATAAATATTGATTTTTAATGGTACCCACTGTATGTTCATTATTCAAATTACAGTCTTACCAATGGGTGTTATAACCTCTATTGTTTTCAAATGACCCAGCCCAACCCCAGTGCTTAGTGCCCCATCTGTTGTCATACTGGGGCCTGCTTCCACTTGGCTCCAGAGAATCACTTGCCACTCACTTCCTATCGGGGCACTTAAATACCATAAATGCTGACTTGATTAAGATGGGTAAATATTTCCATCAGTGGCATTTATAACCAAGTGTAACTAAGACATTTCAAGTGTTTTCCATCTTTAAAATGCCAGAGCAGGCCAAGAGCTCAATATCTTTGGACATCACTTAACACATGAACCCCACCCAGTCTACCTCGGAGTAACCCTACATTCATCTCTTAAATAGATATCTTAATCACCTGAGGAAAACTGTTGCTAAGGCAAGTATGTGTAAAAACCTTCAAAGCAAATTGGCCAGCACTTCATGGGAGCAAATGCTCAAACTCTCCAATCATCCAGTTTAGCCCCGTTACTCTGCAGCAGAATACTGTGCTCCAGTCTGGTTCCATTTGGCTCATATCAAGTTGGCTAACACACAGCTACACTCAACCATGTGCATCATTAATGGGATCAATTCAACCCACACCAGTACTGTCAGGGCTGTCCCTAGGGGGGCACAGGGCCCAGGACAACCCACCTCTCCACCCCAGGCCCTGCCCCCACCTCCCACTCCACCCCTTTCCCTAAGCCCCAGCCCCGCCTCTTCCTGCCCCTGCCCTGCCTCTTTACAGCTTCCACCCCCTTCTCTGAGTGACGCCAGGAGCCGGCGGGGCAGGTGAATGCAGGCCTGAACCCTGCTGCCAGTGCCAGGCCCTCCCGCTAATCCTCTGGGCCAGCCTGTGCCCCAGCACTCTAACTCAGCCTCAGGGCCAGCCTAGCACCCCCCACATGACATGCACACGGAGCCGTCCCTAAGGTACCCTAGAGACGGCTCTGAGTACTGTGGCTCCCCATGTTAACAAACATCACTCCTCCACACATCTGTCATGAAGATGCTACAGCCAAAATGGTTGAGAAGATCAGGGCAAACTATACACAGACCTCTTTGACCATGCAAGAATATGCTTGTAGTTGACGCACCCATTGTGGGCCCACTTGCCCTGCCCAGATTTTTCTGTAATGTTGATGTGGTATGAAGAATGGTCTGAAGCTGATGTCAGACAGCAGTCTCTTATGACTGACCTGACCGTGTGTGTACCCAGCTTTGATGTACCACGCTGCTCATGGGCCCTTCTGAACCAATATTGAACAGGCCCAGGTCGATGTGCAGCCAGCTTTACACCTTGGGCCATCAAGAGGATGCCACATGTGGCTGTGGTCAAAGACTGGCAATGTCACACATCATTGATGATTGCTCTCTGACCAGTTTTGATGGTGATCTGAGGACTCTGTACTTTGTTGATGAGGCTGCTGAAAATTGGCTTGGCAAGCTCCTCATCTGATAAGAAGAAGGGGAAACAAGACTACATTGTATTGTGGTGATCCCTGGCTGAAGGAACAGTCCTCCAGCTGGCCTAAATTAGAGCAGCCCTTAGGTTGCTCTAAGTTACATGGGGGGGGCTGGTGCGATCAAGGATCAGGGGAGTGGGAAGATGGCTTACAGCCATATCTTCACCATCCTGCACTTCAACCAGGTTTCGGGCCTTGATGTATAGATTCAGCATTCACCAGCTAATAACCATTGATGGACCTATCCTCAATGAACATCTAGTTCTTTTTTGAACCCTGTAATAGTCTTGGCCTTCAAACATCTTCTGGCAAAGAGCTCCACAGGTTGACTGTGTCTTGTGTGAAGAAATACTTCCTTTTGTTTGTTTTAAACTTTCTGCCTATTAATTTTATTTGGTGACTCCTAGTTCTTGTGTTACGAGAAGGAGTAAATAATACTGCCTTATTTATCTTCTCCATACCAGTCATGATTTTATAGACCTCTATCATATCCCCCCTTAGTCATCTCTTTTCTAAGCTGAAAAGTCCCAGTCTTATTAATCTCTCCTCATGTGGAAGCTGTTCTATACTCCTAATCAGTTTTGTTGCCCTTTTCTGTACCTTTTCCAATTCCAATATATCTTTTTTGACATGGGGCGACCACATCTGCACTCAGTATTCAAGATGTAGATGTACCATGGATTTATGTAGAAGCAATGTGATATTTTCTGTCTTATTATTACTCCTTTCCTAGTGATTCCCAACATTCTGTTAGCTTTTTTGACTGCCTCTGTACATTGAGTAGATGTTTTCACAGCATTATCCACAATGACTCCAAGATCTCTTTCTTGAGTGGTAACAGCAAATTTAGACCCCATCATTTTATATGTATAGTTGGGATTATACTTTCCAATGTGCATTACTTTGCATAATCAAATATCTTTCTAAAAAACAGATGATTTTTATCTACCACATTCCCCTATCAATCTTGTTTTTTATGTCATAAAAATGATCATATTAGTTTGGTACAACTTGTGCTTCAAACACTAATGCCAACTATTTTGCAATAATTAACTCCTCTCCTGTTGCTCACAAATCAACTCCATTTTTGCTAGTATACCACCTAGGATTGAAATCAGCTAAACAAACAAGTAATTATCTGCATCTTTCAATATATTTTTTAAGAACTGTAATTGGATACCTTTCGTCTAATGCATGGGTACCTCATCTGATGTTTAAGAAAATATATATATTATCACTCACAGTTCCATGATGACTTCAGGCAATTCCTTCAAGTTCCTCTAATGCACTCCCTTCAGTTCTGGAAAAATATACACAGTATATTAAATTCAATTAAGTTATTTTTCTATATCCTTATTATAGCCACAGCATTTATTAAGATAACTTTATGATGGTGATTGGAATACACTACATTTCACAATCATTCAGCATTTACAAGTCTCATCAGTTAACAGCCCCTCTGAGGGTAAAAGTCATTTTTGTAATTGTTTCAATGAGAGAAGGATCTGACTCCAAGAGAAATGGAGAGATCTGCTTAGCTAATCAGAGTTCTAAGAACAGTTATTGCAACACAGTACAAGTCACTCTAGACAAAACTTAGAACAAGATAAGGAATGGATCTCCCCTTGGTCACATGGAAGAAATGAGTGGGAGGTCAGCTGGCCCTGGAGCATTGCACAACCATTTCTTTCCACTCCAAAATAATCCTCAACCATAGTTTATCTTATCTCCTGAGTGGACCCCTGCCCCACTCCACACCTGGTCTGTTTTAAAGGGGAGTTCTAGAGGCAGCAGCTGGAAGAAGCAACTAAGTCAACATTGCTCCACAGGCCTGCAGGGAACTGGACAACAATGTGGAGGCACTGGGCCTCTGTGCAGAAATCCCTGGCCACTGATGTGACTCTGGAGATTGACAGGTCCTAGTGGACAAACTCCTGCTTCCCAAGTTTCATTTCCCAGACACACAATCCTAACTGAAGAATTCAGAGGACTATCAGTGATGGGAATCGTATGAAGTTTCCTGTCCCCTACATGAGTTATATTCCAAACTGGGTACTATACGGGCCTTTAATAGGTTTGATGTTTTTCAAAAGTATAAATTCAGTGGTTCTGTAAGGATTGTCCAGCTAAGAACCAATATATGGGAAATATTAACAGTACATTTTCTGAATGAGCAGCAGAAGATTGATATGCTCCTGCTTCATGCTGTACTGTCTTTTCTTAAATGATGTTTAATGCCCCATGGGAGGGACTTAATTGAACATTCGATGGAATGACTTTGCTGAGTGTCTCATTTCTGATGATGTATTCTAATCTAGTCCTTTTCTGCTAAACTTCCTGGAGAAACTAAAATAGTTTTCTTCAGCTGATTTTTTTTCATAACTGTCCAGACCTTATCTTTTAATCAATATATGGATAGACAGTTGGAATAAATATATTGTCAAACACATGAGAAAAAAGAGCATGTAATGAAAATCACCAATGTCTATAATAGGGGCTATATTCGCCTCAGTGCAATTATACCAGTGCAACTCCATTGACTTCAATAGAATTGCGCTGATCTAACTGACATAAGAATTAGACTTTCATTTGGCTTACATGACAGATTCATGAATGAATGAGACACAGTTAAGCTATAATGTGACATGATTTTTCTTAGCACCTCATTTTTTGCCTGTTGAAATCCAAATGTCCCACATCATCTCCCTCCCTTAAAAAAACCCACAGAAGGGCACTCTGAAGGAAGAGATTTCTGCAAGAATCCCATCAAGGAAATCTTTCACTGTGTCCTGGCAGGTATGTATGGTCTGTCCTAGCACTGCAGAAAAGGCAATAGAACCCAACCCAAAACTTGGTAGATTCCCAGAGATTCATAGGAGGCAAACGCCATCTGTACTGAAATCTCTAATAATAATCCACTTTAGGGACCTGCCAATAAGCCAACTCCTTGGCAGAGGGGCACTAGTGGAGTTACACTATCATGGACTTCCCCATCCAGGGTACTGTTAAGACCTGCCCAGAGGAGCTACACAGAAAGTTAATACAGACTGGGGTTGTATTACCTTTCTGACTCAATTCTGCACAGCCAAATTGGAACAATGTAGTATCTCAGCCTTGCTACATTTTCTTCCTCAAGGCAGACTACCAATTACCGGTGTGGGAAAAGTGGGTGTCAAATGTCAAAGTGATTGAGCCTCCCTTCAATGAGGAAGGTAGGAGATGAGTACCCTTTATGCTGCATGGATATAAGGACCATAATCTGGGTGACTATGTGCCAACCGAGGTTTGGTTTAGACAGCCTACAGGCAACACTCCCTGTGAAGACTCACTCAAAAAAATTAATTTAATCTATGGCTAAGAGAAGAAGCTATGAGTAGAGCTTGGCTCTTCAGATGTTTTTGTATTTTGAAAAATATGGAATTATCACTTTCAAAGGGTTTATTTCTATTTTAACTTTGTATTTTCCTTCCTTATGTAGTGTGATGGGGCAAGGCCAGATGGCTACAGTAAAGTACTGAGAAACAGGTATGTTAGCCTATTGGCATCCCAGGGGTGGGCGGGCGAAGCCCGCCCACTTCTAAAGGACCTCCCCCCAGCCTAAGGGGAGGATCCACAGGGCTAGAACACCAAATAATTACGTGGGACAACGAATGAAAAACAAGATCAGGAGTGAGGTCATAGGCCAAACTAAGGAACCGGATGGAAACCGAGCAGAGAAACCCGCGACACGCCCACTGCTCCTCAAAGGCGTCAAGGGAGCAGTGGACGCCGCCCCAGAGGAACTCCGCCCGGATGCGGTGAATCAGACGGTAGGAACGGAAATAGCCCTACAGTCGCAGGAAGTCCGTCGGCCACCTCCTTCTCTCCGGTGTTGTAGATGGCTAGTTTGCCAGGCCAAGAGGAGGGTGAGAAGGAGTGTCCCGCGACTTCGTGGGCCACGGATGGGGATGCATAGATAAAAAGGTGTAGGGGAAAAGTGCAACCAGAAACGTAAAAAGATATTCAGGAGGAGCGGAACAGGGGCGCAACCTGGTGCACTCCAAATAAACGTGCGCAAGTCTCCTTCACGCACAGACAAGGGCAGGTGTCGGGGACAGGGGTGAACCGCGCCAAGTACACACCGTGCTACGGCCCATGAAGGAGCCGCCAACTGACATCCCAGCGGGGCCGCGGACCAGGGCAGAGTACAAAGCTGGCCCACCGGGGCTGCTCACCCTCGAGAGGTGGCAGGAGTCCCGCCATTTGGTATCGGGGCGGACGCAAGGCGAGTAGTGAAGGGTGTGGAGCCAAGCGTGTACAGATGTGTCTGTGCGCGGTCTGGAACAGAACGCGCACATCGTGCAGCCGGCTTGCAGAGAAAGGGTGAGGGCCGATTGGGTCCAAGGCAGGGGCCTATAAAAATGTCCATGGGGCCCGGTTGGAGGGTGGCGGGGCGTGCCCTTTCGTAGGACCCGGTCGAGGTAAGCAGACCGAGCAGCAGGCAGCAAAGCGGCCCTCACCTCCTGAAGTACGCGCCTGGGAGTATGAGGTCTGAGAGCCCCATGCGCCGGGCGACGTCAGGGATCCCGCCAATCTCCCCGCTCGTAGTCCAGGAGGTCTCCGACCCTGGTGACTCCCGCCAAGACCAGCCTCGGCGCACCGCGGGGACTCCGCCACCTGCACACGAAGCTGGGATTGTGTAGCAGGGCTCCGCGAGGAGGTCGGCCCCACGGTGGCCGCCACGGACCTGTCGCGGAAAAGAGCTTCCAGGGTCCGGAGGAGGTCTTGGTGAAGACCGGCAGCCCGGAGAGGTCTCGCGGAAGACCTCTCGGATGGAGGTAAAAGAGTGCGGTCCGTATCGGAGCCCGCGGAAGCGGCGGAGAAGGCGTGCGCCAGTACGCTCCACGCCGGACTACCCGCACCATACAGGAGCCTCTGCAGGGCCTGGAGCGGGAAGAACGGACCTGATAGTCGAAGGCACTTCAGCCCTGCTCCCCTTCCTCAGGGGCAGGTGGAGGATCCCTGCCAGCCAAGTGCGTCCTGCCAATAAGAACTCCAGAATCTCTCCGGAGGTGTCAGGAAAACACGGGGCCGGGACCAGGTGTGTGAGCTGTTACCCAGAGCAGGTGACAGGAACCAGTTGATTAAGCACAGTGCCCTTCCCCCGAAGGGAAGCGCACCGGAGTAAGTCCGTCCATTTCCGGAGTCCCCCCCCCCCCCCCACCCCCCCCCCGCCCCCTGCCCCCTTCCCCCCAAAACCCGTGCCAGTTCTCCGCGGAGACGGATGCGTGGCAAGAGAGGTAAACGCCGAGATATGAGCAGCGGACCCCGCGCTCCCGGTGGCTGACAGCGCGGTGGGAGGAGCTCGACCTGCCACCCGTCCCGACCACCAGGCAGAGCTCTTGACCCCAGTTAACCGGGACGAGGAGGCCGCCGAGACACAGCCTGGCAAGCCTCACCGCCCGGCCAAGTCGCCGTGTCCTGACCACGAGGAGCACCTCTCAGCGTCGCGACAGGACCAGCCGCAGCTCCGGCTCCCGAACGCAGCCACCCCGTCAACTCTTCGCGAGGAGACAGAGGAAGGGCTCGACGGGCCAGGGCGTACTAGCTGACCCCGAGAGGGCCACCCTGCGCCACTCCCGCCCGAAGCTGACCGGCTCGGTCAGGGTCCAGTTGAGCCTGGACCAAGACACTCCGCAGAACGTTACAGCACTTGGAGAAACCCGACACAAACGGGGCCGAAGCCGACGCTCGGGCAGAGTACCAGGAGATACCCGTGAATCCATCCTGTCGAACGCCTTCTCCTGATCCAGGACAAGAGGACCGAACGACAGCCACCCTCACACCTAATTCCAGAAGCCCGGCCAAATACAAGTTATCAAAGATATGCGGCCCGGGCGGTGTAGGTCTGGTCTGGATTGACACGTCCGCCAGCACGGACCCTAGACGGAGCGAGATGCTTTGCCAATGATTTTGTAGTCCGTGCTGAAGGAGCGAGATGGACGCCAATTCCGTAGGTCGCGGAGGTCCCCCTTCTTCGGCAATAAGGCCGAGCACGGCTCGCCTGCACAGAGAGGAGGACCCGCTACTGCAAAGACTCAGCCCAGCAGGATGACCTAGGTCTGGCGAGAACGTCCCAGAACACGCCGGTAGATACTGCCACGGTCAGCCCGTCCAATGCGGAGTTTATTGGGTGGGCATGCGCCGTGAGGGCTTTCGAGAACTCGGCCCAGAGTGAGAGGCAGCTCCAGCCGGTACCGGTTCGCCCCCCGTTTGCCGCCGTCGGAGCGCGTCCCAGAGTACTGCTGCAAGCGTTAGGATCGTCGGATCCGCGGAGAAAAGGCCGCGTAGAAGGGCCCTGGCCTCCCGACATCTCCGACCGGTCGCGTGAGGGGGTGCACGTCCTCCGCCAGGAGCAGGTAGTGTTTCTTGGCCCCCTCCTTTTCTCCAGCGTAGAAGAAGCGGGAGCCGCGGTCCATCTCCCGAAGGAGGCGATGCCAGGGTATCGACAAAGCTCCCGGCCCGATGGTCCTCAAGGGCTCGAAGCTCCTCCCACTTCTCCCGGCACGTCCCGCAGAGGATAGATCCTCGGGCTGGCAGGCCAAGACGCCTCTCCACTCCAAG
>NC_133771.1:59479453-59682404 GCF_003597395.2 Chelonoidis abingdonii | reverse complement strand
GAGGTGAACAAATCTGCCAATAAGCACAGGACCCACCAAGGTAGAGGAGGAAGTTTGTCACAGTAGTTTCCATTCAACAGCAACACTTTGCTGGATATTATTTATGGATAAACTTGCCCTTGATAAGAAGGAAGCTTCTATAGTAGTGATATATGTCTGTGTTGGTCCGTTTATTACTTTTCTAGTGTGCATTGCTTGCAGAAACCATGGCTGGTCAGCAGTTATTCTCCACTGTACTATCTTAAGGATTGTCATTTTTTTTTTAAATGTACATGTGCTCAAAAAGGTGGATAAGCACATTTAAAAAAAACACTAACCCAAATAAAACAAATAAATAACATGGAGCTCCAATGGGATTGCCAACTGTGCAGTTCGCTGGGGGTGATCTCAGACATACTTGTATAATAAAACTAACTGTGCATAGGATTAAGCCTTTCCTATAATTGGATCACAATGCTTGAGAGCTGCTGACTAGTAAAATTTTAGCTATATGACATTCTTTCAGCTTAATTTGTTTTTAACATGAAGATTTGCAAGCCATATCTATACAAAACACCTCCACATCAGTCTGTCTGCCTCCGTAGCTGTATAGATCTAATACATACAACAGCCTTGTATCTAGGTGCTGAATATTTTTATAAATTGTACTGAGTAGTCAGACAGGCTCTGTAGTCAAACTCTGACACTGCTTGTATAGAACCTGCTCTATACTTGTTTTTATTTTCCTCAGGGAGGTATGCAACATAATATACAATTTCCTAGTATTTCAGGGGAGTCTGCATATCTTGTATAAATCTCCTGATTACTATGTACAATAATGATTTCTTGATTTTTGTTCTAAATTCTAAGGATTATTAAATAATAAACCTTTTTAAATGATTTACACTGTATTTAGTCTAAAGGAAAAGGTAAGATGATATCACTCAGGAACATTTGTTAAAGAACAGTACTTTTAAAAGCCATTTTGTGTTAAAATAAAACCTATTAAAAGTTTTAAAACAGGTGGTATTTCCCCACATTTTTCCAACACTAAGACAACCAAATAAGTAATTCAGCTTTTATAACTGTTGGGTATTTGCCAGTTATCAATATTGAGTTGCCATCATACATCCCCTTAACAGACTGCAGTACATCTAAAATTAATTAGGAGGAGAGGTTGCTACTGGCACTGGAATCCAGGATCTTCAGTTATCAAAGCAGGAGCTCTGTCATTGATCTACAGGGAGTTCTCTATCAGCTTAGGCCAGCAGGCTCTCTATTATCCTTAAACCAGATTTTGTAAAAGTTCATTTCCTTTTGCACTATGTCATGACAAAATCCTAAGTGTCAAGAAGGGAGTCAGCTATACCTTTAAGTAGAAGAAGCAGCTAAAAATAAATCACTTGATAGAATGTAAGAGCTCACTGAGTATATTCTATCTCACTTAAATGCAAGGCTGAAAATGAGGAAGGTTCAAACATCTTAGTGGAACTACTGCACAGAATTCATCTAGCTTGTTAACAAAACAAAATGAGTGGTTCTCAGCTGTGGTCCATAGACCACTGGGGACCCACAAAGCTCTACTGAGAGCTGGCTGGGCACATGGTGCTAAATCTCTTCCTTGTTTCTGCTTGCTAAATCTCATTACTGATACTGTGAGAGAATGGGGATACTCCACTGTTGTTCACATGCTGATCACCGGAACACTGGGTACCTGGGACCTCAGGAGCGAGATTGCGTTCAGAGACTGTAAGGTGCCCAGGTGTTATGCCAAGTTGATGTGGTGGTTGATGGTTTCCGATACCATCGGCTGGCTGAGGACATTGATATTGAATGTGTTACTGGACACCACCAATATGAGGATAATACGTCCAGACCAATTTCCCTCTGTGGGGAATTGTCAGCTCATACCACTTTTCTTTCTTCATTTGCAATTCATGTTTATAACATCTTTTTTGATAAACAGAAATGGATATGGCTGGAGTATTCATATGTGTATTCAACAATTTGTGTTCTATAATTTTAAATATTCCCTAATAAAAGTTTTAATCTATTTTTATTAGGGCTGTCAAGCAATTACAAAAAATAATCACGATTAATCATGCTGTTAAACAATAGAATACCATTTATTTAAATATTTTTGGATGTTCTATGTTTTCAAATATATTGATTTCAATTATAACAGAATACAAAGTGTACAGTTCTCACTTTATATTTATTTGATTACAAATATTTGCACTATAAAACAAAAAGAAATAGTATTTTTCAATTCACCTCATAAAAGTACTCTATCTTGAAAACTGAACTCCCTAAAACTCTCCTCTGCCCTGGGGCCTACAAAACACTCTGTTGTCAGGCAGCTGATGTGCTGAGGACACTGCTGATCATGCTCACCAGTGTTGCCTCGTTGTTTCTTTGTGCTCCCCCCCACTGTCTTACCCCATTGTCTCATCTTAGACAGTGAGGTCATTGGGCCAGGGACTGTGGGTTAATGCTTTGTTTGTACATCACCTGGCTACACCGGGTCCTGCTCCATGACTGGAGCCACCAGATGCCAACATAATGCAAATAATGACTCTCTTGTGCTAATGATCTGCTTTATCTTTCTCAGGTAGGTAGGTAATATCCCTGTTACAGATAAAGTAAACTGACGCATGTGTAGTTACCAGAAGTCACATGGTGAATCAGTGGCAGAGCCCCGGAGTCCTGACCTCCAATCCTGCCCTACCGCACTATCCAACCCTGGTTCTATTGCCTCCCGCTGGTTTCATTTTTCGTTCTCTTTTCTTGTGCAAAATCGACAGCATCACAAATTTCTATTTTTAATGCAGGTTGGATGAACTAAGTGTTTGGTTCAAAGAAATAATCACCACTAAGCAGTCAAAGAGCCTTCTAGCATGCCCCTTAAATGCTGTGCCTCACTTTCCCCCCTCTGTAGAATGGGGATAATGTTGGTTACCTACCAGTATCTATATGCGTGAAATACATGGCCAGAATGCAGTAAAAACAGAAGCAAAAGATACACAATTACCTTCTCCTCAAGGAGGTCATTCCACAAATTAAATGCATTATTTTTTAAATGACTGTCATTAGCATGGAACCATGTTATCTGGAATGTGGCCCAAAGCATTAAGGCATATGCAAGTTTAGTGTTCTGGCACACATAAATACCTTGTAATGCCAGCTACAAAAGTGCCATGAGAATCCCTGTTCTCACTTTCAGGTGACATTGTAAATAAGAAGCAGGCAGCATTATCTCCTTCAAATGTAAACAAACTTGTTTGTTTTAGCAACTGGTGGAACAAGAAGTAGAGCTGAGTGGACTTGTAAGCGCTAAAGTTTTACATTATTTTGGTTTTGAGTACAGTTATGTAACACAATCTACATTTCTAAGTTGCACTTTCATGATAAAGAGATTATACTACAGTACCTGTATGAGGTGAATTAAAAACACAATACTTTATCATTTTTACAGTGCAAATATTTGTAATAAAAATATAAAGTAAGCATTGTACACTTTGAATTCTAGTGTTGTAATTGAAATCAATATTTTCAAAATTGTAGAAAAGCATGCAAAAATATTTAAATTTCAATTGGTATTCTATTGTCTAACAATGTGATTATAACTGCGATTAATCACAATTAATTTAACTTAATTGCACGAGTTAACTGTGATTAACAGAGCCATAGTTATAATTAAAGTGATATTTGGTTTAATAGAAGGTCTCAAACTGATTTTTTTTTTTAAACACGCACTCATACACCCACACACAAGAACAGGAAAGGTTGCACATGCGGAATATTTCTAACAGGGAAGATACATATATTTTTACAATAGTCATCAATTGTGTCTGTCATAGCTATTCTCTATATTTATATAAAAGGTACATAGGGCTAAACATTAAGTTTTTAACATCAATCAAATGTTTCTAATCTGTCTTTTATAAAAGACAAATATATAATACAGCTAAAATTTGAATAAAGTGTAGTAATGACTTATATAGAATCATAAACTCTGACATGTAGGGCTGGAAGGGACTACAAGAGATCAGCAAGTTCAGCCTCCTGCACTGAGGCAGGACCAAGTAAACCTAGACTATACCGGACAGGTGTTTGTCTAATCTGTTCTAAGAACCTTCATTGATGGGGGTTCCACAACCTCCCTTGGAAGCCTATTCCAGAATATAGCTACCTTATAATTAGAAATAATCTAACCTACATTCTTTGTGGAAGATTAAGCTCATTATTTCTTGTCCTATTTTCAGTGGGCATGGAGAACAATTAATCCTCCTCCTCCTAACATATTTGAAGACTCTTATCAGGTTCCCCCCTCAGCCTTCTTTTCTCAAGACTAAACGTGTCCAGTTTTTTTAAAACCCTTCCTTATAGGTCAGGTTTTCTAAACATATTATCATTTTTATTACTCTGCTCTGGACGCTCTCCAGTTTCTTCATGTATTTCCTAAAGTGTGGCACCCAGAATTGGACATAATACTCCAGCTAAGGCATCGCCAGCGCTGAATAGAATGGGACTATTACTTCTCATGTTGTACGTGCAACACTCCTGTTAATGTACCCCAGAACACTGGCCTTTTTTGCAACTGCATCACATTGTCGACTCATTCAATGTGTGATTCACTATAACCCCCAGATCGTTTTGAGCAGTATTACCACTTAACCAGTTATGCCCCATTTGGTATTTGTGCATTTGATTTTTCCTTCCCAAAAGAAGTACTTTGCACTTTATTGAATTTCACCATGTTGATTTCAGGCCACTTCTTCAAATTTGTCGAGGTGCTCTTGAATTCTAATCCTGTCCTCTAAAGTGCTTGCAACCCTTCCACAAATTTTATAAGCATACTTTCCACTCCAGTATCCAAGTCCTTAATGAAAATATTGACGAGTACTATACTCAGGACAGACCCCTGTGGGATCCTACTAAACATGTCCCCACCAATTTGACAGCAAACCACTTATAACTACAATTTGAATACAATCTTTAAACCAGTTGTTCACCCACCTTTTGGTAACTTCATCTAGGCCACATTTCCATAATTTTGCTTACAAGAATGTTGTGTGGGACTGTGTCAAAAGCCTTACTAAAAATCAAGATACATCACGTCTACTGCTATTCCTCTTCATCCACTAGGCCAGTCACCCTGTCAAAGAAGAAAGTTAAACTGGGTTGGCATGATTTTTGACAAATCCATGCTGGCTATTTCTCATCACCCTATTATCCTCCAGGTGCTTACAAATCAATCATCTGTTCCTGTATTGCTCCATGTACCAAAATTAAGCTGACTCATCTATAATCCCCTGGGTCCTCTTTAATTCA
Source organism: Chelonoidis abingdonii (assembly GCF_003597395.2). Taxonomy (NCBI): domain Eukaryota; kingdom Metazoa; phylum Chordata; order Testudines; family Testudinidae; genus Chelonoidis; species Chelonoidis abingdonii. The sequence goes on along the minus strand of NC_133771.1, from coordinate 59,677,091 downwards.
TTTTTAAAGATAGGTAAACATAGTACCTTTCTCCAGGCCTCTGGGGCCTCCCTATCTTCAAGAATTTATGGATGACAGTTACTAATGGTTCCAAGATTACTTCAGCTAGTTTTTAAATACCTTAGGTTGAATTTAGTCAGGCCCTGCTGACTTGACTATATCTATGTTGTGTTATTATTTAACTTGTTCTTTCCCTATTTTGGTGTGTGGTCCTTATTCCTTGTTGCTTACAATTAATTGTGGTCAATAACTGGTCACCATTAACCTTTTAGTGAAGACTGAAACAAAATAGGGATTAAACATCCTTATACAACAGAAAAAGCTTGAAGGCAAAATGCAGAACAATTATATATTGTTTTACTTACTAATATTTACTTTGCACTCCTATATTGCCTTCCAGTTATGGATCGTCAAGCACTTTACAAGTATCCGTAGATTTAGCTTCACAACAGCCCTGTAAAGTAGATAAGTTTTGTTATCTCCACTTTGCAGAAACTGAGGCTGAAACCGGATTATGTGGTTTGTTTTAAATCCCCCTAGGAATCTGCAGCAGAGCTGGAAATAGAATGCAGATTTAGAAAGAGATTTTTAGGCCTCTGCCTAACTCATTAACTATGTTCCTGCAATATCTTTCTTCCCCCATTTCTTGATGGAACCTTTTCATTCTTTACATCCCTCATTTGATGAACTATTTTTTTTATTTTGTCCGTTGTTGCTTTCCTGGTTGAGGAAACCTTAGCTTGTCAACAAACAATCCAAGAAGCAAAAGAAATCAAACACTGAATTGCCAAATCAGAATTTATCAAAGGAATCAAATTTCATCCAGTGTTTTTCTTACATGGTAACTTCTCATGAAACTTTTCTGCATGACACAGCTGGCACATTTAGGAAATTGTTTAAATTTAATGACAATCACTGTAAATCATGAGCACAAGTAATAGTTATAGCTAGTGTAAGACATATGACTGCAGATGTTTTTGATACAAAGAAGTTGTACTTTCTGATGGATATTCTACTCTTGAAATTAAATAAAAGGGGTTAATCATTAATTTTGAAATGATAAGCAGAGTGATAGAATGATTTCAAACAAATTTATTTTCTGATGGAAAATGAGGAAAAAATATTAAAAGTTTCAAAGAGCTCGCTGTTGTCATAATTTTTCATTAAGGTAACTTTGAAGACACATTGGAGTCTCAGATTAGTTGAAGACATTTTGCACCCACAAACTCTGAAGTTTCCGAAAACAGTGTTCTGAACTGATGGAACAATAAATTGGCAAAAGAGGGTAGAGAAGAAAATTTGGTCAGCTGTGGAGAGGATAGATCTTGGTAACATTTGAACTAATATTTTCGAGGGCCAAGGATTCCATAGTCCATTTTCAATCCCCAGAACTACCTATTCTGATGACTTTTTAAAGTCATCTTATAACACACAGAAAGAGAAACTTTCCAATAGGGTTTATTTTCAACCTTGTAGAGTGATGAACATGTTGTTCTTGCCTAACAAATAATAAAGGTTCTGAATAATGAAACTAAAAAGGTGTTGTAAGAGGTTCTCATGATGGGTTCCAAATTCTCCTACCTCAAGCCAGAAGACCTTTTTGCAATTGCTTTCATAAAGTCATGGTTCATGATTACAGGAAATGGAGCCCGCACATGGGGAGTATCTTGATACATGATATAAAGGTGAATTGGCTTTGCTTAAAGAGTAGCTTTCAGCCTAAGAAAAATCATTTAAATATATCACAATTTAGCATAAATCCAATTAGCCTTACATAGTTTTCAGATTCCTTGTCATTTTATTACTTATCAGAGGTACATTTACTCAGCTGAACACCTTTTATTTTCTACTGCATTCTATCTTCTCCTGTTTTTATTCTGCACTGAAATCATAGTCAAATTCAGTGCCGTAAAGCAGATTTCAGTTTGGCCCATTTTGCTTTCTACCATAACAAAATCTAACATCACTGAGTCAGTGCTACAAATGCAGGATCATACAGAAGCTAAACTGTAAGGGAGAAAACTCCAGTAGAAATACAAATATCTTAAATACACTCGCCATACCTTTCTCTCCTGTGCAAAAGAACACAGAGGAAAATAAATTAAAGCACAACCTTTGATGCAAAAGGAGCTGTAATGTCTGGGCTCTCTCTTCTGGTCTGCAGGATTGGTAACTGTGATGGGGATGTGTATACTAAGTGAAAAGCATCAGAGGAAGAGTCTAGGAGCCTTACTCTTCTCCACAAAAGAACAACATTGTCTCAGTGTTAAATATAAAATAATAATGAAATGAAAGACAAAAGCAGCTCCTGAAAGTCCCCCAGACCTGAGAGCCCTCAAGCACCAGTGGGGTGAAATTCTTGCCTATGGGACTGAGGCTGAAGATGTTACTCTATGGTCCCTCAATGCAAGTGGATAGTAATCTTCAGTGTTTTGACTAGTTAGTCTTTTACTTGCTGTTTCTAGACTCTTTGCCTGCTGCTGCTGTGACACCTAATGTCCAGAAGAAGGATGGCATAGTAGATGGCTGGTCTCAGAGTAGCCTCTGTATTTATGGTGCTGTGGTGACAAGGTCAGTATAGCTAAGCAGAGCAAAACAGAACCCATGCATTACAGAAGACAGGGATCAATGTAATTTGCATGAAGACACTAAAGGTTTTGTCATCTTTAGTTACTGAAGCTATATTTTGTTCAAAACTGCAAGTACAGAACAGAGAAAAGTCCAAGATAGCTTTTTGTTCATTTTAAAGAAACCACCTAAAATATGTGTTTAAAAGGAATAGCATCACGGTGGGCCTTTATACATAGATAGAGAACATACTTCCCATGTGCTAAAGGTACTTGTCCCAATATAAGTGAGATATATGTACGTTTCAGTGTAGTACATCTGCAACACACACACATTTCATCCCTATGTGTTTTTTTTGTTTTCCCGATTTAATGTCTTCTCCATTCGCATAACATGTTTTTGAGAACACAAATAAATCTAACGATTTATCTAATTTGCTGCCATTACAGATAAGCACAATTTCCCTAAGATAGAATCTAGGAAACAGTGGATTTATCTTTCTGAACACTGTAAAGGTATGTCCTTTCACTCAGAATTCTAACTGGTTTCACCAGGTAGCTTGCTGGACTTCAGCAATGCCAAAGGACCTACCATTTTTTTAGCTCTCTGAAATTCAATGTTTTTGCATTGTGAAAGAACATGAAACATTTGCAGTAAAAGCAAAATTGAGAAGGAGTTTAGGTACAATCTTTTTTTTTAATCTACATCATGATTGTCAAAAGTTTAACAAGCTTTTTTAAAAAAACAAAACACAATTAAGCTGTGTAATTCATTAATGGAGGCTGAGAACTTGAGAGTTCAATAAAGTGTTAGACACTTATGTAATCATGAATGTTCTCATTATTTACCCAAGGTATTTTTAATAAGGGATATAAACTCTCATGGTTCAGGGCATAAGCCAACCACTTACTGATTAGAATTGGAAAAAACTTTCTCTTCTACACAAGAAAGAAGAACTTTCTCCTCTGTATACTTTTCCATAAGTGACTACTAGGGGTTTTCTTGGATCTTCATCTGAAGCATCTGGTACTGGCCATTGTCAGAGACCACATACTGGACTAGATGAACTATTGATCAATATGGCTTGGCAATTTCATATTCCCATGACTATGAACCACAGCTATAAGGCACAGTTTGATTATTTACCCACCGAAATGGGTGAAGAGTCATTCACTCACTCATGTTGATTCTACAAATATCTCCTGTTGTATTAATTTAGATGGACTATATGGGACAAAGGCCATAACCCAATCACTGTCTTAACATTAGACAGTGCTGAACAAAGTTTGGGGTTAGGTGCACAGAGACTTCAGCCTGCTTAGTACTATGGCAAACACACTGTTAAAAATCCTTTTAACCTTTCACAAAAGATAAAGAAAAGCAGGAAAAGCAGTTGAAGAATTGAAATGTAAAATATTAAATATGACTTTCATTTTAACAACATCCTCTGTTCCCCTCTCACTGGTGAGAGTTTTTAAGAAGAAAAAAACCCCTGTGTGACAGTCTCTTAGAAGGTATTGAAGTTGGTAATACCTGCCCTCATGGAGAAAGGGGAAGTTAGTTGAGCTGGGCTGGAACTATTGTTGCTAATGTCTGATCCAGTTTCATCCTCAGTGGTGATGGGGATTCAGCTGCAGCTGGTATGGGTGGTGAAGTCATCTGGGACCCTCTCCCCAACCCAGTCTGGTCAGGACATTTCTCATGACTGGGATGATGAAGGCCCAGGTTCCAGAGGATGGTGGGAGTGGCGGCCATGATGGTGAAGGTTGCTCCAGTTGCTAATTTTTCTACCCAAAGTCTCTTTCTTTAAGGACTGTAACGGCCTTGGCCGGGGCTCAGCTCCTGGTTGCAGGGGCCGAGAGAATGAAGTCGGTAGTCCGAGCCCTTGGGTAGGGCCGGGCGGCGAATGAACAGTTTTCGGGGCTCCGGCCCTTTGGTGCAGGGCAGAGCTACAAGCCGTTTAGGGGCTCTGGCCCTTTGGTGCAGGGCAGAGCAACAAGCCGTTTAGGGGCTCTGGCCCTTTGGGGCAGAGTAGAGCACCAAGCAGTTTAGGGGCTCTGGCCCTTTGGGGCAGGGCAGAGCAAGGGGCAACTGGAGGCGATCAAGTTAAGTAAAGGAAGGGGGGAGTCTGCAACCCTTAAGGGGTGGCAGAGGGAACGCAGGCCCTCCCACTCCACTGCGTACCTGCCCTTCGCTGGCGTCGTCCAGGGGTTCCCAGATCATAGGTTCCTCAGCTGGCTCGGCAGTGGGGGGTCCAGTCCAGTCCTCGGGGTACCGGGGTCCAGGCAGTCCGGTCCAGTCCTCAGCGTCCTGGGGTTCGGGTGGTAGTCCACTCCTCGGGTACCGGGGTCCCAGGCGTCCGTCCCAGTCCTCACTGTCCCCGGGGTTCGGTGGTCTGGTCCAGCTCCCAGGGCGAGCGTCCGAAGCACGGCCCGCTGCTCGGGTGCTGGCCCCGGGGAGGTCAGGCCAGGACCCCCCGGATAACGAACGTTGGGGTAAGCCCGGGCCCCAGCCGGGAGCTCGGGCACCCACGCCTGCCTTCTCGCGGCCTCCTTCTAACTGAGGCTGGTACCTGGTTTTATACTTCCCTGTCACCGCCCCCTGACATTTTTTTTTTTTTTTTTTCATTTTTTTTTTTTTTTTTTTTTTTTTTTTTTTTTTTTTTTTTTTTTTTTTTTTTTTTTTTTTTTTTTTTTTTTTTTTTTTTTTGTTCCTGGGGGCGGGAACAGGCAGAGGGGGCCTTGAACTTCCGGTCCCGCCCCTTGACTTCCTGGGGGCGGGGATAGGCGACCGGGCCTCTGCCCGGGACTGCAGGGTTCCTAGCCTATTCCCTGTCTCAGGAGTGAGGGGGAGGGGACCCCCCTCGCTACAGGACCCAAAAGGAGTGATGGGCAGAATAGCCTATCTCTTAATTATTTTTCTTCACAAATTAGGCCTAATTTCTGACACCCCAATTTAGGTTCACTCGCTTTTGGTTTCACACTTATTTGCCAAGCATGATCTTAACACAGTGCTTGAGTTATATCAGGATGACTTTTTGTTTGGACTAATTCAGTCTGTCTCCCTTTCATACTTTTCCCCACCAACATTTATTATAGGTTATTGTGACATCCTATGAACTCATGCTCACTTCTTACAGTTGAGTTCACAGAGTAAATTTGTAGGTCCAGTTATCACAACACTCCCCATTTCACACAACATGAAGAAGTTAAATAGCATATCTGCCTTTTTCCTTACTTATTGACATGTGGGGCTAGCATACACCTTGTTCTGCATCAAGATTTAAATTAATAGGGAAAATGTTGAAAGCTGGTGCCAAACTTTTACTGATTAAAAAAACTACTAAAGAGAAAGTTATGTTCTCAATAAAAGCTGGCTAGAAAATTTTAATTCAAACCAAGTGTCAATGAAGAGTGAAAATGTTCATGTTTTTCTTCTCATTTGCCTGCCAGCTCTATTTTCAGCTTGATGCCTCTTCTTCTCACACAGCAAGTGCAGGAAAGAGATGTAACATTGCAGAGTGTTCTGGGGTTGAGTGGCCATTCTTTGGGACAGTGGCAACAACAAATTTGGAAGAAACTGGGCAACATAGTGTGGGGAAGAGGTGAGCAGCCCTCCGTGGTGAACGAACAGGTTAAGGACTATACAGAAAAGCTGGACATGCGCAAGTCCATGGGTCGAGAACTAATGCATCCAAGGGTCCTGAGGAACTTGGCTAATGTGATTGCAGAGCCATTGGCCATTATCTTTGAAAATTCATGGAGACTGGGGGAGATCCCAGATGACTGAAAAGAGGCAAATATAGTGCCATCTTTAAAATAGGGAAGAAAGAGAACCTGGGGAACTACAGACCAGTCAGCCTCAGTTCAGTCCCCAGCAAAATCATGGAGCAGGTCCTCAAGGAAACCATTTTGAAGCACTTGGAGGAGAGAAGGGTGATCAGGAACAGTCAACATGAATTCATCAAGGGCAAGTCATGCCTGACCAACCTGATTACCTTTACCATGAGATAACTGGCTTTGTGATATGGAGAAAGTGATGGATGTGATATACCTTGACTTTAGCAAAGCTTTTGATACGGTATCCCACAGTATTCTTGCCAGCAAGTTAAAGAAGTATGGATTGGATGAATGGACTATAAGGTGGATAGAAAGTGGGCTAGATTGTTGGGCTCAACGGGTATCAAAGTCTCGATGTCTAGTTGGCAGCCTGTATCAAACTGAATGCCCCAGGAGGTCAGTCCTGGGGCCGGTTTTGTTCAATATCTTTATTTATGATCTGGATGATGGGATAATTGCACCTTCAGAAAGTTCACAGATGACACTAAACTGGGGGAGAAGTAGATATGCTGGTGGGTAGGGATAGGGTCCAGAGTGACCTAGAGAAATTGGAGGATTGAGCCAAAAGAAATCTGATGAGGTTCAACAAGGACAAGTGCAGAGTCCTGCATTTAGGAAGGAAGAATCCCATGCACCTATAGGCTGGGGACCAACTGGCTAAGTGGCAGTTCTGCAGAAAAAGGACCTGGGGGTGACAGTGGACGAGAAGCTGGATATGAATCAGCAGTGCGCCCTTGTTGCCAAAAAGGCCAATGGCATATTGGTCTGTATTAGTAGGAGCATTGTCAGCAGAACAAGGGAATGATTATTCCCCTCTATTAGTTTTGGTCCCCCCACTACAGAAGGGATGTGGACAAACTGGAGAGAGTCCAATGGAGAACAATGAAAATGATTAGGGAGCTGAGGCACATGACTTATGAGGAGAGGCTGAGGGAACTGGGCTTATTTAGTCTGCAGAAGAGAAGAGTGAGAGGGGATTTGATAGCAGCCTTCAACTATCTGAAGGGGGGTTCCAAAGAGAATGGAGCTAGGCTGTTCTCAGTGGTGGCAGATGACAGGACAAGAAGCAATGGTCTCAAGTTGCAGTGGGGGAGATCTAGGCTGGATATTAGGAAACACTGTTTCACTAGGAGGGTGGTGAAGCACTGGAATGGGTTACCTAGGGAGGTGGTGAAATCTCCATCCTTAGAGGTTTTTAAGGCCAAGCTTGACAAAGCCCTGGCTGGGATGATTTAGTTGGTGTTTGTTCTGCTTTGAGCAGGGGGTTGGACTAGATGACCTCCTGAGGTCTCTGCCAACCCTAACATTCTATGATTCTAAGAAAATGGAAGGAGCTAATGAATACAGAAAGCAAATGATAAGAGACAGGCAAGTGCTGAGGGCAAAACCAAGGAGTGGCAATCAAATTGTTGTTAGTCTGGCCTACCATTTTGAGCTGAATCCAGTCAGGGCAGTATCCTGAAGCAAAGCCAAAGGTCTGAGTTGGGATCCAGGAGTCAGAAGCCTAAGCCTAAGCCTAAGCCTAAGCCTAAGCCTAAGCCTAAGCCTAAGCCTAAGCCTAAGCCTAAGCCACAGTTGCCGCCAAAGGTGAAGAGTAAACTGAGATAGGAACAGGGAAAGAGCACATTGAGCACCTACTAGACTGCTGCTGCTACTGAGCTTAAGTATTAGTCTACCAACTCTTCAAGCCAATCAGTGAGCTCAGTCAATCAGACAGCTTTTAGCAGGGCCAGCTGTGGTCATTAGGTTGCAAGGAGATTGGTTTTGCTGCAGGCTGGCCCCTCACAGCTAGAAATCCCCTTGCTCCTCAGAGCATTTATCGGGGTATGTTCCTTGCTTAGCTATGGAACAGGCTTGGAGCTGCCCATATGCCCTAGATCACATGCGGGCTCTGAGTCTCACTGACTTTCTTCTACTCCCCACATGTATGACTCCCATGGAGCTGCAATGCAAGGTTTCCGCATCAACTGTGGAGGAGTGTAACCGGAGGAGATCCCGCTCCTTGGCCTACGCAAACCATTCAGAGACCTTCAGTCATTAAATACCACCGTGTGCTTTGTTACCTTGCTCTACCACAGGGGTTCTCAATCTTTTTCTTTCTGAGCTCACCCCTCCCCACCAACATGCTATAAAAACTACATGGCCCACGTGTGCCACAACAACTGCTTTTCTGCATATAAAAGCCAGGGCCAGCATTAGTGGGTAGCATGTAGGGCAATACTCCAGGGCCCCATGAAGCTAAGTTGCTCAGGCATTGGCTTCAGCCCCAGGTAGCTGGGCTCAGGACCTAGGGTTCAGCCCCATGTGGTGGGTCTTCGGCTTTCTTCCCTGAGTCCCAGCAAGTCTAATGTCAGTCCTGCATGGTGGACCCCCTGAAACCTGCTTGTGGACCCCTGGTTGAGAACCACTGCTTTACCCAGCACCTTACTGATCCTTTACATCACATTAATCACAGCATTTTTTTCTCCTCTGCTGAGAGGGAAGAGACATCTCCTTTCAGAGATCCTTCCTGGTTCTGGCTCTACTAGCCTGCCTCTCTTCCCCCAGCACTTCCGTCCTGTGCTCTACCCTCTGAATTAATTGGCTACCTAGCTATTTGCTCCTCCCCAGCCTATTCTAATCCTCTAAGGCGGCACAGGTAAGTCCACTTGGGAGAGAGGGGGTAATTTGTTTAAGTGATCTGAGTGCTGGTTTAGCTGTTGGTTCCCACCACTATGTCACACGCAGTCACCCCACACATCAGCAGAAGTGCTGTGAAAGCCTGCCCTTGAGGCTCTAATTGGCAGGGGGCAAGCAAATAGAGAAACTGGCCTCTTTACCCTTTGAGATTTCTGGTTGGATAGAGGAAGGGCAGGATATCCCACTCCAGCATCCTGTGCTATTTGTGTCCTTGGTAGTTGTAATGGAATGCTAAACTGTATTATACTGTTCAGCCACAGTTTATTGCTGATCAAGGTGACTGCTGCTGATAAAGCTTAGGGTCCGTCTACACACTAGGCACTGGCACTGAAGATACACCACTGAAGTGTTGTAGCGTAGATACTTGATATAGCAATGGAAGGGGCTTTTCCATCCACCTTCTCAAGAGGTGGTAGCTGGCGATAGAAGAATTGTTTCATTGACCTAGTGATGTCTATGCCGGGGCTTAGGTTGACTATGTCTCTCATGGAATGTGAAGCTAGCGGTGTAGCTAGGTTGACCTAACTTTTAGGTGTGCTCCTCCGAGTGTTTGTTACTGATAATGGTGTTGGACTGATTTTTGGAGTTAGGAGGGGTGTCCACCCTAAGGCAAGGAAAGGAGCATGGAATCTACTATTAGCAGAGGGGCCTCTCCACTATACAACAGGAGGACCCATCCTGAAAAGAAAATGGAGGGGAGGCCTAATCCTCTGCTTGTATTACAATCCTGGCATGGTCAGCAGGAAAGGAGAAATAGAAGAGCATTACTTTTGCCTGTCCATTCTTGGCCTGGCCTTCCCACTCCCTCCTTCCTCTCCTACGTTAATCACTGGAACCACAGAAAGCTCTTCACACTGTCTGGGCGAAGGAGGGAACAATGCTGATGAGGTGATTTAGCTCCATTTACATGTGGGAGGAAAAAGTCAAAATGCAGAGGGTACCTGTGATGATGGCAGACCAGGTGCCAACTCATGCCAAAGTCCCCAGGACTCAACTGAACACTGACAGATACATAGCTGAGGTCAGTTTGGCTCACCTTTGTGTTAGTATTGTAAAAATAGGTATTATGATTATAAAAATGTGTTTAGACTTTATTGAATGTTTGTGAGTTGCTGTGTGCGTTACTCTCACTTAAAAAAATCTGTAGTCCATATTGTAAGGTTTTATTTGAGCAGTTGTATGGTGAGCCTCTGTGGCTGTTTAAATAACCAGACAGGAGACAGATGTTAATTAATTTGACGTGCTGGTCTGCAACAGAAGGTGCTACATCCTGCCCAATAGGGAAGCTCCATCAACACTAGACAGACTATTATGGAACATTAAAGAGGGCAACAGATGTTATTTTTCCCAGCCCTGTGAAGATGTGTCATGCAAGTGAATTCCTCGTCAGCTGAGTTTGGAGCTCAGAGCACAAGTGTGGAGGGGGATAAAAACCTCTAACAAGAAAGAACTCTTCTCAGGGCTGCTTGGACTCTGGAGGGGGGAGGGGTGCAAGATTTTCTAGACATAAGCAACAGGTCCCCACCTGCTTAGCTTACATTAGCCCTATAGGACATATAAGAACATAAGAACAGCCATTTTGGGTCAGACCAAAGGTCCATCTATCCCAGTATCCCGTCTTCCGATAGTGACCAATGCCAAGTGCCCCAGAGGGAATGAACAGAACAGGTAATCATCAAGTGATCCATTCCTTATCGCCCATTCCCAGCTTCAGGCAAACAGAAGCTAGGGACACCATCCCTGCCCATCCTGGCTAATAGTCACTGATGGACCTATCCTCCATGAATTTATCTAGTTCTTTTTTGAACTCTGTTATAGTCTTGGCCTTCACAACATCCTCTGACAAGGAGTTCCACAGGCTGATTGTGTGTTGTGTGGAAAAAAATGCTTCCCTTTGTTTATTTTAATCCTGCAGCCTATTAATTTCATTTGGTGACCCCTAGTTCTTGTGTTTTGAGAAGGAATAAATAACACTTCCTTATTTACTTTCTCTACACCAGTCATGATATTATATACCTCTATCATATCCCCCCTTAGTCATCTTTTTTTCCAAGCTGAAAAATTCCAGTTTTATTAATCTCTCCTCATACGGCAGCTGTTCCATACCCCTCATCATTTTTGTTGCCCTTTTTGGAACCTTTTCCAATGTGCACACAGTATTCAAGATGTGGGCATGCCATGGATATAGAGCTTGCTTATTATAGAAGCTTCTATTACTTTTTGAAATTTAAGATTGTAGCTCATTTCTGTGTATGTTTACCTGCTTTAACCTGTAAATAACTCTCTTATTTGGTTTTCCTAGTTAGTAAATCCTTACACAGTATACGAAAGCATGGGCTACAAGCATTGTCTTTGGTGTGAGATGTAAGGAGCACTTGACCTGAGGTAAGTTTCTGGTCCTTTGGGACTGGGAGTAACCTGAATATTGCTGCAAAGAGTCCTGTGGCACCTTATAGACTAACAGACGTATTGGAGCATGAGCTTTCATGGGTGAATACATGTTCCAATACGTCTGTTAGTCTATAAGGTGCCACAGGACTCTTTGCTGCTTTTACAGATCCAGACTAACCCATCTACCCCTCTGATACCTGAATATTGCTGTTATTCTTGGTGTAAGGGCCCATCTATCACAAAGGTAAGCGTCCCTATGTGACAAGATAGGTTGGAGTTTCCAAGGGGACTGTCTCTGATTCCATGGTTAGGCTGTTGTAGTTCTGAGGAGTTCATACTTGATTTGGTTTGTGAAATCAAAATATAGACCTCACAACCAATTTGAAGTTTGTGCCCTGGTTCCTAACAATCTGCCTTGAAGTTTATATTCACATTCTTCAGTCACTGCAGGCAGCTTGACACTGGTGTAGTCATGACAGAATTCACATACCACAGGTCAATTTAGTTTATAGATCATAACCTCAGCACTGTTAAATTTAAACTTGATATTGAGAGTGAACCAGTGTCATATGATGGTCTTGTGAGAAAAGACCTTGAACATTTATGTTTACAGAGGGGAATAGCCTATAAAAAGAAAGTCCCAGTTCAGGAGCTGAGAGCTTTGCTCATAAGTAAGGCTAAGATTTAGTCATGGATATTTTTAGTAAAAGTCTTAGACAGTTCATGGACAATAAACAAAAGTTTACAGCCCGGTGCTACCCCTGGGACCACTGCTCAAGAAAATGTATTGAATATATTTAAGATTACCCTGAGATATATTGATTGAAGTGCAGAAACCTCAAAATGTTTGACAATCAATCATGCTTAATATTTACATAAAATGTGAAATTTTATGAGGAAAATGCATAATGGGGGTGTTACCGGGGTCGTAGTGGGGAGCTGCAAAGAATGGGACAAAACCCCCAAAGCTGGTGGATATTCCAATACTTAGATTCACCAAGTCAGAATAAAACAGCTTCTTTATTACCTTATGGTTACTAAGAAGTCCAAACACCACAGTTCCCTTAAAGTGATCCAGCCTCAGGCCTCCATCCAGGTACCCACGTCAAATATGATGAAAATTTCTGTAAATCTTATTTCATCATATAAAAGAAAAGGTTCTATCAATCCCAAAGGATCAGACACATCACCTCCCAGGTTAATGAATGTTTCAGATCTTACCCAAATACATGCTACAGCCAATTCTTATGAACTAAAATCTAAAGATTTATTTATAAAAAGAAAAGAAAAGTGAGAGTTAAAATTGGTTAAAGGAATCATTACACACCGTAATGGCAAAGATCTTGGCTCAGGCTTGTAGATTGCATTGTGATGGAATAAATTGTTGGCTTTAGTCAAGTCTGTGGAGTACATCCACAGCTTGGATGGGTCATTCAGTCCATTGCTCAGAGCTTCAGTTTGTTGCAAAGCTCCTCCAGAGGAAAGACGCAGGATTGAAGACAAAATGGAGAAGATGCAGCTGCCTTTTATAATCTCTTGCCATGCGGTCTGTGCTTTCCTTTGTTTCAAACACAAGCTGCCCAGCACATGGCTTGGAAGCCTTAGAGTTCTCTCCATAGACATGTCCCTGCCTGCTTTGCTGAGTCATAAGGTGTATCTGCCTTCTCTCAATGGGTCTGTTGTATAGCTGATGGTCCTTAATAGGCCATCAAGCAGGTTAGGAAGTGCTGATGCCAAACTATCTGGGGTGTCACTCAGAAGCATAGCACAAGTTTGAAAGATATACAAACACATCTATAACTCATAATACAAAGATGATACAAACAAGATGATCATATCTAGCAAATTATAACATTTTTGCAGCTATCTTACATGGCATATCTGGCTGATTACTTCATGGGCATTACCCCAGGAGCAAACATTTGAAGTCCAGGTATAGAGCCAATACTTATAAGTTCACATACAAAAATGATACATGCGTACGGATAGCATAATCATAACCAGCAAATCATAACCTTTTCATGGACACCTTACTCGACAACCTTTGTACAATATTTTCTGCAAATATATAACAGTGGTTGCAACAATGCTCAATATGGTCATATTTTAATTAGATAACTTCACAGGGGGGTTGGGCTGGAGGTAATTATGGAAAACTGTTGGATGTGATGGCAATTATTATTGGTAGTTAGAGATTAGATGAAGGCAGCCATCTGTGACCAAAAAAACCCAACAGCAACCTTCTAGAGTTTTAGAGGCTGTAGAAATTGCTGATGAATATGTTGAATCAAGAGCCCATGGGGGGCGCACATTCCAGAGGAAGGAAATGCCCCCTGGCACCTACTTTAAGGGGACTGGAAATAATCCTAATCTCACCTTTGATATAAAACCCAAGGGAGTCTAGGGATTAAAGCCCCCTCCCAAATGGGAAGGCCAGTAATGTGCCATCACTGTGAGGCCCTGGCCATATAAAACCAAATTGACCAAAATGTAAGGGAAACCCCATGATCCACACACCCACCTGCCTCAGTGAATGCCCACACAGCACTGCTCCAGGGGCAGCAGTAGAGCAGGAGAACCCTAGTGAACTGCATTAGGACTGAGCCTTGAGAGGACAGTGAAACATTTACTAAAAATGCTAAGGTACCTGTCATAGATTGTAAGAGTGGGAAGGACACAGCACCCAAGTGGCTTTGGTCATGGAAAGTTTGATAAGGAAGGAAGACAGATTTCCTGGTAAAAGCCTTGGTTGAATTCCCTGTACCTGTATCTTTGGTCAAGGTCTATCCTGAGTATGACACCTTTAAAGGAGATATTGTGGGAATTAGGAATCTACTTCCCTCTGACGTTTTAATAGGTAATGATATTTAGCCCCATCTAAGCAGTTTAATCATCATAACTTACAGCTACAGACAGTATAGCTCTACCTTGCCTGGATTGTCTGTGGACAGCAGAGAGAGCTGCCGGGGTGAGGGCAAGAGATTCCCTTAATCCTTTGTCAGCTGATAGTAACAGTTTATCCCCGGAGGGACAGTTTGAAGGTTCCATTGCTTTGCCAGCATCTGCTCTTAACTTAAGTATACCTCAAAAGGAGTTTATGGAGCTCAACAGGCTGATCCTTGCCTGGACAAGGAGAGGAATGCAGCTCAGAATGGTTCCCTGGCTGTGGAAGGAAAGGATAGATTTTTCTAGAAGGGAGGATCCCATAGGAAAAAGAATTGCCCTGGAGAGGTTTGCAAGAAGGTGCTTGTGCCAGATAAGTACAGCACAGAGTTGCTGCAGATAGCTTATGACTGTCCCTCTGCTGGACATTTAAGAGTGGAGAGCACCTGTGATAGGCTCAGACAGAATTTCTGTTGGCCTCACATGTTTTAGAGAGTAAAATATTACTGTAAGAATTGAGTCTTATATCAGAAGTATATAGGTTAAAAGGACCCTGCAAGACACTTCTGGAGCCATTCCACATCTCCATTAAGGATGTGTTTGCCAGAGTATCTGTAGATATTGTGGGACCCCTACCCACATCTTCCAGAAAAGGAGAGAAATATATACTGGTTGTGATGGGTTCATCCACCAGGTATACAGAAGCCATAGGTCTGTCTAATATAGAAGTGGAGAGTATGGTTACTACCCTAGTTACCATTTTTAGCAGAGCAGGTTTTCTCAGGGAAATGCTGTCAGATGGTGGTGTCAATTTCATGTCTGTAGTTTTCAAAAAGTCATGGAATTTGTGTGGAGAGAGGCATAAAAAGACCATCTTCTATCATGCAGAAACTAATGATCCAGTAGAAAGATTCAATAGGATATTGATGTCTATGCGGAGGATATATGTTATCCAGCAAGAGAATGACTGGGATGTCTTGCTTCCTTAAATATTATTCACATACAAGAAGCTGTAGGTTTTGCCCCCACTGATCGCCTTTATGGGAGACAGATGAAGGGACCCTTAGATTTAATCAGAGGCTCTTGAAAGAGTAGTACAGAAGAGTCAAGACAGCCTGTAGGGGAGTATGTCACTCATTTTAAAGAGAATTTAAAGTCTATGATGGACTTACTACATCGGAACCTTGAAAGGAATCAGGTGTCTCAGAAAGCTTGGTATGACAGGCATGCTGGAGAACGATCTTTTGATAAAGATGACGTGGTGGTGGTGTTGATTCCAGTGAGGAAGAACAAGATGCCAGATTGTTGGGGGACCGAGTGAATGAAGTCACTTATGATGTAATGAAACCCCATGGCAGGGATCAGTGCAAATAGTACATATCAATAGATTGAAAGCTTAACATGAAAGAATGATTATGATGGGGAACATGATTTGCTGTGCTGACGAGGGAACATCTACTGCTCCTTTAATTGATTTTGTAAGGGAGAGTAAGGAGATTTGGAAGGGTTTGAACCCAACCGAAAACCAGGAGATTCTGGTCCTATGGAAATACCATAGGCAGATGTATTCCAACCTGCTAGGTTTAACAAACAAAATTGTGCATTCCATTAAAACTACAGCATGACACCCTGCTCCTAGCAAAGAAGAAATGGAAAGACAGATTCAGGATGAGGTGGAGAGCATGCTAGACATGTGGGAGATTACTAAAATGAAAAGCTCCTGGGCATCTCCTATGGTGAAGGCATGTAAAAAGGTTACAACCATAAGATTTTGTGTGGATTTTAGAAGGGCAACACCATTGCCCAACCTGATCTCTGTCCCATGTCCTGGATAAAGTACCTACTGGATCTCTTGGGGGGGGTGTGCAAAATTCATAAGTACTCTAAATTTGACTCAAGGATATTGGCAAATTCCCTTAGATGCCAATGCCCAGGAAAAGTCAGCTTTCATTGTGAAATCTGGCCTATATAAGTTTAAGGTTATAACTTTTGGATTAATTAATGCAGGGGCTACCTTTCAGAGGCTTGTCAATGAGGTTCTGCAGGGTTTACAAATCTCCAGGGTCTATGTGGATGACTAGGATATTTTTAGTGACTCCTGGCAAGCCCACCTGAACCATGCAGGAATTGTATTACAGAGACTTAGAGAAGCCAACCTCACTGTCAAGGTGTCCAAATGCAAGATGGGGGCTGCAGAGGTACCTTATTTACACAGAGGGTGACCAGTGGATTTGTCCACCCTGATCCTTTAACAGGAGAAACCATTTGGAAATGGCCTGCCCCACAAACCAAGAAGCAGGTCCAAGCCTTTACTGGTCTAGCCAAGTATTACTGGAGGTTTGTAAAGGGGTGTAGCAACATTGTGACACCCATAATGGACCTTACGAAAAAGGGGAAGTTAGACGAGATGATATGGACAGAGGCCTGTAAGAAAGGCTTCAAGAACATAAAGGAGGCTTTGTCTGAAGAGCCAGTTTCAGTTAGCCCCAATTTCAGCAAACTCTTTGTGCAGTACACTGAGGGTTCTAATATTGGGCTAGGCGCAGTGCCAGGGCAGGCTGAGGAAGGGGACAAGAGGTCCCCCATTTCCTTGTTGAGTAAACAGCTGCATCACATCTGACAGAGTTATGATGTCATTGAGGGGGAATGTTATGTCCAAGTTTGGGTTATTAAACAACTTAAACTTTATCTATATAATAGCAAGTTTAAGGTTCTAAAGGACCACTCCCTGCTTCTTTTAAGTGTATGTGCAACGTGCCTCAGGTGGCACGTGACCAGGATTCATCACAGAATTTGGCCCACTGGTTGGATCATTAGCTTCCCCAGCCTGGGCCTGTCATAAACAGATAGCTAAGGGTTAATGTTTCTTTTACCAGTAAAGGGTTAACACCTGACCAGAGGACCAATCAGAAAACCGGATTTTTCCAAAGTCAGGGAGGGAATTTTTGGAGTCTGTGTCTTTTTCTGTTTCTCGGCTATGGGAGGCTTCTTTCTATCTTCAAGCTTCTAATCTTCAGTTTTCAAAGTTGTGAGTACAAAAGTAGCAAAACAATAGGCTTTTATATGTTTTGTTTTGTATTTACATGTGTGTAGTTTGCTGGAATGTTTAAATTGTATCTCTTTTTGAATAAGTCTGCTTATTCATATTTTCTTCTTCACGGTAATAGCACTGATGTCATTTATGCGTCAACTTAAGCAGAGAGTTCACATTTCATGTGTTTTTTTTCTTTCTTTTTTATATTAAAGCTTACTTTTTAAGACTTGTTTGAGTTTTTCTCTCTGTAGGCTAAGGAACAAAGGGGAGGGGAGATTCTGCTTCTGTGTTTAGATCTACAGAGGGTAGCTCTGCAGCACCAGGGAATTTGTGGGAGGGGGAAGAGAGATAGAATCATTTCTGTTTCCTTGTATTTGGGGTTTGTCTCTTTGTGGAATAGAGGACATGCTTCTTGGTATTGTGATGTAAAGAGATTGTATCAGTACTCTCAGGTTAGCCCAGAGAGGAAAGTCTGGGTGGGAGAGAGTGGGGGAAGGGAAGTGGGTTATTTCCCTTTGTTGTGAGACTCAGAGTCTCTGAGTCTTGGGGTCCCTCCAGGGAAGGTTTTGGGGAGATCAGAGGGAGCCAAAACCCTGGAATTTTTGGATGGTGGCAGCGAGATCAAATCTGAGCTGGTCATTAAGCTTAGAGGGGTTCATGCTAGCTTCTCAGGTTATGAACGCTAAGGTTCAAATCGGAGTAGGAAAGCTAAGACAGGGCCAAATACTGACGCAATGTGTGACATGGACACTGATTCCTGCCTCACTAATATGGTTGCACCAGGCCAAAGGGACCAATTTGAGACTACTACCTTGGAGTCTGGCACTACAGGAGTATGACATAGAAATAACCCAAGTCAAGGGAAAAGAAAATGTTGTGACAGATGCCTTATCAAGAATAGGGGGATGCTGAGTTGTATTCAGGCGTGTCAGTGACACCTCTTCCTACATCATTCATTGGAGCCACCAAAAGCCTTTCAGAGGATCTAGGGGAAGGAGGGGATGATGCTGCAAAGGCAGCTGAGCCGCATTGGGAGGGAAAAGTCCTAATGCAGAGGGCACTCGTCCCTATGAGTCTGTGGGGCACAAGCAGGTCCTATGTTGCTAATACAGCCTTAAGGTTTTTAAACTATTCCTCAAGAATTTGCCCTCTTAATCTGTGGGGCCTTGACTAGACAGAATTGTTCTAGAAGGACCCACAGGTTCCCAGGCAAAGTATGTAACTTGAGGCATTGCTCTCTCCTTTGATACAACAATCTCCAGCTGGGCTGGGTTTTGCTTCCCTCCCCTTTGAATAATGAGATGGAAGCATTGGTCTAAAGGTATGGGACTAAAATTGTTCACTGAGCCAAGTGGATTTTGCTCAGTTGCTTGCCAGGTGCTCGCTTCCTAGCTAAGAGGTGTGAAGCAGCATCTCATGTACTGAAAATGTGCAGCTCTGAAAAAATCGTATCTAAAATTGCAGTCTTATAGCTCCGCTAGATGGCATGTTAGTGTGCAGCAAGGCAGAGTCTGACTCAACCGGGCACTACCTTGCCAGACAGTAACTGGCCATGTGGACCCTGCTACCATATGGTATAAATTCCACAGCACACTTGGATGACCATGTCAGCTACGGAACTCTGCATGGTAGCAGTGTCCACACGGCCAGGTAGTGTGTGCCAAGCTTGTGAACCGTAGAGTCACACCCACGCTTGCTGCACACTAACTTGCTGTATAGACAAACCCATGGTGAACTTCTCATATGGGAAGTGATTTTCTAAGTCTTCCTAACATTGTTAATTTCACACAAATATTTTCAAACTTGGTACTTGTCTGTATGAATATTCAGTTCAAGTAGTTTCAAAGCGGGGTTGATCAAAGCAAACCACAGAACTTCTAGTGAGTTACAGCAGGATCCAAGTGGATAATCAATGGGGGAGACTAGGGCAGGACAGATTAACACTCCTGCTTGCTGTGAACCAGGTGTTAATAAGACTTTATTCTTGGACAGACTCCTCCATAAGGACCAGTTAAAAGTCAAACTTGAAGTTTCAAAAATCAGTGGTTCTTCCATTATTGGTGTGAAGGAAGAAAGGTATATATAATTTAATTCCCGCAACATAGAAATGGCTGAAGGGATTTTCCTTAAAGTTTTAACCCCCCCAAATTCACTTTTGGCAAAATCTAAACATGGGAAACTTTAGCCCCAAGACAGAATATTTCTGATAATGCTGAGCAACAGCAAACATAGGCTTATAAATGAAACTGTGTTAAATCTGAACTATAGTAAGTTTCCACATAAGGTATACTTGGTAGCACCTGTGTTGCTGCCCCCATTCAATTAAGTTGTCCATTTAAGTTAATTGTTGAGGTGGCAATGATGCATGATGAAGTTAACAGGAAAGTACAAACCAGCAGATTTCATCATACAATACTTCATCTTTTCCCCTCCCACCTGATGAGTTGGCAGCTGGTGCGCTGTGACCATTGCTTATCATGCTGATTATAATCATCTCATTATTAACGTGTGCTCCCCCACATCTGTTTGTCATATGTATCTGTTGTCTCTTGTTTTCAACTTATAGTGTAAGCTCTTTTGGGCTGGAGAGGTCTTCTGGTCAGAAGTTTGTATAATGTTTAGAACAACAATGGCCCTGGCTTCGAGGCAGTATGGCAATGCAAATTAATCATAGTACTTCAGAGTATTTTGATGCACGATATTCCAAGACAGATGATTGTTAGAGAGCTACTGGTAGCAACCTGCGTTCTTGATAATGTGTCCAGACTCTTTCTTGACTTACACAGTTCCCCCAGCCTTGTTCCCCACCTTTGAGGGAATACAGTTCACAGGTTTGTTAAAACTACAAGAGGGGTTGTGCTATATCCCAAGGTATTTAAGCAGTTTAACCTTTCCCCAGAGATTACTGTTAGAGACAAGATCAAATCACAAATTGTAGGAGTGATTGGATCTGGGGCTTTGGCGCAGGTCTCTCTCTTGTTGCCAACAGCTATTTTAATCTTTAATGAAACAGTCTGTTCCTTAGAGTGATTTGGAAAGGAACCAAAGCCCTGTGGTTTTGATTTTCACTTTATTTAAACACAAGTCAGCACAGAAGAATCATCTTTCCAGCTTGTTCAAGTCAGACTGCAGGTTGTTGCTAATCTAGGGCTGCATTACAGTCCTCTGTCATCAGCGTGCATATACAAAGAGGAGAAATCACTCTGAAATGGAAAGTTATGAACAAAAGATGGATGTAATGAGGTTCTCCTGTTCACCCTCACTCTACGGGACCCCTGAGCCCACAAATCAGCCAGAGACCTCTTCTGGGAGCAATCACTAGTGCTTTTTATTTACCATGTCAGCTCCCACCATCTTCTATTTACAGACTACTCCAAAGTAGAAACCTGGGAGACAGATAGCTTCTCAAGCCAGCAGGGACGCACAGCACTTGGCTCCTCCCTTTCCTTTCTCCACCCCGCCCCTTCCTGCCTGCCTGCCAGCCCTATATAGCCCTGTCATAAACAGATAGTTGAGGGTTAATGTCTCTTTTACCTGTAAAGGGTTAAGAAGCTTAGTAAACCTGGCTGACACCTGACCAGAGGACCAATAGGGGGACAAGATACTTTCAAATCTTGGTGGAGGGAAGTCTTTGTTTGTGCTCTTTGTTTTCAGTTTTGTTTGCTCTTGAGACTAAGAGGGACCAGATGTACATCCAGGCTCTCCAAATCTTTCTGAATCAGTCTCTTATGTTTCAAAATTGTAAGTAATTAGCCAGGCAAGGCATGTTAGTTTTATTTTTGTTTCCTCAACTTGTAAATGTTTCTTTTTGCTGGAAGGATTTTTACCTTTGTTTGCTGTAACTTTGAACCTAAGGCAAGGGGTGGTCCCTCTGGTCTATAGGAATCTGATTACCCTGTAAAGCATTTTCCATCTTGATTTTACAGAGATGATTTTTATCTTTCTTTCTTTAATTAAAAGCTTTCTTTTTAAGAACCTGATTGATTTTTCTTTGTTTTAAGATCCAAGGGGTTTGGGTCTGGACTCACCAGGGATTGGTGGGGGGAAAGGAGTGGGGATGGTTAATTCCTCCTTGTTTTAAGATCCAAGGGGTTTGGATCTGTGTTCACCAGGGAAGTGGTGAAGCCTCTCAAGGCAACTCAGGGAGGGGAAAGTTTTGGGGGGACAGAAAGTGTCCCAGACACTGAAATTCTGGGTGGTGGCAGTGTTGCCAGATCTAAGCTAGTAATTAAGCTTAGAAGGGTCCATGCAAGTCCCCCACATCTGTACCCCAAAGTTCAGAGCGGGGAAAAAACCTTGACAAGCCCGCTGGCTAATAAGGCCTGCAAGTGCTTCCCTTCTGTCAATTAGGTGTGGCATACTTAGTCAGCAACAATTAATGCTTCTTAACTGGAGCAGGGCTAACAGAGGGCTGGCTCAGGACCTCCTGGCCAGCATCCTGTTACAATGGATAACAGAAAACAGAAAAACAGACAAGGAAAGAAATAATCACTGAGGTGCCCCAGTTGTTATGCGCTGTAATGTTAGAATATGGCTTATGAAAATCTTCTCTAGACCAGTGTTTCTCAGTGACCAATCCATGGGCCAATGCTGGTCCCTGAGATTTTCCTCACACAGTATAGAAAGGCATCAGACCAGTTCCTGGTATCAAAAAGGTTGAAAAACACTGCTCTAGACAATTCTTCAAGCACCCAGCAAGCCAGTTTTTGGAGTCACTGGTTACCACAGCAGCTCTCAGTTTTAGGAAGAATATGGTTGACTAAGTTCAGAAATGTTAGGTTAAACAAAAAATACTCTTGTATTATAATCTCCATCTATTGTGTTAGAAATACGATTAGTGATCTTCAGAAATATATCGATGAAATGTCTACCTCTGAAGCCTGGGTGTGCTGGAGTCAGAAGATCTTTCCTCTTCAGAGGCTGACATCTGTGAATATACATATTTTCCAAGTCATATCACCAAAATGGATACAACTGAAATAAGTTCACATTGTTTCAAACCTGATTTACTGTCTCCTTTATGGATGCGGCCTACCCTGGCTCTCTACCAAATAGATGGAAGAGCTCCAGAAAAGCCCAAAGTCAGCTATTTGCTCATCTAGTCAAGAAGAGGAAGCCAGGTTAGGGAGCTTTAGATTGAATTACCTTTCCCAAAACTTTTCTTCAGACAATCTCAGGCAGAGCTTTCCTAGCTTCAGTATAACTACTGCGGGGCCACAACAAAAAAAATAAAGAATATGAATGGATTGATTAGAGCTATTACTGATACCAGCAATGGCAGTGTTTAGAACCATACTAAGAAGTCAGAGCCCAATCCTGTGGGGTGCTGAGAACCTTCACTTCTCAATGAAATCTCTCTGTTTTCAAAAATAGCAGCATAATCTCAAATCCATATTTAGGCACCTAAATGAATGGTCTGATTTTTAAAAGTGATGAGTGTCTTCCATTTATTTGGAAGTCAAAGGGACCTGCTGGCTGCTCAGTGCTTTTGTAAGTCAGACCTCTTGTTGAAATGCCTAAATAAGGATGTAGGAGTCAGACTTTAGGCTATTGTTTTTAAAAATCTTGGCATTGTTTTCTACTCAGAAATTGCAATAATATTGTGACTTACTGTTCAGATACAGCCCAGAAAGGTTAGTTGCTGCAATATATTTATACCTCTATCCAGGGACCCATCTATTCTGCAAGTCTGTTGTAAACTGCACTGCTTGCCACAGAATTGTTCTCCAAAATCTGATCCTTCACTTAATGTTTTCTGGCTCTCAGGTTGCTAAAATAGTTTTGAAAAAGTGAACCCACTGTAAACCAATAGAGGGTCTGACACAGTGGTTAAACAATGGTGGGAGATGGCATGTCACAGCACTTCTGCTCCTGGTAGCATTGTGTAGCTGCACTGGTAATGGTGCCATACCAGGAAAGTTTTAGAAGAATGCTAGTGTAGACACAATCTTAGGTTTAAAACTGACACCACTGAAAGTCATCAGTTATCTGTTCATTCATTACCTGTTCTGTTCATTCCTGCTGAAGAACCTGGCATTGGCCACTGACAGAAGATAGGATACTGGGCTAAGTGTAGGGTGACCAGATGTCCTGATTTTATAGGGACAGTCCCAATTTTGGGGGCTTTTTCTTATATAGGCATCTATTACTCATTACCCCCGTCCCGATTTTTTACACTTGCTGTCTGGTCACTCTAGCTAAGTATACCTTTGGTCTGACCCAGTATGGCCATTCTTATCAGGTCATATAGTTGTTAACTGAGTCCATGGTGAATCCTGAACACCAGGAGGATAATTTTGAATTGGAATCCGAGATGAATACAGCCTCACTGAAGATGAGGTGGGCTGGACGTAATATGTTCCTACTTTTAATAAGAAGAAAATAGTCTGGACTCAACATTCTGGACTCCCTAATGTTTCCCTGGTAAGGATCTAGGCTGAATAGCAAAAAGGGAACTGTAATAGTCAAAGTGAAAAGAGATGAAGGCATGAGTAAGAATTCAACAGAGGCAATATCATGATTAAGATGTAAAGGTGGCAATGGCCATGATGGTGATAGGCAGGTATTCAAAGAGATGTAAGTAGAGAAAAGTTCAGGGTTAAGGATAACTCTGAATATTATTGGCCTTTCTTCTATCATAAGAGGTATCTTCATGAAAGTGCTATTTATCTGACATGATTTATAATACTGCAATGCGTTCATTGCAGTTTTAAAGCACAGTTTCCCTAGATAGCAGTGTACACTGCAATTGCATAAAATATACTCTTTGTTTCTACTTTTTCATATTTTTTCCTCTTTATTAGCCAGTGTTTCTGTTTCCTCTATTTCCTCTGAAAGTTATTGCTAACATTAATCTCACCAACGATTTATATCGAAAAGCACAAAGCTACCGACAGTAACAGATGTGGCAGAAATTTAGAGAAATATATAGATATGTCAATGAAAAATTATAGAATTTCCACAGATGTACATTTTCTTCAGTTAAATGTTAAATTGTTTCCTTTTTAGTCCAAGTTGCCCCAATATGCAAGGTTAGAAACAAAAAAATCAATGTTTTTTCAACCCTCCAGAAAGGAATGGCCTATAATTTATAGGTTTGTAAAAGTAAATTTAAACAGAACCTAATAGTAGATTTTACAACAAACACTTTTTGCATGTCTCTTACAGAAGAAACATAATACATATGAGTGCTGCCAGGAAGAAAGTTGAAAACTGCAGTGCACAAGATGTCCTTAACACAAAAAGGGATTAATTTGTTTGAAGAATCACCTTGTTTTGTCCTTCTTTCTAACCATTTGCTTTTGCTCTTGGTTCTCTGTCTTCCTGTTAAGTACTATAGGTGGTATATAAGGAAGAGTGGTTCTCACAACTGGCATGGGCAGCATGATTGCCATCTTTATGTTTTAAATGACTGTCCAGAGTATCTCTCATTAGAGAATGTTTCCTTTGGGAGGTGAGTTAGCAGCTGAGGTGTGTTTACTGTTCTAGATGTGATCGGGTAGGTGAATAGAGAACAGGGTGGTTAGGTGGGGAAATGACTGGAAACAGTGTCTGAGGATATGTACATATAGGTGGGCATGGATGGATAACCATTGGTGGCTGGGTTAACAGTAGAAAAGGTGGACCATTGTATAAACATAACCGAGAAACAGAAGAGACTAGCCTTAATACTGTACAGGAAGGTGTTTAAGAATATTCGCTGATGGGGCCCCCAGGACTGTATATGGCAATCAGGTCCTTAAAGCCAGATGGTCCTACCACATCCCCTAATATTTTAGGATATCATTTATGGGGAGGCTAGGATATTTTTTTGTTGGCATATGAAAGAATTATAAGGATTCAATGTAAAAAAGAAGCAATAACTGAGAAATAACAAATCATGTATCTTTGTACCTCCTAAGATATATTAAAAAATGTTCAGAGGCCTGGCACATTAGACATATTGGTATGATTTACAGTAAAAGTGGAATTATTTTACTGTTTGATGAAGTGGTTGGAAAAAAATCACCAAAAGCAAAATCAATGAAAAAGGGAAACCAAAATTTTCAAAAATTTAATCATTTATTGATCTTGTTTCCTCAGCAGCTGTCATTATTTGTATTATGTCAACATCTAGAGACCTCAACCAGGATCTGCTGTGCTGAACTGCATGCAAAGTAAGAGTCAAATACAATCCCAGCCCCAGAAATCTTAACAATCAGATTAAGGCCTGTGTAACTTGTTGTAAGGGGATGTATTGAAGGTCAAAGGTATAACTGGGTTAAAAAAAGAATTAGAAAAGTTCATGGAGTACAGATCCATCAATGGCTATTAGCAAGATGGTCAGGGATGCACCCCATGCTCTGGGTGTCCCTAAACTTCTGACTGCCAGAAGCATCAGAAGACAAGCGACTGAGCTACACAGACCATTGGTCTGACCCAGTAAGGTCATTCTTATGATGGATTGAGGCCTAAGTCAGATTACTATAAAACATGTTTGTGATGATTTTTGCCATGATTTCCATTGCTGTAACTGGGAAAAAGTTTGGAGACTGCTTGTGTATGGGACATCTGTGTCCTTTTTGTAATGAGAAATGACAAATTTTCAAGGGATGCTAGGAGCCTTGGTATGTCTTGTGAGCTGGGACGGTAACTCATGAAGTATGAATCCAGAGAAACTGCTGTAGGTCTGGAAGCTTCAGCCAGTGGAGCTGACCACATTTGGGAAAGATTAGTTCAATATAAATAGAATGAGTAGACTTTGAATAGCAATGGGTCTGAGCTGTAAAACACAGAGGTATATTTTCAAGGATCCCAGGTTTAGAAATGCTTGGAGCTGGGGTTTCACTTCATAGAGAAGAGGCCTTAAATCAGAGTTGGAACATCTCTCCCTCCTTTCACACAGTTATGGGGTGTTCAGACCTGGGGTTTGGCTGAGCCTAGGTCTAATTTTTCATACCATTTTATGTTACCCTAAGTCACTCATTAAAGTAGGTGCCAACTTTATTTAAGCTGATAAAGGCCTCTGTCACAATGTGGTTTCAGACTCATACTGTAAAACAATGGAGGGGGTCACGCATGGGGAACAGAGGGCATCGCTCACACAGGGCATAGCAATGGGAATATTAACAAGAACTGTACAAAATTCAGCAACTTCAGCGGCCTCCCTCCCTACTCAAGTGTGAGGGACCACTACACTCTGCAACAGGTCTACTCTGAGCTCCACGGTACTGCCTAATATAGGGGGTCCTCCAAGGGATTTATATTATCTCAGTTATTACAACGGGGCCATCCTGCCTGCATTTTAAGGGCTGTCCCTTATTTGAGGCTGAATGGCTCATGACCCATTTCCATGTAGGAACCCCTAAGAAGCATTTGATCTGGTAAATGCTGCAATTCAAAGGATTCCCTATGTATTGTGAATCAAGTAGTGTGGGGGTAAAACCCTTTCAGAAGAAGTTTTGTCCTCTGTTTTTCATCTGGTTGGTTTTTATTGCTCAAGTTGGATGCAGA
Source organism: Chelonoidis abingdonii (assembly GCF_003597395.2). Classification (NCBI taxonomy): domain Eukaryota; kingdom Metazoa; phylum Chordata; order Testudines; family Testudinidae; genus Chelonoidis; species Chelonoidis abingdonii. The sequence continues at coordinate 59,650,205 of NC_133771.1, read as the reverse complement.
GGTTGCCTTAGGGTAACATTCCCAGGATTCTTCACAAAATTTAGCAAGACAAAACTGTTTCTCTGATGTTGTCAGTTATTCAGCAGACATTTCCCTATGTATTCTGCGATAGTATTCCACTGCTAGGAGCTCCATGCCTGCATAGTCTAGCGAGGTTTGGTCAAAGCTGTTAGGACTTGCAGTAGCATGATAGTAAAAACCTCCATCTGAAGGATAATCCCTCTCTGAGCTGTATCTGGGACAGATATCACCCTGTTACTCAGGGCTGTGCCTGAAGACATAATCTAGTGCAAGGTGTTTCATACTAGTTCTATGCTTTATTTCCTCTTTGAAACCTTCCCTCCTCCTCCCCTGCCCACCCCACCACATCTTTAATAGTAGGATATGTAATATTATCTTCACCTAGGAGACAGGAAGGACTTGTGTAAAGACTTTCTAGTTTCTTGGGCTTTGTAAACCTGATTATAAATGGAAAGATAGATCTGTTCAACTGCATAGCTGCCTAGATAGCTTTTTTTAATATCATTCTTGGACAGATGATAGATGCCTGTACAATATTATTTATGGGCCCATAAGTAACAATGAAAATAGGGAACAAAAATCATCATAGAAATAACTGACAAGTCAGCACAGTGGAGAAAATAATCAGGAAAAGGATTTGGGGATGGTCAGACATAAATCACTAAATCCGTCTCTACAATATTTGACAGTAGTGTTAAAAAAAGCAAACAAGCTAACATGAAGCTATTAACATTTTCCAGTAATTTGACAGATATTTTGGCACTAATAAGGCTACATTAGGATGAACCAGTGTATGCAATTTGGCAAACCTGGTTATAAAAGGTTGAGCTAGAATGGGAACAGGAGAGAGCAGCACAATTCACTAATGGGTTTGAGGTGCACATTATGAAGGAATAGTTTTAAGATGTGGCCCATTGGAAACTAGAAAAATAGGTCAGTGGGATATATAAGCTGCTAAAAGGAAAGGAACAGTTGGATAGCAAATGGGGTGTTTGAGAATGAAACTAATTTGAAAATAAGAATGTAAAGACTCAGGCTGAGGGGCAGTTAAGGTGTGATAAGCAATTCAGGTGCAATTTCTTTACACAAATGTTGATTTGACTATGGAGTGAATTCACAATGCTGGCAGTAGACATTTGTTCTGTAGAATAAACCTAGTCAAAAGGGAGATGGAGAATTTCAGATACAAGCAGACATGGAGCAGTGTAGTCAGTCATTGAATTGTGGAGTTCATATATTTAGAGATAGCTGTACTGCCATGTTATTCCCCAGGTAAATCTTAACTGACAGTGCAGTCATTCTCCAGTCTCTTGATGATTTTGCAGATCATGGTCATATCTGACTCTTTCATTCTATGTAGAAAGCTGAATGTTTCTGAAGAAAAGCAAGCAAGGATGAATGCAGATGATGTTTCAGATGCCCTGTCCTAATTATACTCAATCCTAGCAGTCAGTGCTTTAGTAATAAAAATTTAGACATAACATTCATGAGTTACTCTATCCCACGTGAGGGAGCTTTTTTACAATTTAGAATGGAGCGGGATAACAGTTAATGGCTGAGCAATAAACACTCCAACTAACTCACTACAGAAGCCTCTCCTGTGGTTAACCTGATGTACTGGGCCATATCCAGCTTGAGTAATTATGTTCTGCTAGTTATGCATTTGTTCTGTGTTAACTTTACATTTGGGCTGTTACAGTACAGCTGTGAAACATGTACATTCAAACAATTAATAATAAAGAAACTGCAATTCTTCAAATTAGGGAGTTATAGAAGAGTTCTGAAAACATTGTAGATAGACTACGTAACCAACAAAAAATACTGGAGACGATTGGAATTTAGCAAATGCTGCTTAGAGATCTTATGAACAGAAAGATTCAATTTATTTACAGGGCACATTTTAAGAGGTTCAGAGGGTGATGCATGTTTATGGAGACTGGAAGTGAGGGCTGATGGTAGAAGAACATTAGGCAGAAAATGAAGATCTTGGCCAGATGCTGTAACAGCCAGTGGATCAAAAGGACTGTTCATCCACAAAGAGCTAAGCAGAGGATCATATGGAGTGGGTTACTATGGCTGCAAATCTTCAGGGATGGAGATGGACATCTCTAAGCAAACTAATATGTACTTCTGTGTGTGATGCCTTAATAACATTTAGCTTTGTCCTGGTAAAGATCAAATGTAAAATTATACTTACAGGAGAGGCTGGGCATGGAGATTATTTACATGTCATTATTATAATAACAAATGGCAGCTTTCCATGGCCCAGGTTGCTTTGCCTTCTGGTAAAAGTCTGTGGAAGGGGACAAAGCAAAAGGAAGTCTCCACTAGGAGAGGAGTCCAGTGTAAGGGATGGATACGTAGAAAACAGGAGACACTGGGAAATCCAGAGGTGAAGATGAAAATTTATTTAAATTCTTCCCTATAATTATAATAAAGTGACTTCTTATGGGTTATTAAATCATGATGGAGAAGCTGAAATACATTCTTGGAAACAATTTTAAGCTAATTCCTACACATCATTGTTTCTTTTGTTCACACAGTGCATTGTAATTTAGTCAAATGTGAATTCCTGGAGCTTTCAACCTTAAAAGGAATTAGATTTAGGGAAGAAAGGAACCTTAGTCCATAATTGGCTATAGACGCCTACATACAATGCAAAATAATTTAAATTACATTCACCATGAAGCATCTGAAAGGCAGTTTTTACTTGGAGATAGAGAACACTAGTAACCTGAGGACCATTCTTCAGCTGGAAGCCATTATCAAGCAGCAAGAACTGAGAGATCTAATCTAAACTAGGAGGACTAGCTGTGGGAGTAATTAGTCCGTACTGGCAGCACTGAGGGCTGCTGCTAGTCAATGTGTAGTTTAAGCATGTGTCCTTTACCATGGCTTTGGGCATGTTGTGCTTGTGAAAGAAGCTAATAAAACATATTTTAATATCTGTGGATATCCAATTGCTTTAAGTGCCACTTGCTGTACACAATGCAAGTCTTACAATTACAAGCACTCAGAGGTGTTTGCAAGGTAACGAATATTCAGGAAGAAAGAAAAAATAAAAAGTGCTGCTGAATAATAAAACCATAAAAATATTAATGAACTGTAACTTGATAGTCCTCACCACAAAGTAAATCAAGTCGCTTCTCAGCAAAACTGGGCTCTGCGTCCTTCGGAATGGGAGACTGATGGTTTATTAGAGGGACAGCAATAAAATAGGCAGAACATCACAGCCTGTTTGAAAGAAAAACAAAATAAAAAATGACTCAAGTATTCGATAAGTGTTACACGGGGAACCATTTTTAATCTGCTTTGAATGCGGGATGTGTTCATTTCCCCTTCTCCTGTTTATATAGAGAAGCTCAGTCTAAGGTTATATTAACAGCACGTGTTGGAGGGCTTCCCCTTCACCCTCTCCCCTGGTTCTTGTCTTGTAGACAGAAAGCAGAAGACCGGAAGTCTGAAGCGCAGACAATGCGATGTTTATTGGGGTGAGTTTCCAAGCAAGCTTATTCCGAAGCCCTTCATACTAGTCAGGTTTATCTCTATATGCCAATAGAGTCTATTCCCCAGTGTTCCATTCCCAGCGTTTACCCCACGTCCCGCTTCCCAGCTCCGACACCGCAGGGCGTTTACCCCACATCCCCCTTCCCGGCTCCGACACCACGGAGAGTTTACCCCTCGTTCCCCTTCCCGGCTCCGAGGTTGCAGAGCGTTTACTCTATGTCCCTCTTCCTGGCTCTTACACTGCAGAGCCTTGCCTGTGTCCTTGTCCCTGTTCCTTATTCCCATTCCCCTGCCTTAGCAAACATGATTCCAATTTCCCTTCCCCCCCACTTCCTGGTTGACCCCAGTTTATATAGCAATATTTTAAGCTATATCTTAACCAATCATTTTACTGAAATGTAACTAACCAATCCTAACATACTGTAACATAATTCTCTAACCAATTACATCCCACTACCCTAATTAACTTACACCTAGCAATTAGAGAACCAGACAGATTAACAATAGAAAAATGGGGTCCCTTAAGATAAAACCATACAGAAATGAGGGTTTCACAACCATAATCATTGATAAGTGATTTCTTGCCAGACAGGATGCTATCAAATTAAGTCTTCCTTAACCACCTTAAGATCTATTTCTTTGTCTGGTGGTGATGAGCACTATTAGGACAGGATTGTCTTTCTAACCAGATTATGTCAATGCGACTGGTCTGGAATGTGAGGATCAGACCATACAATTCCCAGCTTATGGCTGTCCCTGCTGCTTAACCAAAGGCCTTAGCCTAAGAACAAGGCCTCAGACTATCCTAGTGAGAGAAGGCCCATACACAGGTGGACTGTGATTTTGATTCTTTGTTTTTATACTCTTGTAACTAGCTAAGTGATAACAATATACCTACGTTCTTAAAGTATAGGTCTTTACAGGCAGGCCTGCATATCTATATTCCAACAGCATGCACGACACCCAACCTTTGTGTTCATTTGAACTTTTCAGTCTAATTGGGGATTTCTAGAACACGGCCGAATCCTTACAAAAACAAATAAACCACAACAACCACAAATTGCACTAATGGACAATTGATTCAGCAGTGACTGCTCGCTGCTTTGACTAGATGCAGTGAGGATGTATATTCTGTGGGATCAGAGTCATAAAGTATCTCTGAAGGAAAGACTTAATACTCTAGCACCAAGCTGCACATCAGTGTCTAACATTAACGATGTCAAGCTCTCATGTTAAAAGCCTTAACAAAATATTTATATTGAATATATATATATACATTAACCCTTCTGCAAGGTGCCAAGGGCAGCACAAGGCTGGTGTTCAATCTTTCTAGAGGTCCTATTCTCAAATAAAAGAAACAATGGCTCAAGCCCCACTCAGAGCCCCATTTCTACTTGCAGGGAGCTTAGAATAAAACCTCCGAAGTCCCTTTTGCAAGTTCCTTCCCACTTGCAGAACTCAGTCGTCTTTGAGTATATGGAACACAAATTATTTCTCTTCTTTTTGGGGTGGGGAAAAGGAAAATAAAAACATGACAACCATATATCTATATTTGCATGCAGTAAAAGTAACAGTTTGACAGCAGAATGATCAGCACCAAAGTTCCAATTATTAATTATCTGGCTTGTTAAACTCTGGAACTCTTACTTCACCCATTTAAAGATCCCACTTATAGATCATAGATTCATAGATTCATAGACTCTAGGACTGGAAGGGACCTCGAGAGGTCATCAAGTCCAGTCCCCTGCCCTCATGGCAGGACCAAATACTGTCTAGACCATCCCTGATAGACATTTATCTAACCTACTCTTAAATATCTCCAGAGATGGAGATTCCACAACCCTCCCTAGGCAATTTTATTCCAGTGTTTGAACCTACCCTGACAGTTAGGTAACTTTTCCTAAGGCCACCTAAATACTCCCTGCTGCAGTTTAAAGCCATCTGCTCTTGTTTTATCTTAGAGGCTAAGGTGAACAAGTTTCCTCCCTCCTCTGACCATACTATACAACCCTTTTAGATACCTGAAACTTGGCTTATCATGTCCCTCTCAAGTCTTCTCTTTTCCATAACAATATAACCCACATGTCTTCAGCCTTTCTTCATAGGTCATGTTCTCTCAAGACCTTAATCATTCTGTTGCTCTCTCCTGGACACCTCTCGCAATTTCTTCCACATTCTATTCTTGAAATGCGGTGCCCAGAATTGGACACGTAATACTCCAGCTGAGCTAGACAGCGACAGTTAAGAGCAGAAGAAGACTTCTCGGCCTCTAGGTTTACAACACACCACGCGTTAATGCATCCCAGATCACGTTTGCTTTCTTTTGCAACAGTTGATCAACACTGTTGAACGTCATATATTTAGCTTGTGTCCACTAGTAGACCTAGATCTCTTTCCTGCCATAACTCTTCCTAGAGAGTCTCTTCCAGTCTGCTTGTGTGCAATACTATTTGTTCCTTCCTAAGTGAGCACTTGCATTCTGTTTTATTAACTTCATCCGCTGTTTACTTCAGACACATTTCTCAATATTCAGATCATTGAATTTGACCCATTCCTCCAAGCGGTTAGTATCTGTCTGCAACAACTTAATAAGCGTATCTTTCTATGCAACATCTAAGTCATGATGAAGATATTGAACAGTAGTCGGTCCAAAACAGACCCCTGCGGAACCCCTCTTGTATACCTTTGCAGCAGGATTGGGAGCCATTAATACCACGCTCTGAGTTACATGGTTATCAGCATTAGCACCCACCTATAGTAGCCGCCATCTAAATTTGTATTTGCCTAGTTTATAACGATAAGACTACATTGAGACCGTGATCAAGTGCCTTCGTACAAGTCTAGGTATACCACATCTCACGTTCTCCCTTATCCAGCAAGGCTGTCTGCCTATCAAACAGAAAGTCTTCAGATGGGTTGTTGACACGATTTTGTCTTAAAATCCTGCTGGCTTTCCTATTCACTTACTCACTTTCCAGCTGTTTGCTATGATGATTCTTTAATACTTGCCTCATGATCTTCCCTGGCACAGAGTTAAACTAACTGGTCTGTAGTTTCCTGCGGGTTGTTTTAATTTCCCTATTGATAGATGGCACTATATTTTCCGCTTTTCCTCTTCGTGAAATCTCTCCATCTCCCATGACTTCCAAAGATAATAGTTAGCGCTTCAGATACGCTCCTCTATTCATCCTTGGAGTATTCTAAGTTATTCAATTCTCATCAAGCGCCCCTGGGACTGTCAGGCAATCTAATTTCTAAGTATTTTTAACTTGCCTCCTTTTTTTATTTTATCTTCGAAACCTACCCTTCCATGCATTCACTATGTAGACATTCCTCAGTCTTCTCCCATTGAAGACCGAAACAAAAAGTTCATTAATGCATCTGCCATTCCCAAGTTTCCTGTTACTGTTCGTCCTCCTTACTTAAGCAGTGTGGCCTAACTTCCTTGTCTTTCCTTTGCTTCTTATGTATGATAAAAGTCTTCTTGCTTCCCCTTTATTTCCCATACGCTAGTTTGAGTCTGCATTTTGTGCCTTTGCCTTTCTAATGTTTACCCCAGCATTCCGTGTATTTGCCTATATTCATCCTTGTAAAATCTGACCTTATGTTTCATTTTTTATATGATTTTATTTTGTAAGGTCCTAGAAAGATCTCCGTGCGTTAAGCCAAGGTTGTCTTTTGCACATTCTTATACTCTTCTACCCATTGGAAGCTTGCGTTTGGGCCCTAATAGCTGTGCCCTTTGAAAAACTGCCAAATTCCTCAGTTGTGTCCCTCCAGTCTTGATCCCATGGGATTACCTATGCAGCTCTCGAGTATCCAAATCCGCCTTCCCTGAAATCCAATGTCTCATATTTTCTGTACTGCCCTTCCAACCTTCGTTAGAAATTTGAAACTCTGATGATTTCAGATCACTGCACCAAGCTTCCTTCTACTTTTCAAATTCTCAACGAGTTCCTCCCTATTTTGTTAAAATCAAGTCATAGAATCTACCCCCCTAGTAGCTTTTTCAACCTCGGAATAAAGTTGTCGTCTTGCAATGCAGTCCAGGAACTTATTTGGAAGTTGTTGCCCCACGGTGTTTATTTTCCCAACAATATATCCAGATAGTTGAAGTCCCCAATCATCCACCCAATCTGGGCTTTGATGGATTTTAGTAGTTGTTTTTAAAAAGCTCATCCACCTCTTCACCTGGTTAGGTTTGCCTGTAGTAGACTCCTAGCACGCACTCACCTTGTTTTTTTACCCGTTGTAATCTAACCAGGACTCTCAACACTTCCGTTCTCCTATGTCCAATCTCCACCTCAGTCCAAGTGTTACCATTTTTAGTAATATATAAGGCAACACCTCCTCCCTTTTTCCCCTGTCTATCCTTTCTGAGCAAACTATACCCATCCACACCAACATTCCAATCATGTGTATTATCCCACCAAGTTTCAGTGATGCCAACAATGACATAGATGTATTTATTTATTAGCACTTCCAGTTCTTCCTGCTTATTACCTATACTTCTCACATTTGTATATAGGCATCTAAGATACTGGTTTCATCTTGCCTCTCAGTTTTGCCCTGACCCTCCTTTCTCTCTGCCATTATAGCCCACGATCCCTCTTGTTTCCGACCCATCTCCCAGGTCTTCATGTTCCCCACTTACCTGTGGGCTTTAATCACCTGTCCCCGTCGAACCTAGTTTAAAGCCCTCCTCACTAGGTTAGCCAGCCTGAGTGCAAATAGGGTATTTCCCCTCCTCAAAAGGTGAACACCTTATGAGGTCAGATAGACTCAGTGGGAGTCAAGTTCTTCTCTGCCTTGCTGCTCTGCTCCAGTAAAGTCTGCACTGCCAAGTCCCGCTGTGACGCACAGCTAACTGGTCCAGTTCTGCAACATCAGCGTCATGGGCGGAACGTGAAATGCCTGTTGAGGGAGCCTAGCCCTTGGCTCCTCCCCTTCTGCCCAGGGTCACGCCCTTCCCATCCTCCCCAGCAATAGTTTACTGTCTGTATACTGCAGACCATATCTTACACCATTTCTATGTCCTTTCATGCGTACAGTTACAGTCACAATCTGTTATAATTTATACAATCAGTACAGAGACAAATTCTAATTAAAACAACAAAACATAGGATGTGGAACTATGGGCATGCAACATAATCATTTATGTAAATGAGGCTGGCCAGAGCTGGCTTTTCCCCTTGTCCCTATAGAGGGAGCAGACCATTCCATCCCTCTAATAGCCTGTCTACATTTGAAATGTTACAGTGGCACAGCTATGCCACTGTATCTCTTCAGAGTAGATACTGCCTATGCAGACAAGAGGAGTTCTCCCATTGGCATAGGCAATGTACCACCCTGAAAGGAGGTAGCTAGAGTTAACAGAAGATTCTTCCACTGACCTAGCCCTGTCTACACCAGGTCAGCTTAGCTACATTGCTCAGGGGTGTATATTTTTCACAATCCTGAGAAATGTAGCTGGGTTGACCTAACTTTTTCGTGTACACCAGACCAAAGCTCTGGAATTTACATCCATATACAATGTGTGTGCATGTGTGCATCTCCCCATGAGATTGTGTGTGTGTGTGTGTGTGTGTGTGTGCGTGTGTATATTTAAGGCCAGACTTATTTACATAAATTATGTAAATATACACACATACACACACACACACACACACACACACACTCTCACACAAACCCTATTCCTTGTGGGAATTCCAAAGATAATGGACATGTAAGAGAACTCTGGGACATGTTTGTTGACCCAGTCTGTGTCTACGTGTAAATTTATGTTTGATATCTCAAGCTGGCTACTTTTACATTAATTCAAATCTTTTTCCATTCACACAAATGATTAATTAGACCATTTGTTGAATTTAAAGACTCAGGGCAGAGTGACTTACAGAATGGATATTTTTGTTTCTGGAGGCAACTTGAACATAACTCTGTGGTTGATTGACATTTTATTACATTCCCTTGTTTGTGGGTCAATATGAATGTGTTTGTATGTATGCAATCAAATTAGAAGTAGGCTTGAATTCCATGAGCAAAGACTCACTCTACGTTCTGGTTTTCTTGTCTACTGACAAATTAGAGTGGTCCCTATAGTCCAAATTACGTTAATCTCCTTCTCCAAAGTACATGCCTCACATAATCTAGGTAAAAATGATGGTACACAGTAGGAGGAATGTTCAAGAACCATATATTTTGCAAGGCTTGGGCTACAGCACAAGTCTCAATACACATATCTAATCACAGCAGCAATACTCCCCAAGTTCCTTTCTCAGAATTTGTACTACTGATAAATGAAACATTAAACACACACTGAAAATTGTGACTGTTGATATACTTACCATCATCTGCCGTTGTTTAATATATTAGTGCTTACTGCTGCTGGGAATTACAAAAGCAGGATGAGATATTTCTTCCAACATGTGTGAAGCATGTACATTAAAAATATTGAAGCAGTTCCTTATTAAACATATAGACTCCCAATCATTGCACAGATTACAGATGGGCCCCAAGTGGAAAGTCTGGATCCAGATCTGAAAGTTTTCAAGGTGCTGGTGGTGGTGGTGGTTTCAGATCCAGGGCACTCGTTCAGCTCAGTTTATGCAGAGAGGGGCCAGCTGTGAAGTTTGGAACTATTTCAAAGTTTAGCCATGTTCTAGAATTTTGGCTCAGGCCCTTCTCTGATCTAAATGCTGTTAAAGAGTGAAAATACTCATTGAATGTATCACGGCATTAAGTAGCTGTTTAGATACAAACAATGGGTGAGATATTCAAAATATTGTTCTGCTTTTTTTGACACCAGTGTCATCCCTATGCTGAGCGGTGGCAGATGTCTGGGGCCTTTCAGATTGGCCTTCCAGTGGAGGAGAAATCAGTGATGTGCAGTGTGCATATACTGTAAGAATATTTACACACATATGCCAGTCATGAAATAAGATAGTCAAACAGCAAGCAGGGCAATCCCTTCAGCCAGGAATTTAAGCCTAACATCAATGCCCTGTTCCCAGAGAGCAACTCTACCTCAAGACTTGACTCTAATCAGAGGCCAATGCAAAGAGCAAACATTCCTGCTGCGCACAAAGCTCCTTCTCTCCCCAAGCTGCCTCTATGTGAAAAAAATCTGTGTAACTCACATGCTTACACTGCTGCAATTTATAATAATAAATTAATTTATTATTATTTTGAGAGAGAAGCAGTGGGGAAGAGATATGGATTTGTGGAATCCTGTGTGTTTCTACACACTGGCAGAGCACAGTGTAGGACACTTAGTTAGAACGGCCAAGAGGCATCTAGAGAAGTGGGGAGAGCGGTAGTTATTGGACCCGCTCAGCAGCTGTCTCCGAACTATGCAGAGAGTTTCCATTAAGGGCAAACAAGGCAGCAGAACAGGTTCCACACATGCATCATCTGCGAGCTGAGCCACTTGGAGCTCCATAGGGAGAAGGTTATAAATAGGGAGTGTTAGACACAGACCCATGGACTCAGCAGCTGAACAATGCAGGGCTAAGATTATCTGCTGTGAGAGCTGCATCTCAGAGCCTGTGCCACTGGATCCAGATTACAGACTGGATGGGACTGGAATGGCTGCTGCTGGCTTTGAGGATCTTCAGACCACTTTGCTGAGGAGGATTTGCGAAGTTTGGAGGGGAACTGTGGGGCTGTCATTATTCTTTCACTCTGAGGAAACCAGGTGACACATATGCACTTCTGATGCATGCTGAAGGGACTGAGAATTCCTCTCCAGGAACAGATCAAAAGGGAGTGTGACATGGTGGCCCATGGGTGCCAACTGGCTGGGGGTTCACAATTTAACAGCAAGTTCTGTCTCAGACCTGATGAACTCACTACAACTAATACACTACTTTCATGGTACTTATCTACAAAGGGTAGCATGGGTAGCTTACCCCCCAGGCCCTTTAAATTGCCACCAGACCCCCACTGCTGGAGCCCTGAGGTAGGGCTGCAGGGCTCTGGGGGCTATTTAGAAAGTCTGGGGCTCCTGCTGCTTCTACCGCCCCAGCCCTTTAAATAGCCGCCAGAGCCCCGCTACTACTCCAGGGCTCCAGCAGCTATTAAAGGGCCAGGGCGGTAGAAGCAGGGGAGCTGTGGGCCCTTTAAATAGCCCCCCAGAGCCCAGGGATAGCAGGGGACTCCAGGAGCTATTTAAAGGGCCAGGGTTCCCGCTGCCTTTGCTGCCCCCATCCTTTAAATAGCTGCCAGAGTCCTGCCGCTTCCCCAGGGCTCAGGCAGCTATTTAAAGGGCCAGGGCGGTAGAAGCAGGGGAGCCACAAGCCCTTTAAATAGCCCACAGAGCTCTGGGACAGCAGGGGGCTCCAGGGGCTATTTAAAGGGCTGGGGATCCAGCTGCCTCTGCTGCCCCGGTCCTTTAAATAGCTACCAGAGTCCTGCTGCTTCCCCACGGCTCCAGTGGCTATTTAAAGGGCCGGGGCGGTAGAAGCAGGGGATCCCCGGCCCTTTAAATAGCCCCTGGAGCCCTGGGCTCTTGCTGCTATGCCGGTTGGGGAGAGAAACTTGCAGGTTCTGAGGGGGGCAGTCGGGGACAGGACATGGGTTGTGGTCGGATGGATGTGTGAGGGGAAAACAGGCACATGGGGATTGTACTGTACTCACTGTGTGTTTCCCTACAGGGTCTTCGGCAGCACTTTGATGGTGGTGGTGGCGGGGGGGTGTCTTCACTCACTCCAGGTGAAGGACCTGCCGTCGGAATGCTGCCAAAAACGCAGAGCGAGTGAAGACTCTTCCCCCCCCACCCCCGGCCAAAGTGCCACCAAGGACCCGGTAGGGAACTGGTTCTTAGGATTTTGGGAGCTCATCACTGGGCGCAGGCAAGATTCCCTTGGGCTGGAGGCAGTGGGCACCAAAGTGGGTCACAGCCCTGGATGCCCCGAGAAGCATCACAAGGAGCATGGCTGTGTATGTGTGTTCGTGTGTATGTGTGTGCACGTGTGTGCGCCAAGGCATACCTATGTAACAGCATCAAAGTGGGCAAGCCTGGGGAGGCAACACCAATAGAATTACCACATAATAGTTGTTCAAGAAAAGTTTTCATGAGTGTTCCAAACGCTGGCTGCAGATGTTTATATGTGATGCTCAGTGGTTTAATGGTGTATAATATTTTTTTAATTTAATTAAAGCCTTGAAAAGACTGAGCTCTGGCCTGAGCTTCCGCAGAGAAGTAAGCTGAAATGCGTAATTAGTTACGCATAATATTACCACTTGGCCCATTACACTTACATAACCCAAGACTGACAATAGGGCATGTCTTTCCAAAAGTCAAAACTTGCTCACATACTTTGGAAAAAGAAATTGAAAGACAGTGTGACAACCTCGCCTGGTAACACCTGACATAATGAAATTGAGCTACAAAAAGTTTGCGTTTGCTCATTTAAGTGTATCGGGCAACTGAAATTCCAGGAAGCTGTGGTTCAGTGCACTTTCAGACAGGATGCGAAACTAATTGCTGGCATCACATGTCTTCCAAGACACTGGAGTGTTGGGAGATCTGTGACTACAGGCACAGAAATGAAACCAACAAAAAAATGTTTCTGTGCCACTTACATCCATGTCAGGCAACTCAAGACAAGTGAAACACTCATTCATTAGCGCCTTTCCAGCCATTCACCACTCAAACTATAGAATCTGTATCTACATTTTCTCTCTGCAAAAAGGGTGATCTATCAGGCCTTTTCTGCCCCCGCTGGAGGCATTGGTGCCCTGACACCACCTTGCTCAGGCTGGGCTACCAACAAGATTTAATCCTCCAGAAGCTTAGAAGGGCCAGGAGAAGCTGCTAACCAATCTGGAGCTAGTAGGCGAGTTAAGAAGGCTTGCCTGCTTCTACTCAGGGGAGTATGGGTCAGACTGAGGCAGAGGAGCTCTTCAGTGCTATCTCAGAACCCCAGGCCAGGTCAGGGACTTGCCTCAAGTGCTGCAACTAACCCATTGCCTTTGAGGTTTTATTTAAAGGTGCAGAGAGCCAAATTCTGAGGTCTGTTTATTTATTTAACTGTATAGCCTTAGAGTCCACTCTGCGCTTACAGGATGAACCACTCCATGCTAAGCAAAAGACCAAAAATTGTAGATCAAGCCTGGAAGTCCCTTCAGAGCCATGTAAGGCTTAGCAGTGGGTGCTATGAAGCAGCTCCCCCCCTGTGATGGGGGCTAATGGTGTTTCCCTAACTCACAGGGGGGTTGTGAAGATAAATATATTAATAAGTTTGTGAGGGACTCAGCTACCATGGCAACAGGGCCATATAAGTACTTTAGAGCAGTAGATCTCGAACTATCCCTTACTAGGAGGCGGCCCAGGTTTGGGCTATCCTTCCCCCCCCTCCCAGTCCCTCACCGGGAGGCAGCCTGGCTCAGGCTCTCCTTCCCCTGCAATCCCTCAGCTGGAGGCAATGAGGCTCTGTCAGACTCAGGGTGGCAGGACAGAAGTAAAAGTAGCAATGGGGTGCTAAGTCTGCTGTGAAAAGTGATGACAAATATCACTTCTCAAATCGCCACCCATTATGTGACTGCTGGCACAGTGCTGCCTTCAGAACTGGGCACCCAGCCAGCAGCTACTCTCTTCACTTTTCCTTCAGAGCTTGTGGCAATATATATATTTGTGGAGTAGGTGGGGCATAAATGACTACAGATACAAAGAACGAGGGTCCAATCAAATAAGTTGGAGAACCGCTGCCTTAGATAGGTAGATATTTGAATGGATTGCTGATTGAAAATATAGCTATGAAGATTAAAACCCCTGGTAAAACTCCCTCAGAATCATCCATTTGCTGTCTCATGTCTTTTAACATATTACAAGTGCCTACTAGAAAACTTGGACAATTCCCGGAAAATATTCAATGAACAATAACATTTCCTTACATAAATGACTCCACAGACCTTCATGGACAGGTCCTGAAATCACCAAATGCTTCATAGCATTTTTTTTTAAATAGAACATTTTTTTCTAGACACCCAATGTTGCAGCTCAAGTCTACACAACAGGCAGCCATATTTTTTAAAGTCTCCACACTATATGTGAATACACTGGGCATATTGTTTAAAACATCAGTACAGTTCTTTTCCTCTTAACCATCTAGGGTAGATGCATGCCCACTTTGTCCACACAATTGCACGTGCAGTTCATTTACTAGTTCACACAAATGCATTTTTTGTCATTTCAACTACCAGATTGCATGCATAATGCTAATATTTGCACATGCATATTAGACACATATTTAAGTCCTGAGGAGTCAGAAAATCTGGCCCACAATCCTCATATTTCAAGCATTTACTTGTTCAATACATTTTATTCCCTTTCCACCACTTGAAAATCCACTTACAATTCACATTAGTTATTGACAACATATCTATCCAAATTCCACCCTACAGCAGTTTCCTAGGTAACCAGCACTTCAGCAGAAAAACACTCTACACAACAGAATGACTTAAAACACACTTTAACTATGGTATTATTTTCCATCTTTTCAAAGCATGCAAAGATACAAAAGCTACTAAAGAATTTAAAAAAATGACATAAATGCCAGTGGGAAATTACATTCATCCCCATTAGTATTAAAATTCATCTAGAGAACTGTAAGCCCACCTGAAATCAGGGTAAGGTTGATTTCTAGTGTGATCTGTGATGTCAAATGTTTTTGAATGTAGCACCTTTTTATTTCTGCCTTCCTTTCAGGTGCCCTAACCTCATCCTTCTTCAGGTTCTGGATCTGGACCATTACACAGACGGATTCTGGGGTATGGTGGGAGCTGATATTTTGATTTCCTCTCCCCCAGTTTCTTCAGAGGGCAGAAGACAGCCAGTCCCCAGCACGTCTTCACAGGGTTACCTGGGAGGGGCTGTTGTCCCTTGTCTATAGGTGGGTTTTTGGGGGAAGCAGCAGTGTTTACCCACATAGACCAGCCCTTAAAAAGATTTCTACAGCAGAATTGCTTATGCTCACCAACTCATCGTGGGTCATGGGATTTTGGAGCCTGCAGGAGCAGCTCTTGCGTTGACGTGAGAAGCTCATCTGATCCCGTGATTTTCAGAGCTGGGTGTGCAGGTAGAACTGCCAACTACACATCAAGGAAGAGAGAACCTGTAATCCTTACTTCATGATTGCTAAGTGACCCCGGGGAGAATGTGTATATGGAAGATCAGCGTGGGGGAAGAGCAGAGAGGAAACAGTGGTGGTTATGATTTCCCTTGTTACTTGGCTAGGAATTATGGGCCCGTATCTGTAGCCAGCTCAGAAGCAGAGCTAGCAGTGGCAGAGTATTTCTCCTCTCTTGCTTTCCTATTCTGCGTGAGTGAGAAGGGGACAACAGATTCCTGCCATCCCATAAGACCCCTGGGGTGGATTGTGCATGGGCTGGGGAAAAGGGAAGCATGAGGGCTGGTCTACACTGGAAAGGATTTGTCAATATGGCAACACCAGCAAATCCTTCTTGTGCAGACAGTTTATACCAGCAAAAAAAGTGCTTTGTCAATCGAGCTCGTACTGGGTATAGGCTAAATAAGGAGATGGGGAAACTGTGGGGGGAAGGGGCTGGTGCAAAGTGCCCTATTGGAAGGGGGAGGTTTCTTGATGGCTCAGGAATGTCAATCAGAACAGATTGGTCTGATGCCAGTCTCTCTGAGCAAAATTTATTTCATGTAGCCCACATGAACCAAACCTTCAGGCCTCACCCACCTTTGCTAATAGGAGAGAGACGGAGCTGCATAATTAGAGGCTTTACAGGTGCACACCCTTCCCTCATTATTGATAATTGTAGTATTTTGTTGAAGGGGTGTATAGCTACATATGGCTGAAATATAGCTGTAAGTACTGCCTGCTCCTGGCCCCGTCCCAGTGCAAATTAGAGCATTTTCAGATCAGCTGTAATCTATGACCATCTCCAATGGTCTCAAAGGGCTATTTTGGCTGCCAAAAATCACCAGGATGTAAGGACATGCCAGCCATGTCCTCCCTTCCCTAGCCATGACCTTCAATACCAGCAGCTGGGAGGAGGGCATTATAAAGAACCTACTGTGGTGGATCAGTATCACCCGAGGATCTTCCTTTGCAGGACGTGAGGCACCTCTAAAGGTCGGATGGGCAGGGTTTAGGACAGCTTTATGCCAGGGACTAGCACCACACTGCCACAGAGTAGGATTTGGCCCACTGTGTTAGTTGATAATATAACATTGTACAGTTGCAGAGCACTTTTCATCCTGAAGGATCCTAAAGCACTTTATAACTATATAAAGCAAGCATTACGCTCACCACTATCTGTCAATAATAAGTTTCTCTCTGTTGCCCAACTGGCACTTTCACTGAAGGGCTGTCAAGGCATGACAGCTGTTTTAATAGCACACAGCAATAAAACACAGCACTTTGGAATAGGAAATGAAGAATGTTCTCTCCTATTGACACTGCAGGCTATATGTAGGAAGGCAGCATAAATTATCCCTGATATATGGGTGAATATGCCTCACCAACTATATTTTGGAACCTTTAATTCCTTCAGTTTTATCTTGAGCCAAAAGCATTTCTGATACCACAGGACTTCTGCCGAACATGATACTTGGAGATTAAGGGCCAGAATCTTATTAGTGAGGGTACACTGGCTTATTTCCAGTGAAGTCCATGGAACTATACTGATTTATACCAATGGGGGGTCTAGCCCATAATCTATATTGTCTCAGAGAAAAATGTGTCTCCTGTTGAATCATGAATACAGTTTCTTTTCGCATCCTGGGTTTATCTTGGAGATCTTCTGTCAAAATCCTGGATATTGCTGTTATAGTGAAAGCAGTACACATTGTACCATGGTAACATGAGACTAAGATAGTCAATAATCAGCAGCTTCACTACACTTATAAATATACATGCAACACATGGGAAAACACTATAAGATGCACTGCTCGTAGCTTCATCTATTGAAATAGAAAAAAGTTTCAGTAGCATTTTTTTTTTCTTCACCTCAAACTGCTCTTCCCTTTAAATTGACATCCAGTACAGGAGGAGAGAATATTAACAATGCAATGATAGCTGCTTTTATGACCCAGACAAAACCAAATCTAATGAGAAAACACTCTAGTAAATTTTCCAACTCAAGGATGTTAGGATGAGCTTCAGAGAGAAATTTTTGTTGCTTTTCTGAATTTAACCAAACCTTTACATGGGCACCCATGTCTAATCTCGATCACTGCAATACTCCAATCCAATGGCGCAGATTAAATTCAGAATCAGACTGGATGATTATCCTGACCCCACTGACGTCTGTGGGAGTTTCATCATTGATTTTAATGAAGCAAAGTCTTCACATTTCATAATGCAGTTTCACCTTTGGTCGTTTGAAACATCAGTGACATCTTGTGGCCTACTGAGTTAACCACACTCTCCAAATTCTATACTAAAATACATGTCCTGTTACACACACAAGGCTAGCATCTAACCCAGGGGTGGGCAAATTTTTGGCCTGAGGGCTGCATCGGGTTTCATAAATTGTTAGGGGAGGGGGCAGTGGCCTGGCCCCTACCACCTATCTGCCCCCCCCAGGACTCCTGCCCCATTCAACACCCCCTGTCCCCTGACTGCACCCAGACCCCTGCCGTCCCATCCAACCCCTCCTCTCATTCCTGATGGCCCCATAGGGACTCCTGCTCCATCCACCGCCCTCCTTCCTGACTGCCTCCCAGGACCCCTGCCCCCATTCAACCCCCTGTTCCTCCCTCCAACTGCCCCAACCCCTATCCACCCCCCCACCCCCTGACCACCCCCCAAACTCCCCTGCTCTCTATCCAACACCCTACAGACACTCCCTGCTCCCTTACTGTGCTGCCTGGAGCACTGGTGGCTGGCGGCGCTACAGCAGTGCTGACCAGCTGGAGCCGGGCCATGCCGCCACCACATCACTGTGCAGCACAGAGACTGGGTCAGGCCCTGGCTCTGCAGCTGCGCTGCCCCAGGAGCTCACAGCCCCACCACCCAGAGCACTGTGCCAGTCGCAGAATGAGCTGAGGCTGGGGGAGAGGGGGAACAGCAGGGGAGGGTCCAGGGGTAGCCTCCCAGGGCAGGAGTTCGGGGGCTGGGCAGGATGGTCTCAGGGGCTGGATGTGCCCTGCATGCCGTGGTTTGCCCCCCTCTGATCTAACCTCTAGGACTGAATGAAAAATTCATAACTAATAATTTATTTGATTAAATTTAGCATTTTTGCTGTTTGTAAATAGTCTGAGAGGAGTTTACCACCTTTTCAAGTGTGGTCATTATTTAAAATTATTTGCTAAATAATTTCTACATATAATTAGTGGTGTTTGAATTATTTATCTGCAGTTTGTTGTGATATCAGATATTGGAGCTATACTGGTGAGATCAGCTAGTATTGTTTCTGTTCCACGGTTGGATAACTTGTTAATATTTATACGGCCATAGTACCAATCAGAATCAGGGATCCATTGTTCTAGGTACTGCACAAGACACAGTCCTTGCTCCAAAGAATTTGCAAGCAAATAATCAAGTTTCTGGTTTGAACCTTCACATTTTTACTTCAGAATTTGCTTTCTGTGAATACACACTTAAAATACATTGCTTCAAGGAACATTCCTACCAGTGAGCTCCTGTGTTAGAGCATAGCCATGGAAACTGACCACAAAAGAGGCACAAATACAGTCGAAACAAATCCTTTTTTATTGTCGTGAATATTTATGAGCGCTTTGTTGATCTTCAGCTCAAACAGCCTCAGCTGTGCTGTGCAGATTGCTTAGGGTGACCAGACAGCAAGTGTGAAAAATTGGGACGGGGGTGGGGGAAGAGTAATAGGAGCCTATATAAGAAAAAGACCCAAAAATTGGGACTGTCACTATAAAATCAGGACATCTGGTCACCCTAAGATTGCTGCCTAGCTCAAAAACAGGATATTTCACTTTCACGCATCTGAAATTAGAACTTGAGCATGACAGAGTACTGTGAACAGGAAATAACAATTGTGCCTCCCATGCCTGTCTGTGGTAATGCTTCGGAAATGTTGGCTTTTAACTGGTTCTCACAATACTATCAGTTTTAATTTTAATGTATTTATAAGGAGCAAAATCATCAGGTCTTTATTAAGTCGAACTTATACTGAAGTTAATGGGAAGCTGCCAGAATAGAGACTGCAGGAAAACTGGGTGAAAATGTTTGGATTTGGCCCTGTGTGCAGTTCTCTATATACTCTAATCCCATATCTGTGTGTAATATACTACATGTTTCAAATTTTCTGGAACAGAAAAAAAAAAATCTGTCCTTTCGTATTGCCCTTTAAATGGTCACATACAAAGTGAAGGTCAGTTCCAGAGAGGAAAAGTATTCAGAAGGTCTGAACATTTTTCCATTTACTGTCACACTCTGAAGGAACCTAAATATTATCACACCCAACAGGTTTTCAGTGGAAAAAGATACAGTCCAGAAAACACTTTTCAGGCAAGTGGGTGATGGAAGAAGAAGAACAAGGTTAAGATTAGTATTGAAAAGCATTGAATAAAGTGCTAGAAAACAAAACAAGGCAAACGCTTAGCTCTGAAAAGTTACTCCCTACTATGGGAATGTTTGTCTCCCGGTCCTTCTCTGCTAAGATTTACGTTGTGGGACATGCGTTATGGAAAATCTGAATGGGTATAACCAATCTAATGAAGAGCCTTAATATATTGAGAGGATGGACGATTATACAGATACCAGAGCAAAGAATTCTGACCAGGGCCGGCTCTACAGTTTTCGCCGCCCCAAGCAGCGTGCCGAATTGGTGCCGGACAGCGGGGGCAGTCCGTATGCCCTTAGGGCGGCAGGTGTGTTTCTGTAGCGGCAGCAATTTGACGGCAGCTTCTATGTTTAGCTGAAGCCACCCTGGACAGCTAAACATAGAAGCTGCTGCCGACTTGCTGTCCCGCGGAAATGCACCTGCCGCCCTAAGGGCAGACGGACTGCCCCCGTCGCCCACAGCGGCAATTCGGTGTGCTGCTTGGGGGGCAAAAACACAGGGACTGCCGCCCCTTGCAGAATGCTGCCCTAAGCACCAGCTTGGGATGCTGGTGCCTGGAGCTGGCCCTGATTCTGACATGACTGTTGTTAAACTCTTATTCAAGATGACCTGCAAAGGAAAATAAAATGGGCCTCTGACCTCTCTTTTTTATGATGGATAAGAACAACTGTTCCAGGCTGTGGAACGGGTTTGCCAGCCTGCAGTTAGGTTTTGGTTTAACATTAGAAAATGAGAAATTTAGGTCTCGTCTGCCCTGGAAGTCTGCAGGGAATGAGTGAATCACTAGAGTCCAGAAAAGAGACTAAGCAATTGAGACATTTGCCATACTGTTTAAAACTCTGTTTTATATCTGGTTTTGTTAACTGCAATGGACTAAGTCATGTTTTGTAGCAATGTAACCTCTCTTCAACACACAACACCTTCAACCTGTCCATTTAGGTTTTATGGGCATCATTTGTTCTCAGACATCTAGGAGGGTTCTTTAGAAAACACAAGGAGGAGCCAGGGCCGGTGCAAGGATGTTTCGCGCCCTAGGAGAAACTTCCACCTTGTGCCTTCCCCCCACCCACGCCCATGCTCTGAGGTACCCCTCCCACAGCAGCTCCCCCCCCCGCCCTGAGGCACGCCCCTTGTGGCAGCTCCCCATTCTCCACCCTGAGGCACCCCCCCGCCCGAGCTCACCCCTGCTCTGTGCACGAGCACCCCGAGCATGCCGTGGCCGCTTCACTTCTCCCGCCTCCCAGGCTTGTGGTGCCTAAGCTGATTGGCGCTGCAAGCCTGGGAGGTGGGAGAAGTGAAGCAGCCATGGAGTGCTCGGAGAGGAGGCGGGGCAGGGGTGAGCTGGGGCAGGGAGTTCCCCTACCTGCAGCCCCCCTCCCTTAGTTCCTGAAGGCAGCCCTCCCCGCGCTCCCCTGCCCCAGCTCCCTCCGCCTAAATGCCGGTGGTGACCAGGGCGGCCGAAGATCTGGCCGCCGCAGTCGCTGCTGAAGAAAATGGCACCCCCCAAATGCCAGCGCCCTAGGCGACTGCCTAGGTCACCTAAATGGTTGCACCGGCCCTGGGAGGAGCAGAGGAATACCTCTGATATTTCCATGGTAAAGAACAAGCAGAATCTTCCCCTTGCCAACCTCCCCCTATACCCCCAATGTTTGGGGTCTTCCTTATACAACATATGAAAATAAAAGATGGAACAAACCCAGAACTTTGAAAGTTACCTTTAACTTGTTCCCATTGGGTTTTTTCCTGTATCAAAGTTTCAATTCCGTCATGTAACTTTAAAGGGTTCTTTGAGAAGTTGCTCAAATCTCCTTTCCACAGTGCATAATGTAAGCAAAGCTGCTTGTAAGAATTGCTGCCTTGAAATACACTATTTGATATTCATTATTCTCAGTGATTACTTATTCCGGCGGTTCTCAAATTGGGGGTCTGAACCCTTCAGGAGCTTGCAAGGCTCATACATGGGGGGCGAAGCACAAACCCCACTTTGCCTCCAGCATTTGTAATGGTGTTAAATATATTTTAAAAAGCATTTTTAATTGATCGGGGGGTTGCGCTCAGAGGCTTGCTGTGTGAAAGGGGTCACCAGTAAAAAAGTTTGAGAATCACTGACTTGTTCAGTATGTGTCAGGAGACTTCAGTTACAGTGTATGCTCTTAGCAGCTCTCAGAGCTTTTGCGACATCAGTGCAGGGTAATTCCACCATTAACCCTTAGAGTACTATTCATCAGGGCAGGAAGTGTTTTAGTCTATGTGTAAGCGTGACAATGGTCCCACTTTCCTGGCTTATACAGTACCCCGGTGGAATGAGCTAGCGAAAGGATCTGAGTCCTCACTCCCACTTCCTTAACCCAGAGGCCTTCCTGACCTTGAGGTCTCCCCTTCCACTCTCAAGCGTGGCAAAGTCTTCATAACCCCAACAAGGCTGGGCCCGAATTCCTGGAGGACTCAACCCTTGTTGTGGTCACTTAGGGCAGAAGCTAAGGTGTCCCCACTCTGGCATGCTTGCTCTGCACTGGATGCTTCCCTGACCCACTGACCATTACATACAGTTCAAAGCAAATACAATTTATTAAATAGCAATCAAATAAAAAAAATAAGGAAAAAATAGGAAGTTAAAAGAAAACACATAACCCTGCCAGAGCAAGTGTCCAACCCGCAGCATCCCTGCAGCACAGCCAGGGCCTGAGAAGGGACCTGGGACTTGTGAGGAAGTCTGTTCCTCACAAGTCCCAGGCCCCTTCTCAGGCCCTGGCTGTGCTGCAGGGATGCTGCGGGTTGGACACTTGCTCTGGCGGTGGCCACACGCTCTCAGGCTTTAGGGGGCAGGACCCTTCTTCCCAACATCACCCCTGCCCCCCCGGGATTACTATTCCCTCTCCAAGTCTGGCCTGCAGGGCCTTTTGGCTGGGGGTGTGTCCTTGTGCTGGGCCCACTGCCCAGGGTCCACCTCGTTCTCCCCAGCTGCTCACCACTCTGGATTCCTCCAGCCACAGCTCCATCTCCACTCTGCCTCCAGCGCCCTGGGCTGCTTCTCTGGCCCCTCTGGCTCTGGTTGCTGCAGCTCCCCTCCCAGCACAGGTCTGCTCTGTGGGTTGCTTCTGTGAGTCTGCTCCCAGCACTGACCTGCTTCCTGGGCTGCTTCTCTGGCCCCTCTGGATCTGGCACAGCTCTGGTCCCCAGCTCAGCTTGGGCCCGTTTTCTCCTTTGCTTGGCCCCACTCTGTCTGACCCAGGCAATTCCAGTTCACATGGAGGACGGGACCCCCCAGCCTCCTGACTCCCTGATTAGCCTGCCCACCCTGTCAATCAGGCTGACCTGGAGCATTGTCCTCTCCTCATTGTTCCTGGGGACTGTCAGTCTGTAGGCACCTAAGTCCTGTTTTTAGGTTCTTAAATTCCCCACTACAATCCAAAAGCTATTGCTGAACCCTGTAGGCACCCAAATTCCCTAGGGATCTATGGTTATGCGTCTGGGTATGCACCCTGCTGCCTCCCTCTAGGAATCTCCTGCCTAATCCCCAGAGTGATTCACAATGCAGGGTGTTTGGTTGCCTATTGTGCTCTCTGAAAAAACCTACTAATCTGGACCCCATTCAAAAGCCAGCAAGAGGAGGAGGCAGTAGTGGTGCTGCTGCCCACCTTATCACTTGTAGCCCAGTGATTAGAGTATCACCTGGAATATGGGAGACCAGGTTTAAATCCTCCCTTCCTTATCAGATCATTGAGGAAAGGTTTGAAAAGGGGGTCTCTTACTTCTCAGGAGATTGTGACGACCATTGAGCTAGGGGGCATCCTGACACAAGGTTCAATGCATCTCTCCTGCTAAATGGATAGAGAGGGAGTGAAGGGACCAGGGGAACTTGATCCAGGGTCCTCTGCCCCATAAGTGGGTGCCCTAATCATTGTACTACACATTTATTTCTCTCTCTTTGGCCCTTGCAGTGTTGTTCCTATGATCATCTAGGCACCTAAAAGTTAGGCGCTGGTTGCTTTCTTGTTCTGTATATTGGATTTCTAATATTAAGTTAATAATATTGTGCCAATTCTGGGAGCCTTTTGTTTTATTTACTCTCAGGAAAATGCTGATTGCTTTCAGTGGGAGTTTGGCCTGAGCAAGGGCTGCAGGAGTTGGCCAAATAATAGCCACTATTCTTGTTTTCAGGTTTCTAAATCAAAGGATGGAAGCTAAATAAACTCATGATCTATCCCTTTTCTCCTGTTTCCCCTTAAACATCATTGTCCCAGTACTAACCTCCCTGACTGCCTTCCTACTCACACTGAGTTTCAGCAGATCTTGCATCTTTCCAGATGTCTACCTTCTGCCAGTCACACCACAGAGCCACTGTAGGATTCATGCCTGTTTCTCCAGGTACTGGGATCTCCTGCCTGGGGCTCAAGTCAACAGTGCAGCCTTAAGTCAGGGAAGTACATAAGCTTGTATTTCAGTTTAAGCACAGCTTAAGTCCCACAGACTTAGCTAAGCACATATAAGTAAATGGATTGCTCCATAAAGATTGTCTTAAGCATGTGCTTAAATGCTTTGTTAAACTGGGGCCCAGTGTACATTGCCTCCCTTCCTGGTGGTAGAGGGGCAATTGCGACTCACGCTAAATCCTGATCTACTCCCACTGGCCAGAGACCTTCTGGCACAGTGGCAGCTACGGTATTGCCAACCTCAAGCAGTCAAACATTATGAGGCACCCCTTCCACTCCCCGTCATATGATTGGTTTAAAAATCATGATTAAACAATTACAGCATTTGGGTTCCTCTTATTTGCCCTCAGGTTTCAAAGCCCATAAAACTTTATTTTGTGAACACTGAATGTTTGGACTAAATTAACTGACAGGAGACCATTAAACACTGAGGGCTTAGCGAGGACCCTAATGTAACTATATGAAATGTGTGATAGATGGATTTATTTCATGCTCTTCTATGGTTGGGTGCTAGTAATTGCATGTAAGCATTTTTTTGTAACATTTTAAAAGACATTGCCACCAATGTAAGGGAACAGGCTGGCACATCAGAACAGACAGTACTGCTTTACTGTAGGTAATCCAGTGATTTGGCAGGGGTGAACTACCATGTTGTTGTCTACAGAGGATGGTACTTTTGACTTTTCCCCTTATGACTCAGTTTGCACAATGCTGCATGTTATGCATTCTTTTTGTGCTGCATATAGGCAATAAAGCCTAGAAAATATTTACTCTGTCTGGTGCGTATTTTCCATGTAGAACAGGTAACATATTTCAGACCGTGCATACCCCAGAGTACTCATGGTCAGTTATGTAGTGACTGTTTAAGCAAATGCACCAACCGTGTGACTGTACAGATCAGTATTTTTTTTTAATTGCCAGGGGATAATTGTCAAGAATGTTGGTGTTATCTTCTTCTTGACAAGTGCTATTGGAGGTTTAATTTCCTGCTGACACCTCCAGAGGTAGTCTGAATAGACCACAGGATGAGTTGAGAAAATGCATCTTTAACAATACTGCTTTCCACTATATCCTAAGTATTAGACTAGTATAACACTGGAGGACAGCTCAGCTGCATTATGGGACTTAAACACATTGAATCAATAGCGTTACAACAGAGGTAAAGATGGCCTATAGTCTTCTTGCCAGAGGTGGGTTAGCTACTACTACTTAAAGGAGCTAATGAAAAACAGAAATGGTTGTGATGGAATGGAAGTCTCAATCAAATGTAACATTTCAGGTTATAAATAAAACCCTGGTTTATACATAACATTTATGAACAGATGTTGAGGATTTTATCCATTTAAAATTCTTCTAGTTTAGTTTGGATATACAGCACTTAGTTTTCAGGCTTTAATTCAGGTGCTGTATCTGATTAATCAGCTTGGCAATGCAAATGTAAGTTTCTTATGCCTTACAAGTTTCTTATGCCTTACTAGTTAAATGTGCAGCCTGTTCTACCTATCTGCCTTCAGCAGTTCTTAAGGTCCCATCATTATGCCACGTAGGCTAACAGCTTTTATTCTGTAATAAGGCAGTAAATTATAAAGAGATTTCAATATAAAGTTGAATAAGCTCTTGTCATGAGGAAAATGAATGTCAGGTCGTATGCTTAAACTTAGTGATTATGATGTTTAGTATCTTTATTTTTATGACGTACATTATCCGTAAAATGATACTGTGTCCTCTTCTTTGGGGAAAAGTAGGAGGGAGAAGAGAGAAGCGAGGAGTGACTTATGTGTGATGCTAAAATCCCACCACTTAACAATGAGCAATTCAAAAGGCAATAGCAGCAGAAGAGGGGAGCAACAGCTGTCTTGTCTGTCTTCACATATTCTATCATCTAGTGGGATTAAAAAATCACTTCTCTCCCTAATGCTTCGTATTCATTAGATATACTGTGCTTGAAAATAAGGTTTAAATGTTTCAAATGTTGCTGGTACCTTTTCTGTGTTATAGAGAGGATCAAGAATACTAAACAATTTTGTTTAATTTATTCCTGAGGATGGGTAAGAAAAAGATCCTAGTTTTTGGATGCAATATTCAAAGCTATGGAAATCACAAAACATTCATTCACCTAACCTGAGAAGATTTTACGATATCATGTCCTCTGTATTTCACAGACCATTCTCCCCCCAGAGAAGCAGAAACAAAGTTCTTTTTTGTGAATAGAGAGTTATCATTTTAATAATTCATTTTACTGAAGCTTAGTTATGTATTCATTTAAACAAGACAATAAATGTATGTGTTCAAAGTGATGTGACAGTCTTTAGGCTATTTCTAAATCATGTTAAATGATATCTAGAGGATAAAGAGGACTAAAATCAAACACAATACACCATCTTTGCTTCTCTAATAACATTTAGTGCCAAATTCTGCTCTCAGCTACACTGGCATAAATAGTTATCCACAATATATATATTGGTGTCAATAACAATGGCGTTATTCTGGATTTAAATGACTGCAGGAGAGCAGAATTTGCCCTTTGTAACTAAATAGCATTTTTTACACCAAATACAGCCTGAGACCAATATCTGTGCAGCTCCACTGGACCAAAATCCAACCTAGGATAAGCAGATGTAACCTCACTGAAATCAAATGAGTTGCATCTGCTTACACCAAGTCTCAGTTTGGTCCAATGTCTTCAATACAATTGCATTACTTATAAATGAGAACACAATTTGGCCCCCTCCTTCATGGAAGGGAATGCAACATCATTGAAATCACATGACTTGCACCCACTTACCCCAAGTCTAGACTTGAACCTACAGCTGAACAGATGCTTCTACATCAGTTAAATGGACCACTTATTTGCTCACTTCTGTTACACATCTCATTCAATTTGGTAGTGAGAGGAGTCGCATCCGAACCTTAGAACATACTGAACACAACTACTAATCTGGACATGAAAAGGAAATTTTATTAAACATGTTTACATAACATGGGTTAGGAGTTCATTTAAAAGCACAGGGGAGTGTTAAGACAAGTGGTCAAAATAGAAAGATTTTACCGAATTAGAATTAGTTGATTTTTGGCCACTAAGACAGAACAGAATCTAGCAGTAGTGCACCAATGCTTCAGTTCTTCCTGCTCAGCAGGTCGAGCAGTAATCAGTCTGTGCCCTATGGAACCATGGGCAGAATAGTTCCGGCATGATAAATAATAATAAATAGTTCACTTGGTGCAGGCAGTATGTCTATGAATTAAAACCTAGTGTGCACAGAGTTTCTACATGTGTTACAGCCCCACAGTAGGAATCTACACCAAAATATTTATTAGAAGGAATTTGGTCCATACTACATCACGTTTTCCATAGGGTAAAAAATAAAGTCCATCTATAGACATTTAGCACCAGACTAACAGACCTTGCCTGGCTAAAACCTGCAAAATGTCTATAAGAAAAATGGATGGCTTAGATTTCTTAGTTACTTCAGTATAGTAATTACGAGCAAACTGTACAAGTACATGCAACATACAAGCTGGCCTATGTGGAACTAACATACATTATTAAATAATCTTTTTGCTTCTTTTTACAAAACATGCATGCAGCTTTGAACAGTTCCAAGTCATGCTGCCCTATTTGTGTGATCACAAAATTGAATGGCCTGTAAAAGGAGGGAAAACATATCATTGAACCAGCAGAGTCTGCAGTTTTTAGCACATTTACAGTAAATCACACGGGATTTCAAGGCCAAGAAGAACAGAAATGAATAAAATGCAGATTGAAATTTGATATTTTTTTTTTTACCAAAAAAGATATCTTGCGTTAAAAAATCAAGCTTTGTGCTTGCATCAATCTCAAAGAAATGTAAACTAAAATTTGATAAAAACATTAGTAAGTGCAGAATATTTCAACTGGAATTTCCAGTGAAATATTGAACAACTCATACCATGCTCTATCCAGGGCAGACATGTGTGTCTAAAGTGACACATATCAGAGAAGCCTGGGTACAGCTGAAAGTGTCATATGCTCAACCCCATTCCTGGTCAACATTTTGGGAAGTCAAATATACATTTATACACATGAACGTAAATATCTCCTCTCTGAGTCTAAGAAGAAAACTGCATTACCAGTAATATTTTCAGTGTCAAAATTAAGACTAAAGCTGCTTTTCTCAGTCCCCAGCATTAGCTGCAGATAGATTTCTTCAAAACTCTTCCATGCAAAACAACATAAAAAACATTATATATAATGCAAACATATTTGCTTTTTACAAAGAAAAACTAGCACTGTGATTTTGTTGTTGTTGTTAATGAAATAATCTTGATTGGTCATTTGTTCTGGGTTTTCACCTGAAAGACTTGGAAGAACCAGAACTAAGAAACAATGAGAACCTTAGTGGCATCATGTATGATAATTCTGGCTGCTGAACACTTGAAGGGATACTTACAGAGATATACTTCAGCCCTTTTTTGTTTGGTTTAGAAAACGAAAGGAAGGGTCTCTGTTAGCATTGTGAGTACTTTTACAAAACTGGCAGAATCACACAGCAAAAAAACTAGTGGAAGTAACAAGTACAGAAAAACTGCTGAAACACCAGGAAGTTAACACTTCTTGTGGGCTCTGTCAAAATGTGATAAAATACAACACTTAACAGAGTGAGAGCTTCCAGTTTTGTATTTTTTTTCCATTTTATTCTAATCTAAAGGTCCCGCTCTTTTTAAAAATTGTAATAAGCATCAGTGACTGTCACTAGTAGATTGACTTAGTGTATTTGATATACTATTTTGTTCTGTTAATTTAAGCCATCTTTTAACAAATAATTCAGACATATTTTTGGATAACTACTACAGGCAAAAACAGAAGTGATTGTCTCTCTCCAACAATACTTTTGATCATATAAGAATCTGGTTCTGATTGTTATCCTGGGTGGTAACATTTTTATTAGACAGCATCTGCTATAAGTTCACTATGATCTAATGCACGGAGGCCCAGTTGAACTTTCCAGAGATGACTGGGAAGCCCTGCGGGTCAGGGGAGTCAAGGTTGGATCCACTAGTGAAGAGGGTGGAAATAATTTATACCATCCTATTACTACACTGGACAGATCCAGTTCCTCCAGAAGAATCTGTGCAACACCCATGAAGCATTTGTGATCCATTCGGCCATAGTCTCCCCAAACTATCACCTGTAAGGACATGAAATACAGATTTAACTCTGTCCAAAGAATATACACTTATATGTTCATTCATGCGGTAACTCCCTACCTGCATGAGTAGGGTGAGTATTTTTTCAAAGGAGAAGAGAAGGGTCCTGATGGGAAATCTCAGGTAGGGTTAGGGCCATAGACACCAATAGAGAAAAAATTCTAATAAAGCCACATAGGTACTTTTTGGGAGTCTGATGATATTACAAACCACTCAGATATATTAACTGATATTTCTGAAATTAAGTGCTTATGTGGGCTATAACTGGGATGACTCACAATCTTACAGTTAAGCAAATACTCAAGTGCTTTAGCAAATCAGGGTCTATACCAAGATTAAGTAATTACTGACCTGAAGGACTTTACCCTGTGGACTTTCATCAAAAACCAGTGTCTGTTGGTACAGAGGATCAAGTGTTTTCCGTGCAATTCTTGTCTTTTTCTTGGCTACACAGGCTCCATTTTCCAACAGGTATACTTTGACATAGGGAGCTGCAAAAATTGAACACCATCAAGTTTATGTTTGGACTTAAGCATTTTACAGTACTGCACCCTGGGGTAGAGGACAAGAACAATGAATGGAAACTGACTAGAAGGAAAAGTGAAAATAATTACTTTCATTGGCCAAACTGAGTTGAATGTTCATCAATAAGCAAACATTTTAGATGATGAAAAGTCAATTAAATATTTACTAGTTTTTGGTTTTAATCAAAAATATCAGAGAGACAAGGTGAGTGAGGTAATATTTTTATTGGACTAATTTATGCTGGTGAGAGAGACAAGCTTGGTCCCATAAAAGATATTACCTCACACACCTTGTCTCTTTAATATCCTAGGACCAACACGGTTACAGCAACATTGCATAAGTTATTAATAGTAACATGTCTTACATTTATCTGTTAACGTATGATTTTGTAACTTATGTGTCCCATGAACTGGATATTGTTAACAAGACTATGTTGTCACTGTTAGATAGTTTGATGGTTCCATGTGTTAGGGGTTCAAAGCCATTTCAAAATATGCCATTCCCTATGACATTTCAATGAACTGGATGTTTAAAATTGGAACAGTCGTTTCTGAAAACATACATATAAAAAGGCAGTTGTTCCTCATTTACTTTGTTTCTCAAATAATTTTAAAGTAACTTCTCAGCAAATGTTAATCTGAAACCTATATTCTAATTATTATGATAAACATTGTTTCTCCTTTTCCAGCAAAGACTTCTTAAAATAACTAGATTTTTATTCTAACTATAATTTAATTTATTCCCAGTAAGCTCAAATGTTTGAGCTCAGAGGCACTGATACTGCTTGCTGACTTATTCAAAACTCTGCCGTGTCACTGAAGATCAAATTACTGAGTTTCCACTACCTTGCCAGCTTCCTTGCTTGCTATTCCCTTTCACCAGCTCTTTCTCTTTTGTAGATGGAAATAAACAAATACATAAATAATAACGTAAGGGACTCCATATGCAACCCCAGGTCCATGGTGAAATGTAACTAGATTTTGATTATTTTAATAATTTTGATGGATAATATCAGTTTATTTTTAAGCCTTTTTCCCAATTTATATCAATTTAAATGGTCACAGTTGTGAAAAAATGATGGGTTTTTTAGCATTTTTTCCCAATTGTTGTCAGTGCAGAGTTTCACAGTTGCAGGAAATTATGCGGGCGGGAATCAGATGATAATTACCTAATTACAGTAGACATTGAGATTCAATAAGTTAAAGCTTTAAACCATTACAATACAAATTGTCAATATCACATGTAATAATATACAAAATAAATATCCTGAAAGCAAAGTCTAATAAGTTACAAGCAGCATTTTTCTTACTTTGCCTACATGTAAACTGTGATTATTACTGATGGATTTTTTGTTGGTTTGTGTGTGTACCGTGAAATCGATATTTATCAACATTTACCAGTAAAAATCTAATCCCGCCAAACCTAATTGTAACATTTTCCCTAGACACGCTGAACACTCCTTGGAGACATTTCTTCTAGCAAGGATTTTTCAGCCTCAGAAATGTTGATTTTGCTCATGTGAGGGCAGCACTCCCTGAAGTTAAATGGTGTGCAGAGGGAGGAATTGAACATGGCCAGAGTCGGTTTTTCTAAATACACATCTCTATCAAAAAAGAAAATGAATACATGTAAACGTAGTGACTGCTACAAATTGCTGAGATGGTCTCTTTGGAGATCTCTGGTCCACACTTTATTGCATATTTTGTATTCTCTTGTCCTCCATCATTTGCAGTTCTCCTCACCTGGGGTAGATTTGGAGCCAGGTTTTTGCGTGAGGCCTCGGGCTCTAATGACTTCTACTTCTAACTGGCCTTTTTTATCCACCATTCCAATCTGAATATCACCTGAAAGGAAAGGAGAAGAAAAAGCTTATTCCATTATCTGGGCCAGCTCAGTGTAGACCTCACCACAGTTAATTGTCATCACTCAGGCAATTCCTTTGATTATCATTATTATTATTTTTGTACTATGGTAGAATCTTGAGTCTCCAGTCAGGGATTTGTATCCCGTTGATGGTCCCTTACTCAAAGAGGCTTTGATCCAAGTATAAGAGGAGAGACACCAAGTGGATACACAAAGAGATGGAAGAAACACAAGGTAAGTGTTCGCCCCTTCTTGTCAACTTGTTGAGAATAGGCCACTTCCATCTTAATTGAACTGGACCTTGTTAGCACTGACCCTCAATTTGGTAAGGCAACTCCCATCCTTTCATGTGCTATAATATATATTCTGCTTACTGTATTTTTCACTACATGCATCAGATAAAGTAGGTTTTGGCCCACGAAAGCTTATGCTCAAATAAATGTGTTAGTCTCTAAGATGCCACAAGGACTCCTTGTTGTTTTTACAAGGTAAGTGTGTGGCTGCAAACATTGCAGGTCTGTCCTTCAGAAAGAAGAAAGCCAGACAAGTAGACTGCAGTCTGTCTAGTCAATGACTAAGTTCTTTGAGGCTCACAATTTTTTTTTCAAAAGTTTTTTAATGAGTGCAAGAGGGTGACAGTTCCCTTCTTGAACAGCACCTTGAACAAACTGCCAGAATATGAAGATAACAAGATTTCCAAGCTGCTTCCTCGGTTCTGAATGTTCTGGCAAATGACAACTCTGGCTACAGCTGCAGAGAAAAAAAATTGCTGAGTTGGGGTCCAAGTGCTGCTCTGACTTGGAAAGAAAGACTGTAAATGAAAAAAGATACTTAAGTGCAGATCCACAAAAGAACTTAGGTGCCTAACTTCCACTGTAGGTGCTTAAGTCCAAAAATTTAGGTGCCACTGAAATCCTCTAACCCTCTGCTAAGCTGCTGCCTAGCCCTCAGATTGCCTAAAATCCTTCAGTGCCTGCATTTTCACAAGTTCCCTTGGTGCCTAAGTTTCTGCCATCAGACATATGCACATCAGTCTAGATAATCAGGTGCCTGATACCTAAACTCAAGTGGGATCCTCAAATGGGACTCAGATGAGGTACTGTGGGGCTTGATATGCTAGGCATTCTCAGAGCATGCCGAACTACACATAAAATGGTACAGAGGGAGGAGGAGATGCGTGCCCTATCCACTGGAGAGTGAGACACACTGATGCTGGTCTCTCTCAATCTCTCTGGTTGAGGCCATTACACAGTATATAAATATTTAAATATGCATTGTGCCAGAGACAGCGTGAGAATGACACTCTAGAGCAACGGTTAGGGCGCTCCCCTGAGAGTGGGAAACCTATGTTCAAATCCCTTCTCCTCAGGCAAAGGATTAATTGATCCAGGGTCTGCCACATCCCAGGTGAGTGCCCTCACCACCATGAGAAGGCGGCTCTCACTGCAGTTAGGCATGCACCACTGCTGTTCTTGCAAGAAGTGGCTTAGGCGCCTGACTCCAGGAGAGGGTTCCCAGCTGTGGATCCCAAATGGAGTTAGGTGCCTAACTCCCTGAGAGTGGTGGGACTTAGAACACATCCCTCTCCTCTGCATCTGCTATTGGCTAGCTTAGGTGACTCCCTGCCTAGTGGGTTTTGATGATCCCATTCTGAGTCACCTATTTGTCAACATTCAGAGCATAGGGAGATGAGGCGCCTAATCCAAGGTTTATGAATTCTATTGGGCAGGGCTGGTGCAACCATTTAGGCGACCTCGGTGGTCGCCTAGGGCACTGGGATTTGGGGGGCGCCATTTTCTTCAGCAGCAACCACGGTGGCTGGATCTTCGGCTGCCCTGGTCACCGCCAGCATTTAGGCGGAGGAAGCTGGGGTAGGGGAGTGCGGGGAGAGCTGCTTGCAGCAAGTAAGGGGGGGGTATGCAGGGGAACTCCCCGCCCCAGCTCACCTCTGCCTCACCTCCTCTCCGAGCACGCCATGGCCGCTTCACTTCTCCCACCTCCCAGGCTTGCGGCGCCAATCAGCTTAGGCACCGCAAGCCTGGGAGGCAGGAGAAGTGAAGCAGCGATGGCATGCTCAGGGTGCTCGTGCACAGAGCAGGGGTGAGCTGGGGCGGGGGGGCGTGCCTCAGCGCAGAGGGTGGGGAACTGCTGCAAGGGGAGCGCCTCAGGGTGGAGGGGGGGAGCTGCTCTGGGGGGGCGCGCCTCATGGTGGAGGCACAGGTGGGGGGGGTGCAAGGTGGAAGTTTCACCTAGGGTGTGAAACATCCTTGCACCAGCCCTGCTATTGGGTAGCTAGGCACCTACAAGTTAGTCTCTGTGACACTGAGTGTTGCAATATCTAAGTCTCTTTGTGGATTTGGGTCTTAGTTATTATGGGTCTGATTTTCAAACCATGAGAAGTTCAGGGCTGCATAAAAAAAGTCGCCACGACTGATCATGCGAATGGGTAGATAGTCACATAACTAGCTGTCTGGGTGCTCAAATACCTCATTGGGCATGTGCAATTGTGGTAACTGTGCAAGCAAATGGAATTCCCCAGACCTTGACCTTCTGACATCTGACATGTAAGTCCATGTTTCTAAGCAAAGAATTGTGAATAAACCTGAGCTACTGAATTTGCAGTATTCTTAATGATAAAAGTATTATTGTTCAAACGTAACTGAAAAGGAGACCTTAGCACACTTGTTCCACTAACAGAGTATTATAGCACAGTGCCCTGGACTACTCTAGTATTCGAGATATTACAAGCCAAGCAGGGTTGGTTTGTTAGCTATCAAAACTTTTCTTCAACAAACACAGCTCTGTACTGGGCTAAAAATAGTTTAGAGGAAAATTCCATAAACTGTGCTCTTGGGCTACCTTTCAAATGCTGTAAGCCTGTATATTCAAATCCAGTCTATGCTACTGGCAGTCAGCAGGGGGGGCCACAACACAGATATTTTCAAACCAGCAGAGACAACTATAAGCCCTTGAAGAGAAAAAGTGTTAGGTAGAATGACTGAGTGAATTTTGTAGCCCAAAACCTTCTCTGAGCCTGTAGAAATAAAGGCTCCAACAGATGGAAATAAACTGTTATCACTCAGGAGCCCTGTTGGAAGAGGTTTAGGGAGGAAAACAACTGTTAAGCAAAAAGTGAGGTGAATGTAAGCTAGCACCTGGATTCACTACTGGAATCACCCTGATTTTAAAATGGACAACAGAAGAACCCAGACAATTCTTATTTCCTGTAAGAAGGAAATCTGATACGTTTTAACACGGGTTGTAACACTGTACAGGCTTCATGCTCAATAAGCTTATAGCCCAATAACTCCTATTACAAAATATAATTAAGTTTGGATTTATCCAGCAGCTCAAGACTTCTTCTTTTGTAGAGCTCATGAGCTGCAAAGAAGAGAGCACCCCCTCCCATTTTTCCTCCTGGTTCCCTACTTCTCCTCAGTAGTAGCTGAGTAGCCTCCTGAACCTGTGTTCCTGCAGTGCTTAAGACTGGTCAGACAATGCACTTGCCATCTGTGATTTTTAACTTGCACAGCGTGATTAGGCTAGTGGAGATGTCCAGGGTTATTTATTTTTCATCCTCAATGCACAGCCACAAAACATGTCACCAAATCACTCAAATGCAGACTAAAGGGATTTTGCCCCTGCTCCTGCCCTTACACACTGCTGTGGTGGTGCACATGTACTGTAAACAGCCTGCAAGGGCCCGGGGAAGAATTTCTCCACTGCAGGCAGAGCATAAAGCCATCATAAACAGCCCTACGCAGATTCCCCATAAATGTCCATGCAGGGAGTGTGGAGTGGTGTAGGGGGACCAGATGTCCCGATTTTATAGGGACACTCCTGATATTCAGGACTTTTTCATACATAGGGGACTATTGCCCCCCATCCCTTGTCCCGATTTTTCACATTTGCTATCTGGTCACCCTAAGTGGGTGTGTCAAGGGCAAGCCTGTAGTGCTTGGTACTCCAGGGGATTCTCAGATGCTTCGGGTTACAGAGCAAACCATAGGTGGCCCTTGAGAGGCTGCTGGAAATTAGACTTTATTAATCTGTTCCAACAGCAACAATCTAATGGCATCATCTGTAAATTGGTTGTCAGCCTTGTTGCAAATATGGAGTAGACTTTCAGATTTTTGGATTATCTTTCAATCAGCTAAATCTGGGTCAGATTCTGTTATTGGCCACATAATCAGTTACAAATGTCATGTACAAATGCTAACTATCTGAGAACTAGCAATTTGCAATGAGCCAAGGATTATAAGTATTCTGCATAGAAAGTAACAGATTGCGGCCACCACCTTTGATACAGAAGTGAGCTCTGTGGATATCACAGGTCCCAGGATGAAATGCTCTATCTTCATCTGATTTTGGATGAAACAGAGCATCAGTTCTGTTTATGGAAAGCAGAGCCAGGGCTAGGCATAAGCAAACTAAACAATTGCTCAGGGCCCCAAGAAGGTTAAGGGGGACCCTATTTGCTGTTTATTATGTGTTGTGTGGGAGGGCCAGGCCCACTGACAGCAATTCTGGGCCCAGGGCCGCCCAGAGGATTCAGGGGGCCCGAGGTCTTCAGCGGCGGGGGCCCCCGCTTTGGCAGTAATTCGGCGGCAGGAGATCCTTCTGCTCCGGGACCCGCTGCCGAAGTGCCTCTGAACACCCGGCACTTCGGCAGTGGGTCCTGGAGTGGAAGGACCCCTGGCTGACAAATTACTGCCGAAGACCCGGAGCAGAAGAAGCTCCGGGGGCCCAGGCCCCGTGAGAGTTTTCCAGAGCCCCCGGAGTGAGTGAAGGACCCCGCTCCAGGGGCCCCGAAAAACTCTTGTGGCAGCCCCTCCAGGACTCAGGGCCTGGGGCAAATTTCCCCACTTGCCCCCGCCACTCTGGGAGGCCCTGTCTGAGCCTCAGAGCGAGAGCCATCCCTTGGGGTCTGCGGGGCCTGGAGCAGAAGTGACAAATCTGTCACTTCCAGGACCGGCTGCACTGGCCAATCGTCCAGGTCTGCAGGACCCCCCAAAGCGTGGGGCCCGGAGTGGTCACCCCAATTCACCGTGCCCTAGGGATGGCTCTGCCCAGGTCAGAACAGTCATTGGGCTCCCTAGAAAGGTCCACCTAAGATTTGGGTGGTGATACGCCTGTGCTTGCTGATGCCCAGTTAGCTGCTGCCAGCTGCACTGCTGTGCATGCTTTTCTGGCACAGCCAGGGCTTCCACATACTCGCCCGGCTGCCTTTTCTGCCGCCAGTATCACCCTGCACAAGCCTAGGAGCCCTGCAGCATACATGTAAAAGGGTCCAGGGCTCCCGGCCACCACCCAGGGCCCTGGGCAACTGCCCTGTTTGCGCCCCACCCCCCGACTCCATCAGCGGGTCTGGGGAGGACCTCCAAAATATTTCTGCTTGGGTCCGCCAATGCGCTAGCACTGCCTCTGAAACAGCACCTTTCTGTTAAAGATGAGGAAGGCCATTTGGCAGAACTCTTTGGCTGACTGTAGTCCAACAGCTGCATTCTGGCCACCTTAACTTCACTTTGGTCAATGGGATAGCATTTGTCTTATACATGAGAATAAATTATTCTTACCCATAGCAGGGGTTGCTAGTGTCTGTCGACCTACTAACTGTGCAGGTCCAAGGCCATCAAGGAAATCACTAAATTGACTGTCAGCACCCAGCCGCACTCCAGGGAATATTAGACTACAGAAATATAAAACACGAGTACATGTAAATACAACGTTAATTCATAGTGGCCTACAATAATTAATATGGAAGTGCTTCTCAGACACAATACACAGCCTCAGAGAATGTAACTGCAAAACCAGAACCCCAAAATAGGTATACTGCAACCATCTCATTGGTAAGTAGTTTTGTTCACCCAAACAACTTGCCATCTTTGAGTTTTGCTATAGCAATAAACAGTCTGACAAACCAT
Organism: Chelonoidis abingdonii; assembly: GCF_003597395.2. Taxonomy (NCBI): domain Eukaryota; kingdom Metazoa; phylum Chordata; order Testudines; family Testudinidae; genus Chelonoidis; species Chelonoidis abingdonii. The sequence continues at coordinate 59,612,233 of NC_133771.1, read as the reverse complement.
TCCAGCTGACCATGACTGTGACGGCAGGACCTCGATCCACCTGGTACAGTTAAAGGGTTATAGGTAGCAATGTTTGTGGGCTTCTGGAAGGCCATGTACAGTGGGGAATAGTTGTAGCAACACCATCTCCTCTTCACAGGGATGTAGCTGTGGCAAGACCAATAGCCTTTTTACCCCACTTCCATGGAAAAAAGGCTATTTCTCTACTCCTCCCCTACCCAACTAGAACTGAAGTGTGGTGAAGGTCATAATCCCCAGGACACTGAATGTGGTTCACATCTGAACTGGGTGAATAATGAATGGATTTTTGATTTGTTGGCAATTTCAAAAAGTAAAAAAATTGTTTCACGTCAGCCCAAAATGAAAAATTTCAGTGAATTAAAAAGTTTTAAAAATGTTCATTTCAGGTCAAACAAATGTTTCATTTTGATAAAATTAAGATGCTTTGTTTCGATTTTGACCTTTTGGAAACTATTAAAATTAAAATGAAAAGGAAACTTTTAAATGAAAAGTTGTTTCAAACTGAAATTGAAACATTTTGTTTAGAAAATGATGAAACTACATGTTTCAATTTTTTGGATTTTTTTAAACAATCAATTCAGCAAAATAAATATGAATTTGTAAAAGGTTTCAGTGTTGTGGAATTGGCATTTCTGCTAAAAGAAGTTTTGGATGAAAAATTTCACCCAGTTGTAGTTCACGTATATGTTAAGTGCTGCATTTGAAGGGGATTAGTTCAATGGAGACATTTTAAAATGGAATGAAGCTTCAAAAGATCATGAAGTGTTCTGCATCTAATACCCTGTCACTTGTTGATGTTAACAATTTTCGACATGATTCCATTAAAGTATTACAATTAATAAAGAAAGCAAACTAAAGAATGTTAAGGTTTGTAATAACATTCTTGGAACTAAAATTCCCAGATATAATTTCTCCATCCTTTGCTGTATCTCTTGTATCACTCTTGCTTTAAGCCACTAGTACCATAGTTCACCTCTGAAAGTTTTCAAATAGAGAAAATAGACACTGAGATCTAATAAGAGATTAGGGCCCAAATCTGGGACATAGAATTTGAATGAGCCCACATCACCCGACTCCTCTGGGCCATGCAGGATGTGAGAAATAGCAGATAGCTGACATTCTGATAGCTGACCTATTAATGAGAAAACAGCTATCTTTGTCATCATGGTATGTTGTGGTTTTTAGTTTTGTTTTAAATGACTGTAGTACTTGTGAAAGATGCTGGACTTTTTCCCCTGCATATTCCATTAAGGTCAGGCTCAGACTGGGGAGAACGGTGCTCTTCTCAAATCCCAAAGGCAAAGAGAAAATATCTGTGATGCCCACAATCCCAGTATTCCCCTCACTGTACCCACTATGTAAGGTGGTCTACTGATCTTCATTATGGTGTGCTCTGAAACAAATACTGCACTGAAAAGTGTAATACACTCTTTATATTTACATGTGATCATTTGATACTTAATTTTCCAGTAATATTTTTAATTTACTCTTTTTCCTCTATAGACATTAGAGATGGGCCAGATTTGAAAAAATTGGATCCAGATCAGAATCTTCCTGTATTTTGAGAGGATTTGTTCTAGTTCAGACTCATCTTACAGAGTTGGGCTGAGCCAAGAAATTCAGAATTTCTCTGATCTCTTTGTGGGCAAATTTGGTTTTCTTTCAGTTTGGACCAAGCTACAATCCTCCTGGTCCTCTTCTCTCTGGTGGCCACAGCATTCCCATTCTTGTCTGTCTCCAGCCATGTAGAATGTTGATAAGACCTCTTGCTTATGGTGATTCTGAACTGCCGGGCCTCTTCTCTGATGTCCTCTCTCTCTCCAGCTCCATTCTTCCTTGAACCTGGGATGCTGACATTTCCTGAACTTGGCTGTACAGCGTCTCTGATTTGTTGTAATGTTTCTAGTTGCCCTTCCAATTCAAGAATCTTTTCCTTTAGAACAGCCCCCAACTTGTACTTTGTGCATAGGAAATCCCTTTTGGCTCAGGCAGGAAAGAAAACATGGGACAGTTGTTGCAGGTCACCTCCACTGTTTCATCACTGGCCATCATGGAATTGCACATAGAGCTGAACCTGCAAGCCTTTTACACACCCTTTCCAAATACCTTCAGAAACTCTCCTGTTGGCTTCCTTGGTTCTCAGCTCTTGAGTTTGCCTAGCAAATGACTTTTACATCGTTTTCCCCTGCTTAGCTTAGCTCAGTTCAGCTCCACAAGTGAGTGATTAACCACCTATAGGCTTCAAAGAGTGGGTCTTATCAAAGCTCCAAAGATCAGACCCACCTGGCCCTTACCAAACAGATCTGTCTTAGCTGCTTCTCAGGGGTCAAAGCCCCATATACACAGCCCATACACAGAACAAATGAATAGTCACACAAACAGTGTACAGATGAACCAAATGCAGCACTCACCAAGTCCTGTTACAGCAAAGTCTCTAGCTACACTCTCCAAAACTCTCCTGCTAGCTGCCTCTGTTTGCGACTCTCAAGTTTGCCTAGCAAATGTCTCAGGGGTGAAAGTTTCTGTGGTTGTTTCCATTGCTCTAAGCCAGCTATTTGCTCAATAATCATTCTTTAAAAATAGACTTTTAAAATACACATTTGTGATGCACGGACCTCTTGGTGCCAACTGGCAGAGGACACAGGGGGTGCATATGGCTTACAGAGATCACCTGGATCTGATATATGCATAATAGTTCACCAACAGGTGGCACGTAAGGTCTCTACTGACCTATTCTACCAAGAGCCAGCAGTCCACTGCTCGTCATAATCATTGCAAAATGTATGTGTGGATAATATTGAAGGAGTTATGTATTTATATACTGATAATAATGTTCTTAAGGTCCTGGAGTTAATTCAGGTCACCAGGAGGTCACATGCCTCAGACTGATTCCTTTCAAGCAGGAGGTAACAAACACTTATCTTTGTCTCATCATATGTGTATTGTCTACCTCACAACTGAGACCTATTTGCATAATGAGCCAGGTATCAGTGAGCGACTGTGAAAGCTGCAAGAAAGAAAATGTACAGGAAGAAATGAAACAGCAGGGGTGTCCTGTCTATGAATGAAGACAAAGGATAGGACTTATATATCTTGGGGGCAAAGGAACACAATGAATTCTTCACAAGGGAGTCAAGCTGACAGTGTACTTGTCTCATGAAAGGAGGGTCACCGCCACGTCTAGCTGAAACTCATTACAATGATTTTGGGTGAGCCAAATGCTAGACTTTTCTAGGGTTAGGCTCTAGGTTGCATGTCATGATTTTGTTTTATATGTAACTATTTCCTCCCCTGCCCCAATACCTCTACTTACTATTACTTGACTCTCTATGCTTCATTAAATGAACTTATACTTGATTTCACTATAAACATATCTAAGTGCTATGCAGAGCCAGTCCTGGTAATCTGGGGTGAACTGTTTCTTTGGAAGCAGAGAATCCGTGAATACTGCAAGTGTCCAGAGGAACAGGAGCTGGACTCTCCAGGGAGATGCCTGGAGGGCTCAAGGCTTGGAGTGTGCCTATTGCTAACCTGTAGAAAAACAGGGGGGGCCTATCTAGGCTAGAGGGGAATGGTTGTGTTGCATGTGGCTGGTGGAGTTGGGAAGCTGACCCCCAGCAGGCGCAGACAAGACTTCCTCACACTAAGGGCAGGTGGTAATGAGGTGCCTCACAATGCAGGGTACCCCTGGGAAGCATCATGGCATCTTTACACCAAAGAGAAATTCAAGGAAGTAGACAGCTAATAAAAATAAATATGTATTAGTCCATTACCAATGCCATGTGACAGTAGAAGAGTTTTCTGAGACAAACTATTGTGATTAAAAAAAAAATGCAGAGGCTGATCCTATCCTGCTATGATTAATTTTAAATTCCATTAATTAAAAAATGTAATTAGTTTTATCATACTGCATCAGTTTTAATGAAAAATCACAAATAATTCCTAGGGAAATATGTTTCCAACCACGATGTGGAGTTGCTAATCTTTGTTACTTGCAGTCAATTGGTCTTGCACCTGCCAATCCGATGTACAAATATTATGGGAAGTTTTCTTTTTAAGTTATGTTTGTGGAAAGTAGTGCCACAGAAATGTGCCAAAGCTAGGTCATTTAACATAATCACAGTTTTTGGTTTTATTTGCTAGACTTTACATTATCACTATCCGTGGGGCTAGGCCCTGGCCGGAATTTATGGTTGCCCAACATATCTATTTATAAGATCCTGTTTTCAGTTTCTTGTAACTGAGGCTACAATTTTGTCCTGGACATCACGGTGGTCATGGAAACCATAAATTTGAATAAAGTCTGTGAAATGCACCGAAACCAGGTAGCATTGTGACTTAGCCCTCAGGTTCACACCACCACTCATGTTTAGTGCATCCACATATACATAGATGGAGACAAAGGAGTGGATGCAGCAAACCTGTGTGGCATTGTGACTTGTGCACGAGGTTTCAATGACAACCAAATTTGGCCTTCTGCCCCCCTCTGTCTCCATCCTCTGACTGGCATTGCAACCGCATGGGCTAGGTCACAACACCTGGAGCCCAGCCCTGTGGGACAGGAGCTGCTGCTGCAGGGTGACTGCAGGGTGGGCTCATTCTCCAAAACTCTCTCCCTACAAACCCCTTGCTCGCCTTTTTGTGACATATTATTCTTTTTCTGTACCTCTGCCATAAAATTTATTAAAAATTGGTGTAGTAAAATTGTAGCCCTGCTTATAACTTTGCGACGCTTCAACTGGTTGGGCTGAAATTTTCCATGCCAGGCATCTGCCTCACGCTGATCTGTGTCTATCACCTTCAAAACAGTTAGACTATATATGGAAAGCAACTATATATGTTGCAGTTGCTTACCATACTAGCAAACTGGCCCATAATCATAGTGCTGTCGAGAGCTAGTTTTAATCCTAATGCCACTGGTTGGCCAGATTCTTGTTATTCTGACCAGATCCTGATCTGATCCAGTGCCGAGTCCCACATATAATGATAATATAAAGTGTAGCAAATAAACCAAAACCTGCTATTGCACTGAATGACTTATCTTTGGGTACATTCCTGTGACACTACTTTCCACTACTATAGCTTAAAAAAACTTCTAACTGACAGAAGCTGGGACAGGACAACAGGAGATGGATCACTTGATAAATTGCCCTGTTCTGTTCATTCTCTCTAAAGCGTCTGGCACTGGCCACTGTAAGAAGGCAGGATAGTGGGCTAGATGAACTGCTGGTCTGACCCAATATGGCTGGTTTTATGTTCATATGATCTAAATCAGCTGTCAATCTAAATATTCAGGACACGAACTGGGCTGGTATCCACCAAAGTGGCATCTTTTAAAAGCTATCTTCTTATTCTCCAGGATCTCAACTTTCATTTAAAAAAAAAAAAGTCCTTTCTAGCTGTTACGGTTGTGAAGCAAAATTCTGTTTCCATTGTCAAGGTTAACTGATTCAGCAATGTCGGCTTGAGTTTGCAGACTTCCTGTAACAATAATTGGGAGGGGTGTGAACAGCCCTTATCATCTTAAAGTAAGGTTACTAAATTAGACAGTAAGAGGAGCTCTGTGAATTTGTGAACGCTGCCTGTATTCCACTTGGGGTATACGTAAGAGTGGAAGATTTTTTGCTAGCACTGTCCACTGGTTTGCACCCCTCCTTGTGCTCTGAGCTGAAGGCATAGGAGTGGACTGCCACTCCAGTTACCTTTTTGTTGTGAATAGTCCCAGGATAAGCCTCCACAGCAGAGGGAAAGGAAGGTAAGTAATGGAGTACATGTAGTGACCACACATCTCAGTTATTGTATAGGTAAGTAACCTTTCTTTCTTCTTCAAGTGATGGTCCCTATGTAAATTGCACTTGAGGTGAATCACAAGCAGTATTCATGGAGGAGGAGGGTGCAAGGAATACTGGGGTACTTAGAGGACTGCTCTGCCAAAGGATGTCTGCAGTGGAAGCTTGTACCAGGGTGTAATATCTCGTAAAGCTGTGTGAGCCAAAACTATTTAATCAAAATCAATGTATTATTAAAGGCTATGCCTTATGTTAAGGGGGTCTCTACTTCCCACATGCTTTGTGCTGGAAATATATTAAAAATGGTGCATAAAGCTTTCATTCTTGGTATATGTAGAATCCTCAAGAATAAGACAGGGTTTTTCAGAGTTTTGCTAAAGTAATGAGTAATTATTATAAATGCTGCAAAACTCTTAAAATTAACTGCGTACAGATATCCACTGTTTCGGGGGTTAGGGGGATAGTGCTTCCTGAGTGGTCCAGGACACAGCGATGTTCCAGCACTTTGGAATTTTTCCCTCCTCCCCATGAGGCTTGTGCTTGCAGAGTCCATCCCGAGTGCCTTCAGTGCCCAGAGACTTTCCTTGGTGTGGTGGCAGCGAGTCCATCCCTCCCTGGTGCTGTCTCCAGCAAGAGCGGGAGGGAGGAGAGAGGAAGGGGCTGTGGAGGATGGAGCCAGATACAACTACAGCCAGCAGCCACTGGCACTGCCACACAGCTCCCAGTGCTCCCAGCTCCTACCCCACAACTCTACACCCACCCCACTGCCACAGACTCCCAAATAATCTCATCCCACAGATCTCCACCCAAACCCCTGCCATAGAACCCCAAATAACCGTCCTCCTACAGCCCCCTGCTACAGCCCCCACCCAACCCCCAAATAACTCTCCACCCAGCCCCTGCCCTCCTTAAACCCATCCAGCCCTCTGCTATCACAACCCCAAATAAAACCCCCAAACCCCTCCCACCCCAAATAAACCCACAGCCCACAAACCCCACAAAACTTCCTCCTGCCACAGCCACCACTCAGATAAAGTGTACTGTGCAGGCAAATCCATGCTTTTTCAGATCAGTTCTCTGGGGCTTCCACCAGCCCCCCTTTGTTTCCATCCAAGTCCCCCAGCCAACCCATGGCTTGGACTTTTCCATCCACCAGTCTCACAAGAGGCTTAAGGAGGGCTATGAGAACGGGGGGAGGATGGGTGGGCTCCCTGATGTACTGGTCATGGGAGTCCTCGAACCTCCTCCCCCGTTCTGTTTCTTTATCCAGTACCCTTTTCAGTCCCTTACCAGGCCATTTATCTGGTCACTGGCTGCTCTCCCTATGGAGTACCTGCACTGAACATCAAGTATCTGGGGCAAGGGAAGCTAGTTCCCCTTCTTTCCACTGTCCCCTTTCATTGTAATTTGCCTGTGCCTGCCCTTCCCTGTCTCTGGGGCTGGGGAAGCAGGGTAAGAGTCCCCCTGTTTTCCCAAGCTTACCCTTCCTGTGCCCGTGGAGCCAGGATGTTTCCAATGCTGTTTGCTGCTTTTCTGGAGCCAGGCTTCATTGGGGCCGTGCTGCTTCCACGTGGTCCTGCAGCAAGCCTTAGAGCCCCAGCCTGTTCCTGTTCTGGGGTGCACAGGGGAACAGCTCCCTCCCCCAGCTCACCTCCGCTCTGCCTCCTCCGCTGAGCACACAGCCCAGCTCTAACTCTCCTCCAATCAGCACCGCAAGCTTGGGTGGGGAGGAGAATTAGAGCAGCGCCGGTGTGCTCAGTGGGGGAGGCGGAGCCGAGGTGAGCTGGGGCGGGCTACTCAGGCAGGCTTAGTTTCTGCAGGAGGTCTCCCCAGCCAGGGTTAGCTGCCGGGGGAAGAGGGGAAGTCTCCCCAGGCAGGGTTAGCTGCTGGGGGAGGGGGGGAGGGAGGAAGTCTTCCCAGGCAGGGTTAGCTGCTGGGGGAGGGGGAGGAGGGGGGAAGTCTCCCCAGGCAGAGTTAGCTGCTGGGGGAGGGAGGAGGAGGGGGGAAGTCTCCCCAGGCAGAGTTAGCTGCTGGGGGAGTGGGGAAGTATCCCCAGGCAGGGTTAGCTGCCGGGAGAAGGGAAGGGGGGAAGTCTCCCCATGCAGGGTTAGCTGCCGGGGTGGGGGAAGGGGGAAAGTCTCCCCACGCAGGGTTAGCTGCCATGGGTGGCCAGGGGGGAGAGGGGTTAGTTGTCGTGGTGCGGGGGGGGCGTGCAAGGTGGAAGTTTCACCTAGGGCTTGAAACTTCCTTGCACCGGCCCTGGCCCCACCTTTAGTTTTGGTGCAGTAATTAGCAATGACAACAGTGAAAGAAGAGAACTGTGAATACTCAAGCTTCTATGTTTGATTTTAGCTGATGTGCAGTAAGACTTTATAGTTTTCAATAAGAACTGTATTTGGACCAGCTCCAAACTAAACTTTCTTTATATACACAGTACTGAACACAGTTTCATGTAACAGGGAGTTTAAAATAAAACATCTGAAGTTTAATTTAAGATTGATCTAAGCAGAGACCCACCACAAGTATAAAGTAAAGGTGGCCAAATGTCTTGTTTCAAATAATACTTGTGATGAATTTAGCTCCGTTTTTGATTAGTAAAGCAATCCTGATTTCTGTAATCATATTTTGTTATTTATAAATATTTACTGAATAATCTGAATCACAGAATTTTCAGACTCTGGGTTTTTCTCAAACTGTTCACTTTGATTATTCACATTGTTATTTGTGTTGTGTGATTGGTCACCTAAGGGACATGTTATCATTTCTGCCACCTGATTGGATGACTGGAAAAACTTTAAACAGAAGAATAGCCTATAGAAAGCGCTCTTCTAACAGAAATGTTCATGAAAAATGCCTGAAAGTTTTGGGATTTGCAAAGAATTACACAAGTGCAAGATTTTGTACAAATAGCAATTCCGTAGGGAACCAAATCTGGAACTTTTAAAATCAGGAGGTTTGCTTTTTACTAGTATTCAACCAGCTTTCTTGTAAGGAGAAGAAAATCCTATGCATTTCTGCACTGCTATATATTTGTAATTCCACTTACTTCCCCTCGGAGCTGTAACTGTTTATGCTGCCATCAGTGGACTCCCGACTTGGCTGCCGAACCATACGATTCCTCATTTCTGCTGCCATCCCTGTTTCTGTGCTTCTCTGTATCGTGCTTTTTAGCTTCTTGTTGCCAGCCTCTGAAAGTAGAAAAATAAAAGGAAGCATTAGCATTGCATTCTAGTATCAGGTGTTTTCTTGCACATTTTTGTCTGATCACAGTTTGCCCATTTCCATTCATAAACAAGACATCAGAAACAGATTATTCTGATCAAGTGTAAATAATCTCTCCTTTCTAGTCCTTAGTTGGTGGTCTCTCTCAGATGGAATCCACTTGAAAGATAATGGAAACACTCTAGCCTTCTGGTTGCAACTCTGAGATCATCATATCACACAAAGATATTATGTACTTGTATATTTCCTTTATGAATTGCCCCATTCAAAGGAGCTTCCATCACAGGTTACTTAAAATGAAGTTTGAATTTCACAACAAAGAATGACCCTTTACATTTAAGCAACCGGAGCCCCAAAATATGATGGTCGAGTCTACCCCAGCATCAGGTTTTGAAGGTGACAGTACACTCACTGATGTTAAATGTATTCTGCTATAGTTATGACAAGTGCTGGAAAAATGAGGCTGGTTCAGAATGATTCCATCATTAATTACTTTTGACTTCACAAATCTTTCATCAGAAATGCCTCTAACAAGTCTCTTGCTGCTCTGATAATTTTTGTTGACTATAGACTTGCAATATTCTGTTAGTTCATGTGCCTTCTACTAGGCCTCAGATTTCACTGGTAACATTCTCTTTCATGAAGTACTACGTCTGGCAAACGTTCATATAACTGTATGAAGAATCATTTCTCTGTACTTCTCCCTCATATGAGAATGCTCTCACTTTTGGTCAGCACCTTGGTTCAAAGCCAAAATGGGGGAACACACCTCACCACATCCATTTCTCAGTCTGTTTGTAATTTAGGGCAGTATCTGGGGGAAAAAAACACTTCCAAAAGCACCTGTTTTGGAAGTTGAACTGGAGTCAAAACAATTCATTTTCTCTGTTTCTTGTCTCTGGAACAGTTTATGTTTGAGGCAACAGCAAATGAGTATGGAGGGCCACATCCTGGCCCTGCTTTCTGTAACTGTAAGGAATATGGTAGTCCACACTGGCCTGACAGCTCCTGAGGATGGTTAAATCTGCTACAGAGCATGGCTGGAGGACTCCAGCTACATAGTCAGGCTCTGTAGTGCTGGTAGGAAGTATGGAGAAATCACGCCATGGGCATATCTCTGCAGACCCTGGGATCGTTTCTCCCTCTCCATGCAGGGACCACAGGAATTATTGCAGTAACCTCTCTGGAGCTGTCACTGGGAGATAAAACATGGCCAAAAGGGGTCCCAAAACAAAATAGAAATAATTGGTACTTTTGGTTTAGAGAAAGAAGGAGTTAGTGAAAGGGCTATGTCTTTCCCATTGATCATTACTAGAATGGGGAGTTTTTTGCTCGAATCTGGATTGGCCACCTGAGCCATTCGATACCCCAGGCTATCCATCAGCCAAGAAGAAATCAGCTATCCCCAATGATCACAACTAGGGTGGGAGTTCTTTGCTCCATTTTGAAGCCAACAGCTGCAAGTTCCTGCTGTGGACCAATGCAGTCCATTTAATATGCCTGGCTATGCATTAGCTGAGAAAATGTCCCCTATTATCCATCAGAGTTTGTGCGAGGAGAGCTACACACTCCATTCCTGCGTTGTGCACAGGTGGCTCTGGAAGCAATATCCAGGACTGTGTGTGTTCTCTGAGTCTACTGCCATGGAATTTATCCCTTGCTGCAGAACTATGCTCCAGAATCTCAATTTTCATTTTAAAATAAATGATGTTTCTAGCCATTATAGTTGTAAAAATGACACTGGGTTCACGTTTTCCACATTAATTGGTGGAATGAGTGTGCAGAGAGCCTGAAACCGTAGCTCTGGGAGATATAAACTGCCCTGTTGACTCAGCAGAATTCCATCATATGCTGCAGCCAACAGCTTGATACTTTGTTTCCTCTCTCCCTGCACTGCTGGGATTGATCTGCAGTTGCCCTTGCTCTCCAGCTGTAGCCACATGGGGAAGTTACATTACACCACCTATTCCCACCGCTCTTCCACAGGGCTCACCAGGCTGGGAAGCCTGTCATAAGCATAATTCCTAATTCTGAACCTTAGAGACCAAAATGTGGGTGCCTAGCATAAATTCTCTAAGCTTAATTACCAGCTTAGATCTGATAGCGCCGCCACCAGCCAAAAATTTCCAGTGTTTGGCTCACTCTGGTCTCCCCAAAACCTTCCCTGGGGGGACCCCAAGACTCAGATGCCCTGAGTCTTACCACAAAGGGAAATAACCCCCCTCCCCTTGTCTTCTCTTTACTTCCTCCCCAGGCTTCCCCTCCGTGGGTTATCCTGGAAGATTACTGTACTTAAACTCCTTGAATTACAAAACAGAGAGGGCAATTTACCTTCCCCCCTCCTTCTTTTTCCCCCTCCCAGTCTTTCCCTGAGAGAGACCGTAATCCTGGCACAGGGATTTCTATCCCCTAGAGCCTCACTTAGAAAAGAAAATCCAACAGGTTTTAAAAAGAAAAGCTTTATATAAAAAGAAAGAAAAGACATAAAAATGCTCTCTGTATCAAGATAACAATATACAGGGTCAATTGCTTAAAAGAAAAATATGAATAAACAGCCTTATTCAAAAAGAAATACAATTTAAACATCCCAGCAACTACACACATGTAAATACAAAAAAACAATAAAAGTCTATTGTTTTTCTACCTTTGTATTCACAACTTGGCAACTGAAGATGAGAAGCTTGAAGATAGAAAGATCCCTCTCATAGCCGAGAGACAGACAAAAGACACAGACAAAGGGACACACACCCAAACATTCCCTCCATGAGCTTTTAAAAAAAATCTTGTTTCCTGATTGGTCCTCTGGTCAGGTGTTTGGTTTCCTTTGTTAACCCTTTACAGGTAAAAGAAACATTAACCCTTAGATATCTGTTTATGACAAAGCCAGAGACCAATTTGCAGCTAGAAAAGCAGCCTGGTGAACTGGGCTGCCCTGAGAAACAGTGCAATAGCTAAGGCCCTGGAAACTGGACAGATGAGACACTGAAGCTAGGTACAAACTCCTCCCACCCATGGCACAAAAGGCAGAAAGAGATTATAATCTGGACTGCCAGGACTGAGGCTGCTGTTGTTAGGTTTAGGGAGTGGAGCCAAGGTGCCTGTAATGTACAGTGAAAAAACCATTCTTGAAAATAATCATAGTTGAAAATATCCACTGATTACAGTAATGAGGATTCTAGCTATAAGCCATAGCTGTATTTGTTCGGGGATGGGCTTGGATGGGAACAAAGAGTATTTAATAGAATAGAATAAGTTATCACTGCCATGGAATACAAGTGTTCTTGCCACTGAATGTAGTGATTTTTGCCATGGAATTTAAGGGTGTGTGCCATGTGCTGTGATCCCATTGTACTGTGGAGAATGCCTGGCCCAAGCCATATATGATTCTGCAAGGCTTGATTTCTTGCTGAGTTGTGAACATTGAACCGGCTAAAGAGTCATAAGAACATAAGAATGGCCATACTGGGTCAGACCAAAGGTCCATCCGGCCCAGTATCCTCTCTGCTGACAGTGGCCAATGCCAGGTGCCCCAGAGGGAGTGAACTTAACAGGTAACGATCAAGTGATCTCTCTCCTGCCATCCATCTCCACCCTCTGACAAACAGAGGCTAAGGACACCATTCCTTACCCATGCTGGCTAATAGCCATTAATGGACTTAACCTCCATGAATTTATCTAGTTCTCATTTAAACACTGTTATAGTCCTTGCCTTCAAAACTTCCTCAGGCAAGGAGTTTCACAGGTTAACTGTGTGCTGTGTGAAGAAGAACTTTTTCAGAATATTTTCTAAGTCACTATTCTTTGCATAACTGTTCTGGCTTCCTCCCTTCTCCCTCACTCACCACTCTCCATTGCATTTTACAATTACATTCTAAAGATCCTGCAAAATTCTAAATATTCTGCAATATAATCGAACATATACCATACAAGTAACTTAAAATAGTATGGTAAGATACCTAATGGATTTTTTGAGATACTGAGAACAGTCTTCACTCAAGATAAATAAGCTCGAGCACGTACCTCACATATTTTTCCAAGTCTTACACTAGCCAGTTATATGCATTACCCTTTATATATTTCACTCATACTGACAAAAGAAGATATCAAGCTTTATTTTACTGTCATGTTCTTTAAAATTTCTCAGCAAAGCCTAATTCTCACAAGATACTTTAAAGTGGGATTGCATTGCCTTTTAGTATTTTTGAAACTCCTTTGGAAATTTAAGTTGGTCTCTGGTATGAAACATACTTGGGATCAAGCATCAGTTGCCTGATGAATTGCAGGATCTGGCCAGTTAACAGGTGGGCTGTTTTTGTTCTTTTTGTTGGTTTGTTTAAAGCTTTTATTTTCACCTCTGAGAAGAGTGTTCGAGGTCTGGCATCTAAGTACATACACTTTTGAGACTGCATCTACATGAACGTACAGGCTTATTAAAATAGCTTAGAAATATACAGTGATATAACTGAAGTTTTTCTTCTTTTGCCTGGAAATTTATTTCAGAAGCTATGGTGCCAGCTTCTGATTTTTATTATTATTTGACATGGATAATTAATTTCAGTTTCATGTTATAGGTATTTTCCTATGTTGTGTGAATTAAATTACATCCATTGTGAAGACCACAGACAAATTGGTTCATTCCTGAATGACATGTAGGGCCAAATTTTCAAAGGTGCTTCAAGATGGCTTCCAAGCTTATATATACACTTTCATCTAAAGCTTCCCATCTGCAAAAACTCAGATTAGTGTGCACAAATTGCATATACACAAGTAGCATAACAACGATGAGTGAAGATCAAGTATAATAAATACTTTTTGCAGGTTTAATAACAGGTCCAGAAGGATCTCCAAGAGATCACAAAGCAGCCATCTGCAGCTGCATAACACAGTTAGCTTGTGTGAACTATTAGCTACTGTAATATAACTCCCTTACAATCTACCAACCATTCCTACCAAGGAACTTGAATGGCTCTTGTATCCCATTTTACCTATCAAGACAATATCATTTCCAGCGATGCCTCTGTTGAGCTGAAGGGGAAACATTGCCTTTGGTTTTCTTACAGACAAGTTAGGAATAAAGCTTCAGACCAAAATGAAAGTTCATCATGTAATAATTTTGCCTTCACTACTTTATTTTAAACTTGCACAAAACAGCAAGAGAATTGATGCTTCCCCTGCCTGCAAACCATCTTGAGATTTAAGAGCCAGGATCAAATGGGCTGTTACTACTGGAACTGAAGCTAAGACATAAAGGTGCACAGTCAAGTAAGTTGTCCACACCATCAGGATGTTCAACTAAAGATTCCCTAAGACAGGGGTCTCCAACATGGTGCCTGCGGGAGCATCTAAATGCACCGACATCCTGGCCAGAGGTGGAGCATATGCCAAAATACCGCAGAAATTCGGCGGCTTTTCAGTGAATGCTCCACCGCCGCCACGGTCCTTCATCTGGCACCTGCCAGACAAAAAGGTTGGGGACCATGCCCTAAGACTTCTCTGCGGACAACTAAATCAATGAAGTCTAATCTAAAGAAGTCAAAAGAACACTTTAATAAAACTTAAAACATGCAACATTGCTAAGTCTATGAATGAAGGGCAATTATGCAGAGGAGCACTGCATGGCTCAAGGACCAATGATTCTTCATGCCACAGATACTCATGGATGCAGAGAAGAAAACCTAAAAGGACCACAGCTCCAAGCCAGCTCAGAAAGATCTGCCAGGACTGTGACCACATCAGTGGTTCACACACCGACTGCGAGACACTAGCTAGATTAAGCCAGGCAATACTTTCAAGCAGCATATCACGGGTCTTCATCAATTCAAAAGACTGTTTCTTAAAGCAACCACGCAGCACATTCAATGAAAACATGAGATTCCCAAAGTTTAAAAACCTCTAGTAAAGCTGCACAACCTTTTTGCTATTTCACTTTATGAAGAAAAGTGTCTAAGCATAATATCTAGCATAAACCCCTCCACTGCTATAATCCTTAAAACATCCCTCTCCCAAAACACGAATGTCACCAGCAACTATGAAGAAAGCAATAGTTACAGTGGGTTCATTTTGATACACAACATGTATAAACTACACTGAATATAGCGGAACAAATTCACTGCCAATAAACTGTTAGTAAGAAACCATCTAGAAAGTGTGTCAAATCCATTTACTCAAGATTTCAATATAATTAGCATTGCATGATTTATTTCCAGAAATCTGAAAAAAAAACACCCCACCCTTTTCCTGTTATTCTGCATATTCAGATTCAGACATTCCAGTGGCAAGCCAAGTTCATTCCCAACATAAAATTGAAATTTACTCACCATATATCCATCTACTGGTATTTATTACTGATATACATTGGGATAGAAACAAAGGGAAAAAACCCACTGAAAACAACAGGAGAAAAGTTGAAATAAAATGCTGCTTTCCAATTATATTAACTATTTTAATTTGAGGCAATAGGGTCACTTGCAGAGTAAGGCATCATTACCCTAAGAGTGACAGAATCTGACCTTTAGTTTGCATTGTTAATTCAAAAATCACATTAACTATTTATTAACTATTAATTATTACCCAGCAGCTCGCACTGATTTCTAGTTGATCGAAGTAGCACTTTGAGATCTATGGATGAAAAGCCCTACACAAGAGCTACAATTTAAAAAAAGTGAATGAAAGCTGCTGACTGGTCAGCACTAAATATGGACTTGGGAAGCCTAATTTTAAGCACATACTTTGGAAAATCTTGCATCCCTATAAACAGATCATGTTAGTTGTGTTTTGTTGCAAAATTTCTAAACAATCAAGCTCTCTCTTGTACATTATTCTGAAAGACCTGATTCTTCAATGCCAAGAAAAACACTTGAAAAGGAGAGTGTTGTTAGATATACACATCTATAAAAGACAACTATCAGTATCTGTCTGGATGAGGAATTAATGATGACTTTTAAAATAGCAAAATCTTAATTTAAGATTAAGTGGTTTAATTATTTTTAAACCTCTTAGGTTTAAGCAAAATTAAATATCAGCTATAATATATTCCTTAGCGAGCATTAAGAAGCCAAGAAAGCTGCCACCTTGTTTAAAAATCTTGTGCTGTTTCTGGGTAGAATAATCTCTGAGCTTCCTCTGTAGCTTAAACAAAACAAAACAAACAAAAACACTGGCCCTGTATTAAATGAAACTAGCAACATTTTTTCAGCCAAAGAGAGACAACCTTGTGGTAAAGGATGCATGGTAGTGAGCTTTTACTGCTGGAATAAAAAGGCAGTTTACATTGATATGAAAATAACCGGGTATCAATTGCTTGGCCATTTAAAGTGCTGTGCAAAACTAAGATTAATAAGATGCAAACGGCTACCATATACAAATGCACATTTTTTCCAACTCCTAATGCCTATTTCAGTGATATTCAAATAGTGCTAAATATTTACTTTCTTGGAGGAATTAAAAACATAACGAGACCACACTGTCTACAAATTATCTACTGTATACAATTTTTTAAACATTTTACAAACACCTATTTTCTCTCATACTTTGGTGCCTCATAGGATTTATGGGAAGGAGGTAATGAAGTGGAGAGGGATGAGAAACTGACGCAAACTGATTTCACTCCGCAGATGACATGTTTAGACTGAAGGCTAGATATTGGTCTACAATCTTTTGCTAGACGATTCTCAGAGCAAAACTGGCATAGGGTCCAGACATGACATTTGCCTATCTGAAAGGTGATGGGATGCAGCTGCCAGTCAATGTAGGAGGGCGAGCTGGGATCAGAGTGGAGAAGAAAGCATAAAATAATTTATATAAAGAAGTGAATTGAAGTACATCATTTATCCTATTAGTTGAAGAATGCTAAGTGGTTTCTAATGTCCATCTACTAGTTTGGTTACATCCTGAAATCCTAGTTTTAAATATTTTGTTTATGGACCATTACATCAGTTCCTTTTCTCTTTCGGTGTATTTTTTTAGATTTTTTTTTAATGAGTAGAAGGAGAGTTATGAAAATAAGCTCAAGGTTAGTTCTTACCAAAATTCTTTAACTTTCCTGACCCCCCAATTGGCCGATTCAAGAGTGAAACAATAATTATTATCCAGCTAGACAAATTTCACAATTACAAAGTTGTCATTCATAATTAGAAAATTAAAACAATGTCACGAACACTAATAAGATTCCTAATAACATTAATGTTTCTTACAGTGTTTGCTGAGACGTATAATAAAAGTCCAAAATATACTCTTTATAAAATATACGTAAATGTTGAAAGTCAATACTCTTAAAATGATTCTGAAACAATTGTTCTGAGAAAAAGGAAACATTTTAGATGATTTTTTTGTACAGCTGCAAGATCTCCAAATAATACCACAATACTAATTTATGAACATATTATTGATCAAATCAAAAATATTATAGCTTTAACAACAGTACTTCTACTCAATTTTTCTTACTCAGAACAAGTTTTAATCAGTAGGTTGATCCATCTGATTTTGAGCCCTTCTGGTTGTATGATATCCAATAGCTCCAGAGCACATTTTAAAAAAAATACAATGTTAATGAACCTACTTCAGAAATTATCTCTAGATCTTCAGATCAACAGAGTAAATTAGTTTTCTGTTTTTTACCAGTGGTAGCTATGAACAGTTATAGGTATATACAATAAAGCACTGCTAATCAAATTAACATGTATGCTAGTCACACCAAAATGCACCAAATACAGTCTTACCTCTTAGGTTTAAGCAAAATTAAACATCAGCTGTAATATATTCCTTAGTGAGCAGTAAGAAGCCAAGGAAGCTTCAACCTTGTTTAAATATCTTGTGCTGTTTCTGGGTAGAATAATCTCTGAGCTTCCTCTGTAGCTTTTAAAAAAATCCACTTGGCACTGTAAGGAATGATCAAGTAGCTTCACTCACAAGTTCTTTTTACAACTGATTACATTAGGGGGCCTTGGAGTGAAAAAGAACTGAACTACCTGTCAGCTAATATTTCACAAAATATTGCTGAAAGGTTTAAAAATTCACTTAACAATGTAAGTTCTAGTGATGTGTTAATTGCGAAGAGCACAACATATTCCTAGCAGGTGGTTTGATTTTTTTTTAAAGTTGTTCTCCACTAGACAAAGTAAGTCAGACAAACTTAGGTCAGGTCTACACTAAAAATGTTTGTAGGACTTAAGTGAAGGTGCTCCTACACCAACAGTACATCTTGTCCTGTCAGCATAGTTAATCCACCTTTGTGAGAGGCAGTAGCACTGTCTGCACTGGGCGGTTTGGTCAGTATAACTACGTTGGTCAGGGGTGTGGATTTTTCACACCCCTGAGTGACATAGTTATGCCAATGTAAGTCGGTAGTGTAGACCTGCCCTTAGAAATGAATGTCTCTATTATTCTCAAACCTTGATGATTTTGACTCATTGTCCATGAATTTGAGCATAAATAGGATCTAAAGTATTCTGACCTGGGAAAGTGCGGTCAAAAGTAATTTAGGGTAAAATTTTCAGAAGTGCCTAAACAACTTAAAAGTCTAAATCCCATTGACTCCTAAGTGCCTAGGGACTAAGTGACACAACATACTAGGGGTTTGATTCCCCTGCTCATGTGCACATAGTTGCACTAGTTCTCACTGAGCTAGCATGCATGTAAATAGGAGCGTAGCCATGGTAGCAGCACCAGCAGCACATCTGAGCCTGCCAAGTACAAACCTGCCTGAAACCAGTGGGTGTGTGGCTCAGCCATGCCTCTGGTGCTACTGCTACCTGTAGCTAACACAGCTATAATGTTATTTATACTCATGCTAGCTCAAAGAGGGATAACATGAGTATGTGAATGGAAGCAGGAGAATTACATCCTAGCTTACAGAGGCGATGTAACCTAAGTCTCTAATGTCACTTTTGAAAATTTTACCTTTAATCTTCCGTTTGAGAGATTTGACATTTTGGAATGTACTTGCAAGACTGTTTCTTTTAGCATCAGGAGTCACTGTGAAATATTTTGGGGCCAAAATATGAACTATCTGGATTACTAAAGCCCAGTATAAAATGCTTCTGAATTTAAATATATAGAATTGTAATAAGTATTAAGCCTAGCACTCAGTTTTCGAGAAACTTAAAAAAAAAAACAACCCACCAAAAAACCCCAAACAGATATTATTTAAGTGGGCCTATAATTTAAGATGTTGTGCGTTACTTTTTCAGGGAAAGTAGGGGAAACACAAACTACACTATCGTAACAAGCTACTCCCAGAACTTTGCCATCATCATTGATGAAGTTGATTTAGAGAAAAGAAATAAACAAACAATATTAGGTTGGTTTCTTCCATTAAATAAAAAGCAACTGGTTAATATTTGTCTAGTAAAAAAGACCAAATGGGCTGAAGAAAAAGATATTTCAATGGTCTAGAAGGTATTACAAGGAAAAGAAGTAAACAAACAGCAAAAGCTTTAAACAGACTGCCTAGGGAGTTGTGGAAGCTCCTTCACTGGAGATTTTCAAAAGGAGGCTGGATAGTCATCTGTCTTGGATGGTTTAGACACAACAAATCCTGCATTTTGGCAAGGGGTTGGATTAGATGACCTTGCGGTCCCTTCTAACCCTATGGTTCTATGATTTTATGAAAAAGGACACGATATTGTCATTTTTGCTCACAGGAAGTTGTTTCAGTTATGCTCAAATGCTCATGCCTGTCTGCATAGATATCTTCTACAAGGAGAAAGAATGCCTTAAAATGGTTTATGAGAAAAATATTCTGTACATTTCAATTAATAAACATTAGCAGGATTTCTGATCTTAAAGACTGCAGTGGAGTTGAAGTTACAAGGGCAACGAACAGATTCAGATCTCATGTCTGATGGAGGCATGGTGCATCTCAAGTCAGGCCTATGTAGAGACTTCTAAAAAGTATATTTTTCTGCTGATGGACACCCTTTGCGTAGGACATAATAGTTTCAGATGCACTGTAATAGTCAAAGTAATTGTTAATAAAATACATCAGTGGTAATCTTTTGCAGTGCCAGTTGCTAAAAATCAACAGATTTGGGTGTATCACTACCTCATTTAAGAGTGAAAGAGTACTGTTGTAGTGATGTGCCTTGAGATTATCTGTTGACTTAAAACAAATTTTTAAGACAAAACCCAATTAAAGAAACCCCTAGAAAAAAGCCATCTTTAGGAGGACAGTACAATACTTCTTCCCAGAAAGATACGTTCTGCTGCCATCCAAACAAAATATGCACACCCCTAGTGTGTATACGGAAACCAATCAAAAACAAGGTCTGTTCATGCCTACCTCCATTCTCTGAAATCCTTGCTAGAAACCTGACTACACTCATGGACACACTGGGGATTTCAATCTCCAGTTTGCCCCCTCTTCTGGATCAGTAAGAGAAAGGCTGGTTAGAAGCACACAGGCTCAGCTGGATCCTTCAACACTGAGAAGAAAGTTTTAACCCATTTTGTTCTTAGAACTCTAATCTCAGGCCCTAAATAGAGTTAGAAGTCTGGGCTTCTCCTCCGAACTACCAGGTTGTATCCTGAGACCACTTCCTCTGAACTTGCCTCTCCAATTTCGCGAAACTCAGGGGATTGGATACTGGCTCTATTATCTGTAGTTTAGGAACCATGAACGCTTTGCTTTGGAACTATCACTGAAGATCACACTGAAACTTCAGCTACTATAAAACACGACAGAATTCTTGCTTAGCAGCAATAGCCAAGTTAGTATGTTAGACTTCTGCTCTGACTGCTGTATTGGTTTGCTTTTGAATACAAATTGAAGTGTGGAAGTGTAATGTTGTGTGTCCTGCTTACATTAGAGACTGCCTTTTCTCTGTTAACCACATGACATTGGAAATCAGCCAAGACAACCTACAGTCACAAAATTTAAACATTGCAAAATGCCAGTGGAAGTACTTGCACTTTGGAACTCACTCCTTTTGTTGGTCAGCCCTAAACCAAGTCTATGGAATTTCAAGATTATGGTGCAAAGCCCATCTGTTTAAGAAGTCTTGTGTCTGGGTAGGGGTTAGGATAGGAAATGAGTCATGGAGAAACTTCATGGAGATAGTGTTGGGTATTTCATTTTAAGATTGCTGTTGTTGGCTGTTGGTAATGTTTTATACAATTTTTGTATTAATTATGATTTTAAATATGCCTACAGACTTGGGTAAAAGGCTCATGTTTTTATAAATACTGTAGCAGTATAAATAGTATCATTGTTCTATTTTTGCTTATATTATTCAAAGTGGACAACTACTCCCAAAGACCATGTTCAAAGACAACAAATTCTGCCAAAGTTCCCAAATGGATGCTTGAGAGTAACTTGATGTGCAATATTGCTGTTTCATTCCCATTCTCAAATATGCATTCAAGGAAACCCTTCAAACACAATCTCATGCGCTCCAACTGTGCTGGATATGCAAACCACCAATCAGAAATAGCTGCAGCAACAACATTGCTTTGATTAACATAAGGTGAAGACCTGAGATTGCAGGAGCTCATGTGGCAACCTTTGCTTTTGCTATTTAACTAAATGCAAGTTATTTTTGTAGCTCCACTTGGCTTATCATGTTTCATTCAGCTCAGCCCTCCAGTTTGTGCTGCACACCTTCCATACTGAAGAAGCATCTCCTTTATCCAAGATAACAGATAACATCAGAGAAATGAGGGCAATAATATACACAGAAGAGACAGGTTCTGTGCTTTCTCCAGGTAAATTATGCTATTATTTCATTGCAAAACAAGATTTCCTTATTATGACTTTGGCTTGTCTGATATGTTTCTGTGTATAATACATCATTAAACACTACGAAAGGTACACTAAAGAAAATAAAAGAAAGAGAAGAAATTAGCTGTATATTATAAACAAATATTGACAGTTTCTGGATTACAGCCAACAAGGAAATTAAAACAGACCAGTCAAGGCAGCAACTGTTTATCAAGTTTTAAAGCCAGTCCAAACATGGGCATTCCTAGCTGATATAATATTTTCCTGTAATAAAATGAAATGGTGCTTATTTTGTATTGATTATTCTTCTTAAAGAAAGTCTAGCCCTCTAAAGTAAATACACTTCAAAAACTCCATATGAATGACCAAAGTAAGGCTGTTTGTGCTGTACTTTTGAAATGTAATGCAGGTATATCATTTAAAAAAATAATGACCATTCTCACACTTATTGATTCAATACAATATCCACCTACTTGTACATATGCTATATTATTAAGATTACAATATAAAAATGAGTTACTCCAATAGCTTAAAACTGTTTAACAGCAAATTCTCATGTTTTTGTGTTATGCAAAAGCAGAACTTGAGATTCAGGACTGATCTTAAGCTTTTCTGCAGTGTTAAGGTAGAAGGCACTGGCAAACCTATCACAAAAAAACCAGACAACATAATTTTGTAAATATACAGGAAACTGTCAATTTCTTATCAACATCTGAGTTGAGGAAAAGGAAAAAGGGAAGCAACACATCAAACAACCCATTATGAATGGAGATTTACAAATGAACACCATGTGAGCCACAGAGAGCTCCTGGAATCAATCACAAAGTTCTGGATTTGCTTGCATGTGGCATAAAGGCAGATGGGCACAGTGGCCTGGTCTAATGGAAAAGGGCGCAATATGAACATACAATTAATAAACAAACCTTGTCTCCAGGGTCCCAGTCCTAATCCTTGTTGGGCAGGATTGCCTTTTGTAGTAATTCTTATCTGAATCAGCTATGTTCTCTTGGCATGGAGTCACCCAAACTGAGTGGCATTACATCTTTCAAGGGAATTCATTAAATGTACATTCAATGATAGACATCAGAAAATACAATGGTAGAACAGACTTGCTCTTTTATATAAGGATTATACCATGATGCTTGAATCTTTTACCAGAGCTAACAGTTTGAAGGTCACGTTCTACGGAACAGATGTACTAATCTCTTATTATCTGTACATTATACCTATTATTCCAAATAGCATTTAATTTTTCATGGAAATGGGAGATAAAGCTCTACTCATTGTGAGGATTACTATTATTATTAATTAGAGTGCTTCTTTTTGGGTATGTTCAAACTGTCGGATTTATACAGAAGGGACAGCAGTAATACAAAAGTATCCATATCCAGTGAACAGGTGGAAGTAGTTTATAACACAAAGGTAAATTCCACACAAGTAGCAGGATATCAGACTGATATAAGTGAAAATGGATGACTGGCCAAATATAAATGTCTATATAATAATGTGAGATGCTTAAAAGCAAAAATATATCAGCTAAAATGCTTGGCATTGAAATAGAATCTTTACATAGTTATTCCTGAAACACAGTGGAATGGCCAAAAATATTGACAGGATATTCTAATTCCTTCCTATAAACTCTACAAGAAGAGCAAATTAGAATTTAGAGGTAGGTAGTAGCACTGTATCTAAAAGATTTCACAGAATCTAATGAGATGAAGATTTAAGTAGAGAGCACCAGTAAAATGCATATAGATACAAATCTCAAGTCATACATATAAAAATATATACTGCTTCCTCTCCCAGCCCCTGATCAGGTAAAGCATAACAGATACTCAATATTTAGGGTCAAGGATCAGGCAGGCAACAAAGGCTAATAAAACAGTAATAGTTGGTGACATTAACTACTTGCATGGAAACTCATCAAGTATCATAGCACAAGGTTTAGGGAAGCAACCTCTCGACATCTTAAATGGAGTAGCTATTGCTAGAACAAGAAAACAATTAGACTTAATTTTAAATACCACGTAGGAGTTGGTTCAAGAAGTAACTTCACCTGAGCCATTAAATAAAAATCATCACATGTAATTAAGTTCAACATCTCTGGGGGAGACATTGCCCCAGTAAATAACATGATGACATTTATCCTTAGAAAGCCGATTTTTTTAAAGGAGGAAACTAGTCATATAAATTAACCTGCCCAGAGACAAACTTTCTTCCCAGCTCCAGCTGGATGGTGGTTTGACCTGAAGCATGAACATTTACATTCCTTCTATACTTCTTTTATTGTAGATGTTCTCTCATTTATGTCAATAGGCGTTTTGCCATGGACTTCAGTGTAGGATAAGTCTCAATATCACTCCAAGGAGCTTGAAGCCCCCAAAATATTTTCCTCTGTTTAATGTATTTTCATGTTATATAAAGGGAGCTGATCTCGTGGAGTTTTCAGTCTCCCACACATTCAAATGATCTCCTCATTATACATTTTAATACAAATATACATTTTTTAAAACAAAAATCACCTCTTAAAGGAAAACTGTAGCCATAAGACTAAAATAAGTGAAGCAGTTCTTACAAGGAATACACGGTCTGCTTTTTAAATCAAAGGTTTTAAATAAAAAGTGCCATTTCTGATCTCTGTACTGGAAGTGTTATCGTTAGAAGAACTAGAAATTTCTCCCTCTCTCTGAGGTCCCAACTCTGTGTCTGCCTAGCTTGGGAAGAAGAGAAAGATGTAATAAAGAGAGTTAACATTTTAGAAGTACCAAAACCTTTTCACTACTTTTCCTATCTTTTTGAGAGGAACTTGAGGTGTCATAGCTCAGTGCCTGCAGCAGAATTGAAGGTGCGTGTGCATGTGTACCATAGAACAAATCCTACAGCCTGACTTTGACTGCATTCTTCCGCCTAGATCCTCCCCGTCTGTAAAGGGAGGAGATTTTTGTTTAATTTCTTATATAATCACTCTCAGTTTTATGTCACCCAGAGCCAAATCCTGCTCACAACGACTTCAGTGGGACCACTCATTGAGAAGACAAATAGGGTTTGGCCCCATGGCCATGCCAATCGTTAACAGACTGAATTTAAATAAAAATACTGACATGTTTTCACTGTCATGCAGACAGTATTTTAAACAGAGGGAGATGGAGACTATATTTAGCAATATACATTGGTGACAGCATTTATACAATATTTCATATAACTTCGTATTTCTATATAGCATACTGTGATGGGGTGTGCAGCCCACACCAGCTCTGAAAGGGTTAACGAGGGCCTGAGAGGCCAAATAAGTCACCTGGGAGGTGGAGGGCCAAGATTAATTAACAACGAAGCCCAGCTGGGGAAGGGCTGGCACATAACTATAAAGCTAGGAGGCTGAAAGCAGAACTTGAGAGGGAAAGAGAGGGTTGTAAGAGAAAGGAAGCCGTTCCCTCTGTGCTTTGAGTTTCCTGGCTTTATAGTGCTCTCCCAGTCCTTCCCCAGCTGGGCTTCACTGTTAACCCTGTCCCTTCTTCTCATAAGTGACCCCATGTAACTTAATTGGCCTCTCAGAACCTCCTTAACCCTATCAGGACAGTGTGGGGTACAATCACACCACATATACCCAAAAGATAAAATAAGTTTTGGGTTAAACAGGCTGATGTGTGCTGAATGTTTAAACTAACAAACCAGAGGAGCTGTTAATCCACTAAAGAACTTTGTTGCATTCTATTAATTCCTGCCTCACAACAATAAACTACACAGTCGTCAGCAATGAGCCTGAAATGCTCATATGCCTAAGCAAAAACAGACAGCAAGTGACCCCTATGCTGCTTTCCTGTTCATTGCAACAGGAAGGATAATTATGCATGTTCTGCTTAGGTAGCTTTCAGGAGCTGCTCAGAGCAACTGTGAGCTAGTATTTTGATGGAAATATTGGCAATCTGAACAAAAAGACCTTGTTAAAAGTGAGAGCATCACTGTGTAAGCAGATGATATCAAAGAAGATAACAATTGCAACCACTCTTTGTTCTAAACCACAAAACATCAACTGCAAAAATGACCAATAGAATGTGAGTACACACTTAGACTTCCATTGCTGCCAGGGTACTGGATGTCCAGTTCCCATTAATTTTGAATGAAAATTGAGTGTTCAAACAAATACTTTTGGTGACAATGAAACACCATCTTTAAGTTTTGCAAAATGCATATATATGAGGATTTTTCTTAACTAGTACAACAAAGTGTCCAGATTGAAAGATTTTAAGGACCTTTCTTTGTGGAACCTTGATTCAGACTGTAATTAACAAACTCTGCCAATATCACAAAATACTAGGAGTAATGAAGTGCAAGAAGCACTATTTGCTCATGAATTGCTCATAATCAAACTAACTCTTTATGATGCAGAGAGTAATCTACTTCAGCATATTATAAAGTGAAGTCCTTCCTGGTAAACAAAACACTCCAGTTTAAATCTCTGAATAGCTGCTAAATATAAGCCCAGGCATATTTTCACTAAACAAATATCAGAAAACAAAATAATGGTATAAAAAAAACCTGACCCAAGATCAAAGGCACAGACTACACTAGATATCACTGAGCAAGAGATGTGTTTTAGTGATGTAAGTTGTAGGTGTTAAACACCTACATTCCCTTTGGCTACAAGTCCAAATTCCAGTAGGGGTTGACTCTTGTCCTTCAGGGCTGGTTTTAGGCCTATTCCACCAATTGCCGCGAATTGGGCCCCGCGCCTAACAGGGCCCTGCACCCAGTGAGAATCCCTTCCCTGGCTAGAGGTGCCTTTTTAATTTTTACTCACCCAGCAGCATTCCAGGGGTCTTTAGCAGCACTTTGGCGGCGGGTCTTTTGCTCACTCCAGGTCTTTGGCGGCACTTCGGTGGTGGGTCCTTCGGTGCTGCCCAAGACCTGGAGCGAGTGAAGGACCCGCCGCCAAAATGGCCCAAAGACTCAGAGCATGCCCAGTGAGTACAAGCCCCACATGTATTTTTACTTGTTTTTTTTTTTTTTCAAATCATCCCTGCCGGGGCCCCGTCGAAACTGTTCGAATTGGGCCCCGCACTTCCTAAAGCCAGCCCTGCTGTCCTTGAACCCAAGTTGAGTTCTGTGCAGGTTTACTGTGTGGACAGTTCTACTGGATGGACATTTGAGAACCCCTGGCGCTTTTTGCTTAGAGAGTGCTGTCCTTAGCTAAGGGCACTCTCTTCTACATTGATGAACAGTATGTTGGGCACCAGTTGGTGGCTGCCATCCCTTTCAGAGCTGGCAGCATTTCAGTGGTTCTGCATATATTATTTATGACATACTTTGGGATCCTTTAAAATAAATTAATCCTAAAGCACTTTCATTAGGCAATTACATTTAGAAGAGGAAGGATGTTCCGATGGTTAATACATGGAGGTCTGGTTTCTATCATTGATTCTGCTGTAGACTGTGTGACTTTGGCAAGTCATTTTATGCACTTCAATTTCTCCATCAGTAAAACGTGGATAATAATACTTACCCTTCCTTTGTAAAGTGCTTTGAGACCTATGGATAAAAATCCTTATATAAAACCAAAGTACCATTATTTATTATATTATTACTATAATTAAAGAGCTATGAGAGCCTCAAATGGCAGGTACTATAAAACTAAAAATGTTATTTTAGAAAATTTTAAATAAATTTCACTACCAAACAAAATTCAAAAGTACCTATTTTCATACACTGTACATAGTTGCTGGAAATTAAGGATGGAAAATGGTTATCGAAATTGCTGTCAGGATGAGGTCAAGAAGGAAAATAAGACTTCATATGGCTAGTAGAAAAACAGTCTAATGAGATCATCTATTTCTTCAATCTAATAGCCATATCAAGTGCCAAAACTTTGAAGACACTTGAAGATACTTAAATCAATAGCATTCAGCCCCCAAATCTTCAAGACAAAATCTTCAAGCTACCCCTTTCTTGACGTTTATTTTTAAATCTTTATATTTTATAATTATAGATGTCAACCAATCAAAAACTAACCATTCTTTGAAAACCAGAAGCTCTCTTACTGTGCATATAATTATTCTGTGTAATAATAGGATGACAAGAAGTCTGGTGTCTGGCCATGGTAAAGCCAGATGAAAACACAGCAGAAAGGAAAGATGGTCTTGTGATTGAGGCAACAGACTTAGGACTCAGGAGATCAGTGTTTAAATCCCTGCTCTGACATGGACTTCAAAGCCAATCTTGCAAATCTATGTCTCACCTCTACACCTGTGAAACCTGATCATAATATTTCCTTACCTGACTAGGGTGTTGTGAGGACAGATACTATGGCGATGGGTGCCACACAAGTACAGATACAAAGGCCTGGTCTATACTACAAAGTTAGGTTTACATAGCTGCCTTCTATTAACTTAGTTTTGCATGTGTCCACACTTAAATTTGTCTCCCATGGATGCAAGCTCTCCATTAGCTCAACATAGTAGCACCACCTCTCTGAACGGCACTAAGCTATGGCCAGTGCATTGAGGTTAACACAGCACCAGCACTCCTACAATCTACCAAAAGTACATTCAGCTGGCATTCTGCACCCGCCAAGCCGGAAGTTCCTTGGTGCTATTGTGGTGGCAAGTGTCTGGCTCCATGAGCCAGGTCAGCAAGGAGTAGGCTGGGCCCCCCAGGATCACTACTGGCATTTCAACATTCCCAATGGTAATCCCCTGGTTGGGAAAGAACATCCCTGATTGTAGCTTTCTGAACATACCTGTGTTCTTAAAGATGTGAGTGTCATGCACCTGGCATTGGCCATTGTCAGAAGACAGGATACTGGGCTAGACAGATCTTTGGTCTGACTCATGATGGCCATGCTTATGCTCCCTAACTAGCCAACACAGATGTTGGTGAAGCATCCTGGTGATCCACCAGCACTTGCATAACCATAGAAAAATGTGTTGATGTACTCTGTAGCAAGGTGGGATGTGTGTTGTCTATTGCTCCACCACAATTCAGGAACTCCACAGCAACAAATCCATCCATTATGTCCTGCACACTGCTGTTGGTCCAATAAAAGACATTACTTCACCCACCTTGTGTCTCTAATGATCTGACAAAGGAAGCTGTCAGTAAATAAGGTATTCTTAAGTTGCCTCATATTAGCATCATAAACCAAAACCCATAGAAACACCTCATTATAATGCTCCAAGCTTGATTAATGATAACAATATATACAAAGCTCTTTAAAGATGGGTTAAAATTTCACCCAGACAGATTTTTACCCTAGTTTCCTAAATGGTCCCCCCAAGGATTGAACTCACAATCCTGGGTTTAGTAAGCCAATGCTCAAACCACTGAGCTATCCTTCCCTGTTTATTAGACAGTGAAATACAATCACCAATTAATTTAATATTATGACATACTTTACTTATAAAAGTATTATCAAAAATTTAGAATGGTCACAACAAACAAATAAATCCCTGTTTAAATAGAGACAGCTCCACTACAACGAAAAAGAGTAATGAAGACATAGTGAGAGTCTGGTCACTACTGGCCAGAAACACTTTAAGGCTTGAATGCGTAATCTGAACTCTGCTACTGTTCAGGAAAAAGGGAAACATAGCCTGCTGCAGTTTCATGGCTTGTTTATTATGTGACAAGCTGCAGTTTCAAGGAAGCATCAATTTTGCTTAGCCCAGCATTGTGAAAGTTCATACAGTAAAAAGCATTTAGTACAGTGAACACCAAAACATATTTAAAATACAACCTGGCTGTGCCTCTTGCCTGGGAAGCAGTTTGAGGGAGGGAGAAAAGGCGACGACTGTCCTCTTAGTTGTTTCAACTCAGTCATTTAATCTAACTTGAGTCACTAGCTGTAAAATGGGGATAATACTTCCCTTCCTCACAGGGGCATTGTGAAGAGAAAATCCATTAAGTGATTGTGAGGCATTCAAACACTACGGTGATGAGGGACACATAAGTAGCTATATCTAGTGAGAATAGAAGAATCTGGCTCTTAACATATGCTTACAGCTAACCTTCCAACACGTAAAGTGGCTAAGTGAGACAGACCCCCTGGGGAGGAAGTCCACGGGAAAGGGTGTTGCAGAGCAAGCTCACTGCACATCAGTGGCTCCTGTACAGCAGGGCTGGCTGGGCTTAGCTCTTCGTTCTAGCTAATGCAACCTGGCTCCAGCACAAAGGGTTGCAGCTCTGCTCACATTTGGCTCAGCCCGTCCAACAGGGTTTGCGGGCAGCTGGGCCAAATTTGAGTGTTGCAACCTGGCACACAGAGTTGCAATGCCACTCACTCAAGTTTGGCCCAGCTATCCTGCTGTCAGGGGGGCAGAGCCAAACCTGAGCAGAGTTGTGATCCCATGGCACCAGGGCGAGGTTGCAACAACCTAAGCAAAGAGTCAAGTCCAGCTGGGACAGGGAGTTTTGAGGGTCAAAGTGGAACAATCCCACAAACGTGGAACTGTTGGGGAGGTCTGTCAGAGGCAGATGGGGACTGGGATTTATTTATAAAAATAGATAAGCCCCTCACGCTGGTTTCTCTAATGTATTCCTTCTTTTATCAACAAAAACTCAACTTGTAACAAAGTGGTATTAGTATGTAACCGGAATAGGTCAATCCCATTGCATATTTTCCTTGTCAGTTTATTTTCAGTACTAGGGCTTCAACATCTTTGTTAATGTCATAGTGGCTTTTCAGTTAGACAAACGAGAGATGAATGGGTTGCCAATGAAATCTCTCCCCACAACCCTGGCCCGAAGAGAAACACAGGATTGGCAGGAAGAAGATGGACATTCAAGGAGCATTCTTAGGGACAGTGATGATTGAAATTTATCTACTTTCATATACAAATCCTAGATCACATTTGAATATAGCTCATTGTTTCAGTTTGCCTGCAGACTCAGAGAGAGAGAGAACAGTTTGTGGCATCAAATCTACATTCAGCTAAAGAGCTATAAAGAGACCTCTGGTCAGTCAGTGCAGAGGTGAAAGCAAAACAAATGAAAACAGTGGCATCAGGAGTCCTCCCGTGGAAAAAATTGAACAGGTATAATGAAAAAGATTTTCAGATATTAGAAACAAGTCAGTAAAAATGATAGTCTATTCTGTATTTTTCTGGAATCCTGTGCCAAATTATGCTCTGTTCTAATACTAGCATATGCACACCAAAACCACAGGGCCCCAAAGGCATTTAATATTCTCCAAAAACAAAACACCCCATACAAAAATGTTCAAAACCATTCAACATTACTACTGTTAAGACACTATTTAAAAACAAAGCAGTCTATCCTGATCTCTGTAAACCCAGCTGTGCTCACCTCATATCCTTAGCCATTTCCCCCTTGTCCTGCACAATTCACAAAAACAAGCAAAGTAAACCATAGTGACAGTTGCCTCCCGGAGCTCTAGACCTTGCTTCCTCCTTGTCACACCAAGTTCTGAGGCTGTGAGCCACCAAGGGAATTGCAAAGAAGGCAGCAACACAGCACTGCACACCAGGCTGGAGGCTGGAGATGCAGGTTTTACCTCATCCGTACTGACAACCTGAAGCCGTGTCTCACAATGCCTTCTGCTAATGACCGCTAGTGTCTTTTTTCCTCTTTTGGGGGAAAAACCAAAAATTTGAATCCAGCAAAACTAGCAGGAGAATCCTAAATTCTTGGATTTCTGGCATATGTGGATTTTTCATTTACCATTGTCACATTCACAGCTTCTATTGTCTCTGCGGTTCAGAATAATCTTCATTCCTGAAGTTTGGTTTCTGATGTACCAATACTTACGCATATACTAAGCAGTATAATCTGGTAATTTTTCTATGAATAAAATAAACTGCATATTTTATAAACTCATAGAAAGGGGAACAAGTATCTATCAATGAGCATTAGATAGTATCAAAACATCCATCAAAGAAGATAACCTGGCAGCAGAACACAAAATATATATATACATATTTAAATTATAACATTTCTTCTCCCCCATTTGAGGAAGTATTTGAATATTTTACTCAGAATCTATTGCATTGCCCTAAAAAATCATTTGATTAAAGTTACCATTGGAGCCTGAAAATCTAAACAGATTGTCACATTATAGTAAAATGTTCAGCAAGTTAACATGAGGATGTACCTGGCCTCTAGGGAATCCCCTCAGAATCCAGGGTTTTGGAAGGTGGGGTCAAATCTGCAAGGATACATACTCAGATCACTTTGGTGATGGTGGTGGGAGAAAAATTCTCTTCAAAGCCACTGATTTTTTTTTTCAACACTGGGGGGGTGTTATTTGCACCCCTCCTATGTTACTGCTTATTATTATCATTATTACTTATTATTAATTTGATTTACATCCCCTCTAAATCACAGTAGGTGACTTTGGGCAATAAGCTCCTCACTACATGCAAAACTGCACCAAAAGGGAGCACCAAATCTCACTGTCATACTGTTTTTATTTGATTGCTGCCCTACAGCAGTTCTCCCTCTTGGTAACAAGGCCAGCACATCATGGTCGCTGGCTATGGTTAGCAGTTATAGTGGCAGACTGAGGTATGTGGGAACAAGGCCAGTTCTTGTAGATCTCAGCCTGTCCTTACTCCTCTCCAGCCTTTTCACCACACAACTGTATTTTTTCAGTGTTGCCATTATCTACGTCTCTGCCAGATCAACTCCTACCCCCTTTTCAAGATGTGTAAAAACCACAGAGAAGGGAGTTACTGAATTTACTTTTTTTGCACTGTACCTTAGTGTGTTCAGAGAGGGAAACATACTGTGCAGAGTAGCTGTTCCCCAGACTCTTGTCCATTCACATGCTGAGCTCCCACACAGTTGCTGGTGAGAAGATGTTACTGCATAGCTGCTTTCCCCTTCCATAGTACTGCTCTCTTTTTGCCCTTACTGGTTCCCTCTCTACACTGCGTAATTTGAAAATTCTTAGTACTTCCAGTCTGCCTCTTGTAAATTCTCTGCATTTCAGAATTTAACAGAAATTGACATCATCATTAGCAGCAAGGAAAGTAGCAGGTGATATCGCCCCATAATTGAAAAAAAGTCCACTGCTTTTTTCTTTGCGTTACTGTGTTACATTGTCTCAGGTGGTCATGGAGCTTTTTGCTGGGATTTGGAACTATTTCTGGCCAAAACAGAGAATAGTATCAAAGATTTCTTCACAGCTCTCTTCAGATTCATAGCTGCAACAGAACTAAATGAAAGATTAAAATATCTACAGCTTCTGCATCATAAATATCTAATTCTATTCAGCAAAATGCACTTCTGTCTATTTTCACAGAAACAGATACCAATTTTTCACCAGAGACCCGCTCTACGCTTAAAATGTACAATGACTGAGCTCTGCTAGCCATGTGACATAGCTTTAATGATACAGTGGAGATGCAGTTATAATAGTAAAAAAGTCCTTTTTGCCAGGACAGCTTATTTTGCTCAAAGGATTGGTATAAGCTACTAGTAACAAACAAAAAAACACCTTTTGGTAAATTACAACTGCACTAGGAAGGTTTGCCAGAATAATTATGCTGGTACGGCTATACTGGCAAACCCTTTCTAATATAGATAATGTCAGAGATATGATTCTTTTCAAGCCAATTTCTCTCTCTCTCTGGCTCTCATTTGCAACTTTTATAAGGAGGGTGAAAATTTGTCAGTTGTATTTTCTGAAACATCCAGAGCTAAATAATTCCATGGTCGAACAGCTCCAGAGATATGACATCCATAATTATATCTATATCCCAATCCACTCATGTTTTTGATAATTCTTCACTAGTCTATTACTTTATAGTTATAGTATTATGCTAGTTATAATTCATCAAAAGAATCAATACATTAGTGCAATTTGAATATTCCCCAGCAGCATAAAGAGACTACTCATAAGATACTATCAATGGTTTGTAAGAAATACCCCAATGTATTGGAATGATCTCAAAAGTTGCTTATGCTCAGAACTGTTTTGTTTTATAAAACTTTGGGATATATTTGCTGAGGAAGGGTGTAGGCAGGTGACCCAGGACTTTTTCTAAAGATTTAGGTCCTTGGGGCCTGGTTAAGTCACCTCTGCACTGCTCCACTGGCACAAAGATTGTTTCAAAACTGCCTTAACTATGCAGCTCAGAATTCCTCCAACATATGAAGGGAACCCTATGTGAGAAGCCAGGGAAGTAGAAGAGGAAAGAAGATCTCTCTTCATATCACGTGAAACTTCTAAAAAGTTGGTCACAGAGCTAGTTTGTCTCACCACTAAGGGCTTATATAAACTAGGCAAATTTGCACCAATGTAATTGTATTGGTGGTTTGAACAGGACCAGATTTCCAATTAGGCACAGCAGGCACATGCCTGGGGTGCCTAAAAGTTAAAAGTGTGTTAAAAGTTTCATTTTTTTTTTTTTTTTTACAGAAAACATGAAGGTGAGCTGTAGGCGGGGGGATGGGAAGGGAGGGAAGCTGTGCCTAGGTGTAAGGTGTAAATCTGGCCCTGGGTTTAAGTGTGAAAAAAACCACTGCACTGGCACAGAATGGGTCTTATACAGGTGCAACTTATATTGGTAACTTACTGGAGTAAGTCATACCAATGCAAGCCCTATTTTATCTAACAGAGTTGCACTGGTTAGTCTGTGCAGAGCAGTTATTCCAGTTGCTGGGTCTCTGCTTCATGTGGAGAGATGGACATGTTCCCAACTATAGGCAGATGTTTAGCCATGGGAAACAGCAAGTTTATCTGGATGCGTTGTCTCTTCCCCAGGCAGCCGTTCAACTCTGTGACACAGAACTGGAGTGCTTTTTCTTTTGACGATTGCAGGCAGAGCTAGCTTCTGAGACATTTCAGTGTGTCAGAAAGCCATGCATTTGGGGCAGGCTCAGGTGCACAGGATGTGACAAGCAATGAAATTCAAGCTTAAGGATGACACACTGTCTTAATTTACCCTTCTGTGTCAAAAAAATCTTGACCGAAAGATAGTACTAACCTTTTCTCCATTGCAGAAATTAGGCACTATTTTATCTCTTGCCAATTTGTGTCACAACTTTGATATTATCTCAATACATCTTTTTATATTTACCCTGTGTAGAATGTGGGACCAAAGTATGAAAGGAACTCACTGGTCAGATGATAAAGCAAATTATAGTCCTGGTTAAATAAAACTGAATGAAAATACAGCAAACGTTACTAGTAAGATCACTTTTTACTATATTTCATAAATGAATGGGAACTATTTTAAAGTGATTTAATTTTCACTATTTGATAACAAAATAGAAACAGAACAGGAATAAAGTCCTTCCTCCCTTAAACAAATACATTTTAAATATTTGTAATTATAGTGCTGTTTTACATGCACGCAAACTCACAGATAAAAGGATGGCTGTACTGTTTCACAGTAATTTAATTTTCCTGACATTACACTTGCATGAATTTTAAAACATAAATAAATTATAATTTGGTAATAACAAAAAATATAATGACTGGGGTTCACTTTCTGCAGGAATCTGTTTAAAAAAAATATCCAGGAGGGAAAAAGTGCTAATAAATACCACCGCAAATCAGTACTTTACTGCGTTTCAACCAAGTGCAAAACGTCATCAAACTCAAAATGTATAGTTCAGGAAAAAGGAAAAGAACCATATGTTACACTAATTCAACAGAGGAGACTGGACTTTGTTTGAAAATACTAACCCTTATTAGGAAATCTTTTGGAAGACAAGTAACTCAGACTGAATTATGTTTCTATTAACGGTAGTGAATTCATTAGCTAGATGGCAACAGCAAATAAAAAAGAACATGCTTACATCCACTCACTTGTTTCGAAGAATTAAGAATCATCACTAGAACAAAGTGTTCATCTCACAGAAATAAGCTGGTGTTTGTGTTGAATTTGTGTTACTCTCCCTTTTCCTTTTCTTTCAATATCATTCTGTATCTTATGGTGGTGGGTTTTTAACTCCAGGCATTTATTTGAGTTAAAGCAACATCCGAATGAAGGTTTTGTTCCCCTCAACAAAATATTCTTTACTATTTAATTGTCAGGTTTAGAGCCCCATTCTGGACAGCTCTCCCAAGGCACCATCCGCATCCATTGCTAGTATTCCAGAAGCATTTTTTTTTCAGTTTGGTTGAAAAGGAAAACCCACACTGATGTCATGCCCTTTCCTCATTCTTTATACTTTCTTTTGTGGAATAGTGTAAATAGCTTCAGAGATTTGCTTCAGTTATCTGAAATAGACTGAGAGGGCTAAGTCTGTGAAAATTAGCAATAACCAGAGGAAGCAGACTCCTGTTATGGCAATATTAAAGTGAGCTAAATGCTGGCTGAGAGTGGAAATGTTGAGGAAAGAGATACTACTCCCCAGATTATCATGAATTATTCTACAAGTACACAAGAAAATGAAGGTATATAGGGAAGTTTTATGGCAGAAATTTGCATCCTTAGACTAACAAAATGGAGTTACAGTAGGGTAGAGGAGGATATATACTGGTATTAAACAGGCTTTCCTGCAGCAGTGAGCAGACAATGCAAACAAGTACTTTGGATTTGCTCTTCTGTGCCATACGGGAACTTTAACCACAAGTGAACTGTATAGAAATGCTGGTCCAGGAGGCTTGTTTTACAGTTTGCAACTTCCAAGTAACTGTTTCTTGGAAGCCTCTCCAAATCTACTTTACTATCAAAACAGTCAAGGTCTTACGTAACAAGTCTGGCCAAATAAAAGATAGCTGTGAAAGGGAACAAAAATATTAGAAATCTTATAAAAACACAGACATGATGCCTTGTCTTGTCAAACTGTAGAACAAAAAGAAAATTAACTATCTCACTGCCTGGGCCACCAAATATTCCTGATACAGCTTGACAATTTGACATTTTTAATGAACTGTCCTTTAATACAGCAGTCCAGAAATACAAAAAGGGAGGGATTAAGAAACAAAGCCATTCAAAACTAAAACAATTAAAAAATAACAATAAACAGCAAAATAACTAATAACCCATAAAATAGAGGAAAATTGTAGGTTTTATATATTCCTTTGCTAAGCAGGTTGAGCCTGTTCAGTACTTAGTTGGGAATTGGTCAAGGAAAGGCCAGGACGCTGTGGAAATCAGTGCTCCTGGTTAAGGAGATGGCATTCATCCTTTTGAGTCATTACTGAACTGACATCCTAGTAGAAAGGTAGGGAGTTTGGTGTGGTGGAGTAGTGGAAAGGTTATGGGGTCACTTTGCTGTCAGAGTTTCTCTTGAGTCTTAGCAAAGGGGGGAATAATAGTCCATTTTTTTCTTGCAAAATTCCAGTTTGGATAATTACATCTGCCTGCCTAGATCCCTTCTGTAATTTAAATCTTTTTCACTTTCAGTTTTGAACTCTTATTTATGGACCAGGACCCTATTGTGCTAGGCACTGTACAAACACAGAACAAAAGACAGGGCAGAACAGATGGATACAGACTGACAAGGGAGTACAAAGCAACAATGGGACAATATTGGCCAGTGTGATAGGCAGTGGTATTAGCACAAGGCTATTTGTGTATCTGGCAGTTGAATGGGACTCTGGCACTGATGGAATGTCAGAAGAATTTTAGAGTTTTACTAGATAAAATTCTTTATTAAATAATATTTTGTTATTTCCAAAATATTAAAGCCTAAAATTTGTCCCTAATAATATTCTGTCTGGTAAGCAGTCTCTTGGTATCCCACAGCACAGCTGCCAAGACAGGTGGAACATTATCCATAGATTTTCTTTTCTGGCTGGAATGTTCTTTGTAGGTGTAATTTACACTCAGGCTGGCATGAGGACTGTGAAAATGAAGTACTGACATCATATTTTTTAGTGTCTGCTGTGAAAGTGTGTGGCTCTAAGTTTGGAAGACTGCTGTCCTCTGCTTATTATCTTTCAAGTATCCCAACCACTCTTATTTTTACCACTGAAGAATAGTGCCCACTTGCAGTCAGTCAATGACTGGGTATGCTATTGTCTTCTGCACCAACGGATGATTATAGCCCATGCACAGTATTTACAGAATAGGTTTGCCTTTTCTAAATTTTACCCAACTTCAGTCATTCAACAAAGTAACCAGAGAACGGCATCTGTATCCATAGGTCTCAGCATTATTCTCAGAAAGCAGCCTTGCTTGCCGATCAGCCAGATGCAGCAGGAATTTCACATCAGCGTCTGTGAGCATGCATGGAAAACAACCACTGACATAGCTTGCTAAACAGGATAGTGCAATATTATTAGGAGTGGACTGTTGGATTGTCTTCTGAAATTGACATGTTGGATATCAAAGCTGAATTCCAGAGGCTGTATGGGAATTCTCCTTATCCCTTAATTAAGGGAAACACTTCAGGTGACTATAGGAAGGTCCTACTCATGCTGTGTGGTGGGGAAGGCTAAAAGCTTATGGGGGAGAACTAGATCACATGATTCTCTAAGGTATGTCCACACTGCAATTAGACACCCACGGCTGGCCCGTGCCAGCTAGCTTGGGGTTGCGGGGCTGTTTAACTGCAGCGTAGATAATTGGACTCAGGCTGCAGCCCTAGCTCTGGGACTCTCCCATGTTGTCCTAGAGCCCAGGCTCCACCTGAACCCGAATGTCTACACAATTAAACAGCTCCTTATGCTTAACCATAGTGTAGACGAACAACCGCAAGTGTGATTTGCAGCGTGTGTAGACATACCCATGCTAATCATACTCTATTTAGCTTGCTAAAAACAACAGCAAGGGCACTGTGCAGCCAGTGCAGAAGCCCGTGCTGGGACATCCACAGTGCCATTTTTAGCTAGCTCAAGCACAGTTACAGTAGTACACCTACACAAGCTGCACACCTGCAGCTCTAATGTAGATATTCCCTCAAGCTCTCTCAGGTCTTTTTGCTCACATTTGATAGTGACTTCTTGATGGAAATAATTCTCAATTGCAGAACAGTCTTAAGTTTGACTGAGCACACACCTATGCCTCACCTATGTTTGTTTCATGTCAGTACCTTAAAGCTATCCTGTATATATTCAGGTCTATAGAGTCTTTCTGTAGCAGTCTCTTCATTTTTGTCAAGAAAACATGTATACAAACGTTTTCAAAGCTTTTGTCGTCTGAAAATTCAGGAATACAGCTCCATCCCACAGTACATCCTCCACATCTGGAGGACGGAAGACTCCTTTTCAAATAAGATCTGATTTATTTCCAGAGTGCAACTTTGCAAACAGGAACAGGGACAATAGATAACTTTGGTTCTTCTGATGAAATAACTCATCATGATTCCCTGCCATGTACTGCCATGATTCTTGTAGTTGGAAGTGTGGCTGCTCAGCACCTCAGACAAATCAGACTCTTAGGAGACAAATCTCTGCTTAGGAATTCTAATAGAAAGGCACCCAGAAACTGGCCTTTAAAAAAACCTGAATCTCAATGTTCTCCTCATGAACCTGTTTGGCAGGAATGGAGAAGAATATATGCTACATTATATAAACCATTCAATTTAATTTCTTCCATTTCTTGTTCTTGACCAGCAAGCATGCAGCTGTAATACATCATCCCGATTCTTTAAATTCTTCCACAATGAACATAGCTTTGCCTCTCATGGATTATGGAGTAGCACAAAGAATGGCATTTTCTACATTACACAATTTTCACAACATATTCATGGGTGAAAACAGGAACAAAGGGTGTATAGGCCTAATATTGGCCCCTTACAGGGGGTGAAGATCACCCTATAAGTTTAAATAAATCTCTAAAACATTTCTGAAATAGTTTGTTTTGTGAAATATGTGCCATTGTTGGACTCATTAAAAGGTTTTATTGGATGTGTCACTTATGAGTAACATAGCCATTGCCAGTTCAAGCCAGTAGAGCCTTTATTCCATCACCATCACAGTATGGTGTATTCTTTATAGGCCTGCTCCAACTCTCAATGATGTTAATAGGAGTTATACTGACCTTAAAGGGATTTGGATTAGGTATTAGGCACACACATATCCATAAAATCTATACACATTTAAACAGGATGCTAAAAATTACTGCAATATAAAGTGTTTGCCTCAAGATCAGCACTTTGACACATTTCAAATATTGAAAATTAGGCGAATGAAACATAGATAAAGAGATTGATTTTAAAGAGCAGGATACAACTTTAACTATAGCTGGGAAGTGCTATCTGACCCCACCATCCCCAAATACAAAAAAACCTAACTCCTAGGATTTAGCCTACCTCAAGATCCTCTCTTCCCTCCCTTTGTGATGGGGAATGAGGGTATCTCTGAGGGGTACCTCAGTCTGTGAAGACTTAAGGTCTCCCCTTCTCCCTACAAAAAGGTCCACTAGCTACATCCAAGGTCTTTTATATTTCTCTCTGGGCACTGGCCCTTTCAGCCATTGTCCTCAGTGGACACTGTATACAAGGAATGATGAACCAATAACTTCAACATTATTTCTTAACATTAAAAATTCCTATTCACACTCCTTTAAACCTAAAATTGGGCCTCCGTGATGCTGCGAGGAAGGCAAACACCCTGCCAATTTGGCCCAGAATAACACCCATTTGATATGAAAACGTGATCTAGTCCGACAGATACCAAGCATCATGGAAATACAGCTTGACAATACCTCAAATATAGGGAAAGTGGAGGAGAGAGAGTGGCAAGATGGCTGTGTAATGATCGTGAGGGCTTTAAAAGGTAGAGCTAGGTTTGGCAACCGTCCCAGATTGGCCGGGAGTCTACTGGAATCAGCATCGATCTCCCAGTGACTATTGTAAGCAATTCTGGAGATTTTAATAGGCTGCTAAAAGTCCAGTCGGCGGTGCAGTGGGGCTAAGGCAAGCTCCCTACCTGCCATGGCTCCGTGTGGCTCCCGGAAGCATCTGGCATGTCTGGCTCCTAGGTGCAGGGCTGGCCAGGGGTCTCCACGCGCTGCCTCCACCCTGAGCGCTGGCTCCTCAGCTCCCATTGGCTGAGAACTGTGGCCACTAGGAGCTATGGGGGCAGTGCCTGAAGGCGTGGGGTTAGAAACAAATTTATATGCAAGTCATGAGTAGTTTCTTCAGATTGCATATTCTCTGGTAAATAGTAGAACTATTCTATTAAACTGACCTGAGTGGCACAGGCGAGGCTATTCAAATCTATTAATAAATCTTTACATAGCTTTATAATTATTTGTAATAAATCAATTGGCTGATTACAGATCTACAGCATAAACTCTTTTCTGACTTTTTTCAGAGGGCAGCACAATATTAATAGTGATGTAAATTTACAACTTTTTGTGAAAAAGTATGTATTGAAGCTGATTTTCAAATATTAGTAACAAATAAATATTTAAAATATTTATTTTAAAGGGTCTAGTTTACATTACTTAATGAGAACATACACATTTTAATTCTAAATAGAGAAGCCAATAATGAGTTATAAAAGTATAACAGGAGTGAAAATAAACTAAGGATGCTTTGTGGATTTCTTTATTTAGCCTGAATTACCCTATCTCCTGTAGACAAGTAGTAATTTTTTTATATCTTGTATGACCCTACATTTATTTAAATGATGTCACTCAAAATACATAAGTATAGGATAGTTACATAGTGCTATAGATAATGATAAGCTAGATAAAGAACTATATAGTCTTAATATATACATATACTTAGGCATTCGAACAGCATATCTTATACTTGAGCTTAGGGTTGATGGACTATCAAGGTAAGAAATAATTTAAGAACCAAAACAGAATGGCGAGTTCTCCTTGCAAATGCACTGAGATCTGTAGTGGTGCCACCCAGTTCACTCCAGCTCCTCAGGGTTTGTTTACTGAAATCCTTGCTTTCATGATCCTCTGTGTGTGGCCTCAAACCCCTCTTCCAGGAGAGAAAATGTGACAATTCTGTGAGTTAGGACTCAGAGTTTGAATACTTAGTCCCCTACTATGGGTTTTCCTTGCAAAGAGAGCATCAGGCCTTATACCTAGGTGCATAAATTAATTCAATAAAATATAATTAATTCAACTCCCTGGTTTCTGACAGATATTTTACTGAAAGCACATAAAGCTATATTTCTTTGTGTCCAAACAAGGGCCTTTGGGATTTTTACATTATTGTATTGTATACATTTAGACATTATTCTTTCACATTCAGGAAACCTGGAACTCAGCTATAGAATTTTTTCAAAGGAATGTCAGCAATTCTGTCTACTAGGTCAATATTTGATTCCTGTCCTTTTGGAATGACTTACTTTTTATTCTGATACTGAGTTTCTGTATTGTTGTTGTGAATATTTTGAGAAATCACAGGTAATAAACAGAATTTGCTTAGATTTTAACTTACAGTAAAAGTGGCTGAGTTTACAATACGGGAACCTAAGAATCACATTAAACACTGTTTTAGGGCTGAAAGTACAACACAATCATATTTTTGCAAGCAAAAGTCACTGCAATGGTCTCCAATGCAGTGGAAGACACTGTGTACTCTAGAGAATTATAGTATAACATGAACCTCCACAGGCTGAATTTAATATCATCTTTTAAAAACTTTATAAATTAACAGCCTGATGCTATATTCCTGACACACCTAAAATGCCAATTAATTTGA
This sequence comes from Chelonoidis abingdonii, assembly GCF_003597395.2. NCBI lineage: Eukaryota > Metazoa > Chordata > Testudines > Testudinidae > Chelonoidis > Chelonoidis abingdonii. The sequence goes on along the minus strand of NC_133771.1, from coordinate 59,569,960 downwards.
AATTTGAACTTGATTTGAACAAGATTCAAAGAGGAATTATATACTTTATGGATAACAAAAATATCCAGAGTTACAAGTAATTAATGTGTTAAAAAATCCTAAACAAACAAAAATAAACCCTGTGGGAAGTGATATAAAACTTCAGAGTTCAGGGTTTAAGCCAATCTCTATAATTATTAGAGAGCAGGGCAAGACCTTAATGGCAGATAAACTACTCCACCTCTGCTTTCTGGGGAGTTTCCTGCACCTTTCTCTGAAGCAGCTTGTTTCAGCCATTGTCCAAGACAAGAGTACCAGACTATTAGGTGGATCACAGGACTAATCCAGTATGTTAATTCCTCTGTTCCTGTTTCATGGGGAGTTGAAGTTCAGAAGGAATGCAGCTTCAAACCAAATTATATACACTTTAAATAAAATAATAATTATAAATAAAATTAAAATATGTAGCTGTTAACAAAGGGGGAATGTATCAGCACAGACACTTTGAATACTGCCAGACCACTTTTAAATTTTAAATTACAGTAGCTGATTTGGATTGATCTGAACTAATATGGTTTATTTTAAGTAACAATCTGTTTGCTACTTAGATTAATGAGACTGAGTGATAATGACCCTATTGCATTTCTGAGCAGCACAACATAGTATTAACATAACTTCTAGTTCTGTACTTCAAATGATCCCATTACAGCTATCATTTGACTCAAACGCATAATTTAGCATGCATGTTCAGTTTAAAAACATAAGACTAGAAGTAGATGAATAGTTACATTTTAATTGAAACTGCCTGAAATCTCAATAAAAACAAACTTGCTTCTACTGCTCACAAAAGAGAAAAAGAAAAGCAAGGAAAAGCAGAGATTTGATAATACAAATATATAATATTGATACTTACCTTCACTTTGGGATTATCCTAACTGTGTGATAGGAACAGTACAGTATGCTTGAGTGCTGGGCTATTCTAAAACTTTCCTTTTTTTAAGCAACACATGACATTAAGGGCTTGATCCTATTCCTACTGAAGTCAATTGCAAAACTCAGTGAGTTCAGCAGGGGCAGGACTGGGGACTTTAAAACATTTCTTTCTTTTGCTTCTTTCTGTATGAGCTGTTTCCCCTTCAGGCCACACAGATACAAGGCTTTTAAGATTTCTGAAGTAGCAATAAAGAATTGGAACCCCTCAAGCGCATAATGAAGCATCATGCTGCACTCTAATTTATCTGAATTCACTGACCCCATTTTGCTAGTGTTGTTTTTAAACAGAAAATGCTAGGTTTCCTCTTAATTGAGAAATGAGATGTAATCTCTTAAAATAATATTAAACATGTTGGTACTGTAGGTGCTACACCTACACCTTAAAATTATGCCTGTTATATAACTGACCTTTATATGCTGCAGGTTACAAGTCTTGCATTTGTACTGAATTGTTCTGTCAAAAAAGATTTTGTACATGCAGTATGTCATTCATGTCTAACCCATCAACTCTTGATACTCATATATGTCTCTTTGCATTTCCTTGCTACATGTAAACAAGGCTTCTGAGAGATAAACACATTCATTTATCAGGACAGAAGAGATTTATAATACATATTTTTAAAACATTCCTGTATGGATTCTTTGCCAAGTTTAGAAATCAGACAAAATTAAATGACTCAAAAACTCTTTCTGAGATGGAAAGAGCTTTTTCTCAGTGGACTATATGCTGACATACACATATGATTAGTCCATATGCCATGGGTAAAGTATAACCTGCAATATTTAAAGGGACCTGTTTTCAATTTGAGTATATATCACTCACCTGTTTGGCTAAGTTGAGATGTGCTTCTGCTCCTTCGAGATACTATGGCAACCACTTTGGCACTGAGACTGGATCGTCTTTTCTTCCCACCTGTTCCAACTGTCCCGACAGCAGTGTCTGATTGACTCCCATCATTATGTTCCAGTTTGTACATCTCTCCACTCACACTTGTGCTTTTTGTGATGGTTCTCCCTGAAGTCCCCATCCGTCTGCCTTGCATTTTAGGGGTAAACGTACTATATTTACAAAATAAAAACATTTAAATTAAGTGTATGTGTAATAGGGTCTTCAAAACATAAATTCATTTTATCAGCAAATTAATTCAACAGTCATTTTAAAGTAAAATCTTATTATAACTCTGTTTATCTGGTATCCAAATATATAACTGATTTGACATCTCTCAGACTACATGCTCTCTACATTGTAATCTATCCTTCATCTCTTCTACAAAAAAATAAACATGATGGTTCTTCAAAGAGATGGAAACACACAAACACAGAGATGTATCAATTACATAGAGTCTTGCTCTTTGCATCCATTGAATATATACAGTGACAATTGAATATATACAGTGATACTCCAGTAATTTTTACTGCCAACATAAACAAATATATTAAACAAAACAGAGGTAGGTTAAGCTACATACATTATAAGCATTGCTTGCAATAGACTGGGCTGTCACTAGACATAGGACACTCTGTTTGCTACCTGCTACACTTTACTAAAAGAGGAGAATAAATAACCAGACCCTCATTAAAATAACTCTATTCATTATTATAGGACAATGTATTCCAAGGACCTCAAAGGTCAATTGAGTAGCTTGCCAAATGTGACTAGCTCCCTTGTAAGCAAGGATGTAATTTATCTGAGTATACTCTATGACTTCCTATTGGTTTTCTCAGGTAAATGCAATCAGCCTTCTATGAAGGAAAAATATATAGTTTTAAGAATGTCATAAATGAGTCAGATAAAGTAGGTGAGGTAATATCTTTTGGGGGATCAACTTCCGTTGGTGGAACATACAAGCTTTCAAGCATCACAGAGCTCTTCTTAGGGTCTGAGGAAGGAAACCAGAGTGTCTAAGCTAAGTGGACATAGATTGTTAACCATAAGGGATTAAGACATGTTGTGGGAGACCACTTAAAATGAAGTGGGCAATTAGGGGTCAGCAAGCAGTGAGGTTTGTTACAAACTGTTGTAAGGATCCATAAACCCAGTGTCTCTGTTGCATCCAGGATTTTTGGTATCTAGCAGAGTTACGAATTAAGTTCCCAGACTTATCTTTTGAAGATGTTCCTATAGAGATGAATACTGAGAGGTCAGATATGGAATGATCACTTTGTGAAAAGTGTTTGCCCACTGGTGATATGGTGTTTTTGTCTTTTATCATTTTTCTGTGCGAGTTCATTGGAGAGTACAATGATTGTCTGGTTTCAGCCATATAGTTGTTGCTGGGGCATTTGATGCTGAATGAGTCCATTTTATTTTCCAGCTTGCCCACCAACCAGTGGGTCTTTCACTAAATTAACTCAAAAAGCAAATCACATAGCCAAGTTTGTTTGTTTGTTTCATTTTCATTTGATAAAACAGCAAATACCTGTTTGAATTTGAGTGCTCTCAATTTATAAACCTCCTGTTTGATGCTGCAGACAAGGACTGGACAGAGCATTGGGAAGTATACTCTAGGGAACAATCCCACTTTAGCAAAGGTACAGACTAAGTTACTTAATAAATTAGTAGCCACTAGGCCCCAGAGTGTAGAAAATTGTGTCTGCTGCTGGTGCATATGTATTGTCTCTGCTTTAGATGCACAGAGCGGTGGAGTGCTGTGCTGGAGGAAGGCGGGCACAAAAGATTTAACAAGCAGGCAGGAGAAAAGCTGAGAGGGAATATCAGAAAGCAGCAGGAGCTGCAGGGAGAGAGAGGAGGAAGAGCCTCTTATGTACCTCTCTAGCACCCCCAGGAGCCTGGACTGATTTAACACCAGCTTCTCAGGGAGCTTCCTGTTTCCTGCTGCTTCCCTGAACCCACTTGAGGGGAACAGGCAGTCAACTGAAGTAGTAGGAGACAGTTAGGCCCTTAAGACCTGATATCTTCCCTCACTCAAGCTGTCTGGTAGCAGGGCCTATTTGTCCCCTTCAACTGAGTGTTGAGAGCCACTATAGCTGGCATAGAACAGCAGTCATGAGTGAAAGAAGAAAATGCCCCTGTGGGGCAGCATTCAGAAAAAGAGAGAAAGCAAAGGAAGCTTTTCTATCTAAGCAGAAAGGAGCTCTCCTGAGATACATAGACACAAATGTTCACAGTGAGCCTTTTGGCCCCAGTGAGAATGTGAGTGGTGAGGAGATGCCTGATCTTCCAGTTAGTCAGAGTACAGGTGACCTGGCAGCTACTGCAGCATCCGTATCTCCATATCAAATGGATGTAATCATGCACATTCCCGAAAAAAAGTGTAGATCAGAGAAAAGTGTGGTGGAGGCACAAGAAACAGCTGCTGCTGAGTTTAGTTCCTTAAGTCTAGATGATCCAGGACTGTGGACCCACTTGAGCAGTAGCCTGGAGGGACTTCCTTGTACTGCATGGGCCACAGCAAGTGAAAAACATCATGTTCTCCAAAGACAATGAAAATAGAACTTTCCATCCAACACATTACTGACATGAAATCCCCAATGGTGACAAAGTGGAGAGGTCATGGTTTATGTACTCAAAAAGCCAGAATGCTGCATACTGTTTTTGTTGCAAATTCTTCCAGTCTAATGTTCCAGCCACATTGGGTTCTACAGGAACAAAGGACTGGAAAAATCTGGCTAGAAATCTGGCACGCCATGAGAAGGCAGCAAATCACCAGAGAGCATTCCATAGGTGGAAAGAGCTTGAGATGAGACTAAGGTTAAAGGCCACCATAGATGATCAGCATCAAGAGAAGATTGCATCAGAGTCTCTTTACTGGCAAAATGTTCTGAAAAGGCTCATTGCCATTGTGAGAATGCTTGCTACCCAAAACCTAGCACTGCATGGCACTTCAGATCAGCTGTATGTGCCAAACAATGGAAACTTTCTTAAAATTGTGGAGCTGATGGATGACTCTGATGCTGTACTCCAGGAGCATCTAAGAAGAGTCACCACCCAAGAAATGTACACACACCACTACCTTGGAAAAACAATTCAAAATGAGATCATACAGTTACTGGCAACAAAAGTCAAACAGAAGATTGTGGCAAATCTGAAGTCAGCAAGATATTACTCTGTTATTCTGGACTGCACACCTGACATCAGCCATATGGAACAAATTACTTTAATGGTGCGTTTTGTAACAACAACAGAACCTAGTGAAAATGTCCCTGCAATGGTGACTGTCAGAGAGCATTTTCTAGAATTTATTGACATTGATGATACTACAGGAGCTGATATGACAAATGTGCTTCTTAAAAAGCTGGAAGATATGGGAATTGCGATAGCTGACATGAGAGGTCAGGGCGACGATAAGGGTGCCAACATGAGAGGAAAGAGCAGAGGAGTGCAGACATGGACCTGAGAGTTAAACCCTGGAGCTTTTCTTGTCCCATGCAGTTCTCATTCATTGAACTTGTTGGTCAGTGATGCAGCATCAGCTTCTAGTGAGGCTGCTGAATTTTTTAATGTAATTCAAAGCATCTATGCATTTTTCTCTGCATCAACTCATCGATGGCAAATTTTGAAGCAATATCTGGGAACAGCCTCCCTGACACTGAAACCAATGAGTGCCACACAATGGGAAAATCGAGTGGAGGCGATAAAGCCTATCAAACACCAAATTGGGAAGATAGATGATGCCATAGTTGCCATTATGGAGGATAATGCTATGACAGGAACTGTTTGTGGGAGAACAGTGGCAGAGGGAAATGGAATCACCAGAAACATACGTAACTTCAAATTTCTGTGTGGCTTAGTGTTGTGGCATGACATATTGTTTGAAATAAATGTTGTAAGCAAAAGACTCCAAGGTGTTGACCTTGATAATCTGGAGCAATGGAACAAATGGACAAAACAAAGTCATACCTACAGACTTACCGGTCAGATGAGGGGTTTCAAAATGTTCTGAAGAGTGCACAGAAGTTGGCAGAGGAACTTCACACTGAAGCTATTTTCCCACCCATTCAAGAATACAAAGAGTCACCGAAGAAGACATTTTGATTAGGAGGCACAGGATAATCCCATAAGAGACCCCAAACAACAATTCAAAGTTGAATTCTTTAACCACGTGCTAGATTGTGCAATACAGTCAGTTGAAGAACGTTTCATGCAGCTCAAGGAACAGCAATATATTTGGGATGTTATATGCTATTCCAAAACTCCTCACTATAGCTGAAGAAGACCTACACCAAAAATGCAGGGCACTAGAGACAGTGTTGACACATGATGACATGTGCAATATTAATGCGAGTGATTTAGGTGATGAACTGAAAGCCCTTTCAAGATACATTTCAGCAGGATCAACTTCAAAGGCTGTTCTGGAATATATGTGCACAAATAAGAGGACCACTCTCTTTCCAAATGCTTTTGTGCCTGTGCATACTTCTAACACTTCCTGTAGCAGTTGCCAGTGGAGAACGCTGCTTCTCCAAGCTGAAGTTAATAAAACACATCTACATTCCACAATGACACAGGAGATGCTGGTTGGCCTTGCAACCATCTCAATAGACATGAGCTGGCCCAGACTGTGGACCTTCAGGAAGCAGTTCAATCTTTGCAACAAGAAGGCACGAAAGCACCTTTGATTATTCAACAGATAAAATGCCGTGTTTACTATGCAGACAAGAAAAGTTACATTTGCTGTTCAGGCATTTGAAAATTAAGTGTTACTTAAAATTTTTGAACAAGGCATTTTAAGTTGCTAGTTCTCCTTTATTGGAGATAAGTAGCAGAGCAGTACCATGAGAGGAGTAGAACAGGAAGAAGGCAGAATTGAGACCTTTCAAAGTTTTGGCCCAAGCAAAGGGGCATGGGGCCTCATTTGAGCTCCCCGCTGTCAGGTGCAAAAATATTGTGGGCCGGCCCTGCATCTAGTGGTCAGTGGGTGTCCTCTTCTCAGGGGAGGCTCCAGGCATGGCAAGCCGGGCGGGGGGGGAAGGGTGTGGCATGCTGGTCGTCGTGAGGGTGGCAGTAAGGGTGGCATTTCTGCAGGCTGAGGTCTGCCGGTCCCGTGGCTTCAGTGGCAATTCAGCGGCGGGCACGCCAAACACGTGGGACCGTGTGATCACCCGCAGAACCGCTGCCGAATCCGCGTGACCGGTGGACTTCCTGCAGAAATGCCACTGAAGGCTCCCTGACTGCTGTGCTTGGGGCGGCAAAAAAAAAATAGAGCCGCCCCTGCCTCTTCTGTACCCATTTCACAGCTGACGCAAATCTGTTACAGCTCCAAACCTACAGAGCCTGTTTTTTTATCTGAAACTGTAGACTCATGCGTTCAGTACTGAGGTTATGTCTACACTGCAACTGGGGGAGAGCTTGTACTCACTTGGCTCAAGCCAATGTGCTAAAGTTGCAGTGTGGATGTCATGGCACTCGCAGAGACTCGGGCTAGCAACCGTCGCTCAGACCCAGGGGGGTGGGTGGGCATGGGAGCCTGAGCTGCCACCTGAAATAGCAATTTTTAGTTCTCTAATTTGGCTTGAGTTAGTATGAGTCTGTCTATTTGGGCTGGGAGGTATGCTTCCAGCTGCAGTGTGGCTATATTCTAAATGTCCCCACTTCAAAGCCTGGTGCTGGCATAGATGAGGGCCATCACACTTGGACACAGATTCATTCTTTTCCTTTTTACCCCAGTCATGATGGTAGGTGCACATAACCAAAATATTACCTTTGTGTGTATGGTGTGGGGAGAAAAAGATTTTCCTTCTTGTTGTCAAGACCCAACAAACTGTTTTGCAAGTATGCTGATTGCTTCATAAACTAAATACTCTACTTCACTTGCTATTACTATTTTATTGCTAGATCAGTCTCTTTGTAATGAGATCTATTTCACTGCAGTAAAATCCAGCCTTTCAAAATATCTGATCTAACAGTCATATTTTATTTCACATAACTCATACATTTTGTTCCTCTTTTCCTTCCCACAAATACTTCAGTGCCAACTGAATGTAAATCAGGACTACCCAACCCATAAGAATACAGCAGTTAATGCATTTTTTGTATTTACTCTACATACACCAACCAATTAGACATACTCTAATGAAAGTTACAAAATAACGGAAGATTGCTAGGACAATTAGCCCACTTTAGTAAAACATAGCATTTTAAAGGTTATATTTGGAAGTTTTGAAACTTTATATTTTAAAAAAAATAATGAATCAGGGCTCCTGAAATGTGTTAGACTGTCAATACTGCACATTGAGCTTTCCATTTATTTATAGAACATGTACCTCTTAGGCAGTGGCACGCACGCTTCTGCACACTGTGTCAGCAACATTCTACCTTGACTCTGACCTGCAAGGGACTGCCTCTATTGCTGTATCTATACTAGGGAACTGAAATGGTTGACGTTAATCATAAAGTGTTCATTGCCTCCACATCACGTGGAGGAACTGTAGCAGGTTTTCCCTTTGTCCACCCCAGCTCTCTTTTAAACTATTCCTGTCGCAATATTTTCTGGGTATCTTAGCCCTGAAGGAGATTTTGAAAGGTGCACTGGGGGAAAGTGGCGAGAGAATTAGTTGAGCCATTTCAGCATGCCCACATTACACTGGCTGTGCGTTGGTTCAGTGTAAGCCATATTTTAAACCTTCTGAAAGCCTAGTCTATTCCAACTTGTTCTCTGGATCATAGGTGTCATCTTTACAAGTTGCTGGGAGGTGCACATTAAATGTTGTACATATGTTCTAGCGGGATGGTAAATTTCTCTAGTGCAGACAAAGTTCTTGGCTGAGGGTAGTTAGTCTTATGATAGCTCAGTTTTTAGCTTCTCTACTAAAACGACAATCAGCTGCCAGTTAGTGCAATTAGGAACTGAACTGAACTAGGCAACTCATTTTACACAGGTCACCAAAAAGTCACCAGGAGCTTTAACTATGCTCCCAAGTGCTAGATGAGGCTAGAAATGAGATATGCCCTATTGGCCTGTGGCAGAGATCCAGCTCCTAGGCTACTTTGATTACCTCAGGATCTCTTCTTTCATTTTGTTTTAAAAAAGTAAATTTCTAGCCCTCATGGTTATAAAAGAAAGGACAGAAAATGTGAACCCAGTGTAACCAATGCAATACTATCTGTCTGAGTCTGCAGACAGCCTGACCCTGACACAATAGTTCTGAGTAATGTGATCTGCCCTACACATTCAAATTGGGTGTTAATGCCATGGCTCACTGTACAGGGTCCTGCCAACACTACCCCAGCAGAAAGTAGTTAATGGCAGTGCAGCAAGCCTGGCCCATTTACCCACAGATATACCAAGGCTTCTAGGAGTCCATCTACTGCCCCTTTATTGGGGAGAAGAGGCCCTGGTTACCCTCTGTGGGGGCAAAAAGGGGGCCCAATGTTCCTTGCTTTACTTTTCTGGGAGGGTGAACCTTTACCACAGCCAATTCATGTCTGAGGTGTAGCCACAGTGCAGGGGTGGGGCTAAAGGGACAGAGCCATGGGGGCTCCACGTTATTGTGTATGTAGGGCCCTGATGCCTGAGCATCATCTACACTAGCATTGCAGTTTGAATTTTAGTGAGAATTTCTGAAGCTCATGCTTGCTGGTGAAATGTTCTGTAGCACTTTTACCTCTGCTCTGCGCTATACAGCCTCATACAATTGTACAACTCTTAGTTTATAAATAAATATAGTCTAAAATAGAGTGAAATTAATATCTCATGTAATAAAGAATTAAGAAATTTTAAATACTTGTGCTTACAGTGTTCGTTAACATTTAGCTGAAATGTTGCAAAAACACATTAAAATGTATTTACTTGAAATATTAATTTACAGGAATGTGTCATTTTTGGTAATGAATATCAACCGATCAATTGTATTAATTTATAAAATTCATCCTTGAAATAAGGAAACATTTATTTCAATGTGACCTTTGCACTACCATCTTCCAGAAGTTTTTGAAGTAAACAAACATGAATCTGAAGATTTTTCAGTTTTTTTAGAGCAAGCCTACAAGTTTTTGTTACTACACTCCCACTATTTTGTGCTTTGATTTTTATGATTCATTATAATTTTTCCCTATAAAATCTATTAGCAAATAATTTCCTCTAATTCATAAAGAAATGTGGCTTTATAATTTAGTAAATTTAAAAAGAAATCCTGTATGTTTCTCATATATATATTTCCTAAACAATGTGAGACTTATAACTACATTTCCTAGTGACCTGTGAAAGTCTTATTAAAAATTAGGGTAGTTCCTCTTTTTGCTTTTTTATGGTATATAAAGATCATCAAAGATTCTTCTTAAAAAGAAAAATGAGGTAAGTTTGGTGTTGGGGTTCTGCTTGTTTTATCTTAGAAATTTCTATTTGTCTTCCTAGGCTAGCTGGAGAAATCTGTGGAGGTCTCAGGAGAGGCATATTTATACATTCTCACACCTTAACTACAGGGATTAGGTTACTAAACCTTTAACAGAGATGGCATTTGTCCAAAACATTTGTTAGTTATTGAAGCTAAATAAATGTTAACAAAAATAAGCAAAAAACAAAAATGTAAACAGTCCACTTAAAAATATCGTCCTCCCTAATTCCTCAACTTTCATTCTTGTGGTGTCAAACTTTCATTAAAACTCCATCATCACTGGCCTTGTCTGCCTTAACCTATTTTTCCTAAAAATTCTCACTTATATAATTCCACTGATGCTGGCATTGTTGCTATCCCACAGCTGCTGGGCCCCAATGCGAACAGCTATCAGAATAGACTAGTCAGAGACTAGTGGAGGCAAAGACATAAAGATACAGGACCCAAAGTTTTTAGTGCCAGATCCTCAGCTGCACCAGACTGCTGAAAAGGGGGGGCAAAAGGATGGTTTGAAGCCTTTTTTCTGCTCTCCCAATGCCTTGGCTAAATCAACCCTGGCATTACTTAGCACAACTGCAGGGCTGCTCTAAACTCTGCCAGCTTGCAATGGTCCCTTGAGGATCACTGGAGTGCAGTACTCTCTTGCTACATTGCTTGCTGCCATTGGCAACAGAGAGGTGGTATACAGCTAGCTAGGAAAAGGTGAAAGTGACACAAAAGAGGCTGTAGCTGAGACCAGAGACACATAAACCCTCCTCCCCCTGCCATTTTGTTTTGGAAAATACATTTCCAGCCTTCTTTATATATCATAAAGAAGCAAAAAATAGCCCAAGTGCAATTTTTTTCCTTTGTATGTCTCCTTAATGCTTATATTAGATACCACTATACTGTGACTCTGCAAAGACTTGGTTGGACTATTTTCACACTTACATTTAAGCATGTACAGAATTCTTTTGCAGGATTGGAATATAAATTGGTAGATTCTGAAGTTAAGATGTCAACTGAGATTCAATTATCAAAGCGTAAATCTAACTGAAGTGAATAGAGTTTTCCAGATTAACACAAGGGTAATGGAGATCATAAGTTACTTAACCTTCTCTTGAAGATTCTCTGAGCATCTTTTTCTCTGTAACTACAAGATGAACATCTTTACAGCACCAAGCTGAAGTTGTTTCTAATTATTACCATAGCAACACTGTTACCATTACTACAGTGGCAATAGCCATTCAGCATAATTAACAGTGATTAAATATTGATTCACAAACAGTATTAACAAATTAAAAATCATGAATGTGTACAATAATTCCAGTTACAGATAGTTTAAATGTATTTCAGTATTATGGACAGAACTTGCGTTTTGAAAATCTTGATATCTTACTATGTAATAACTTAATTTCATACCTTTTATTAAAAAGCCATCCATAACAGATGTAAAAAATGACAGTTTTCCTAATTCCATAAAATCCTGTATTCAAGCCATTTTCTTATAGTTCACATATACTAGGATTTCTTTGGATTTGCATATTACTTACTTTAAAAACACTGGACCTCAGATATCTTCAAATATTGATTTTTTTCAGTAATAGTTTTTGCACTTTATATGACAAATGAATGAAGGTGAATGAATGAAATAAGTAGTAGCTGTATCTTAATTTGTAACCATTTTGGTTAAGTATAGTTCTTTGATTTGTACTTTTATGTGCCTTTTTCAGATTGTTATTTATATGAATAATTAATAGGGCTTACATAGAAATGTAAATTAAAATATAGGTTTAATGGCAGACAGCTGACTTAAATATTTATTATATTTTATCCACCAAATGTAGAAACAAACCATTTTTAACTAGACCAAAAATAACTGTAATTTTGTTTTATTGTTTATTCTTATTTTTTTTTAAACATTTTAACATTTTTAGCATTGAAAATGAAGGATCTGATTCTTCTTCCACTGAAATGAAATAACAAAACTCCAACTGACAACAATGAAAGCAGGAGCGGGCCCTAAATTCATACCATATGAGTTGTCCTTCAGCACTATGCGCTGACAGATTATTAAATTCTAGTCATACTGAGTGCCAAACAGGAGCATAATATTTACTTTATGAATGAAAAACAGTTTTAATTATAATCTGCCAAAGCAATAATTTATGTAACTGAAATGGACTGCTAGTAAAATGAGATCCTTACCAAACTCCGGTAAATCAACTTTGTATTTCAACAGCCAGAAGCAAATATGAAAACAGTACTTTTGCAATCTACTGTATTTATTTGAAAGTTGTACTTCACTGGTATTTACCTGAATGAAGAATGAACCATGAGGACTCAAATATCTATTCAGAGAATAGTATGTTATTAACCAACTGGCATAAAAGATAACCCTTAAGTAAATCCTGCAAAATGAACACTGAACAGGCACAATGTAAACAATCTATATAACCAGAGGTAGAAATCAATTACATATATCTAAAGTGTTTTAATACACATTGCATAAATAAGGCACTAGTTTCAGTTTAGAAACACACATTCATGTTAGTGATACCCTGACTATTTTTCTGTAGTTGTATCAGATGCATACCAGTCATACATACATTTATATCACATGAAAAAGAAAAGTAAACATTGCACAGCTAATTAGAATATGCTTTACCAATAAACTCACCTATGTAATATCACCTATGTAAATAAATTCTGTTAAAAAATCAAGCTAGTCATTAGTCATGATCATAGCTAAAATCATGTTTCTTTCATCCTCTTAGGCATATTGATGGTTCATAAAGAGATGTTTTAGATGTATATGTTCATAATCACCAATCTTTACTCCATTTGTTTTTCCAACATATAGAGCCATCAGTAAATAAATAATCTCTAGTATTCCTTGCAGTATGGAAGAAATTAAGATAAGGCTTGTCTTTATATAGATGTAATGACTTGAATCCTCAGAATCACCAGCCTGCACAAGCACTAGCTAGTAAGCTTCTTGCCTTTTCTGCTGAATACAGAATCATGTAGTACTTCTTAGCACCTGTGGCAACCATTTACAATGAAGTAGCTCATTAATACTAACTATCTAAGCATGCAACAGTTTTGGACCAAAGGGAAAGATGATAACGAATATTACATTTCAAAAAATAAAACTTTTTATTAGAAGTTTCTCAGATTTCAATATCTCCAAACTATAAAGTGTCTGTCTATATTGCTTTGTCAACCTTAGAAATATATTTACCTATGATAAATTAAATTTGCTGTAAGATTCATGCATCTACAAAATATAGCATTTAATAGATTAATTCAAATATTCTGGTTTCTCAGAAAACACAGGGGATAACATACCCTTCTGTCAGGGTTCCTTCCCCACTCTGAACTTTAGGGTACAGATGTGGGGACCCACATGAAAGACCCCCTAAGCTTATTTACGAGCTTAGGTTAACAGTAAGCTGCCACCACAAAGCATGTCCCAAATCTTAGGGGAGAGCCACTTGGATCTCTGCCTTCCCCCAAATATTTCCCAAGTCCCTAACCCCCACTTTCCTGGGCAGATTGAGACTAATTCCTCCTCCCCCAAGTCCTTACATCCCTTTTCCTGGGTAGGCTTGAGAGTATACCCTCAGCAATTAGTCCTGGTGAACACAGATCCAAAACCCTCGGACCTTAAAACAACGTTATAACACCTTCTTTACTGAAATTTTTGCCAGCTAAGACTAAAATAAACTGAGTTCTTTTCACATCAGATGGAAGTTAGCTGGACCAAAGAAATACTCAGTAATTTTGGTACAGTCTGCACTAACTGAGACCTTTTTTTTTTTTAAATTTCTGAAATTGTCAGTCTTCAGTAAAATGGGGAAAATAATTAAAAAACTATTAATGGACATTACATAAGAATTGCATATTTGCAATCTCTTTTAATATGCTTTCCAAGAATACTTGTACAAGTTAATTTTTGTTTCCAGAAATTAAATTTTGTTCACATAAACCGAGTCAAAAACCTCACGTGAATATATATTTGCAGGAGTTTGATGCTGGAAATGTTTAAAGGCTACCCAGAAAGCTATTTGAGAGTTTGGAAGCTATCCAATTAGGAAGCAGAACCATTCTTACAATACAACCTGAGTTAGGTGACAAATCACACAGCCCAATTAACGAAACATAAGGATGAAACATATAAAGTGATAACATCCAGAAATATGTTCATATTAACAATATATTGAACAAATGATAAATAAACTCACTTTTAAAAATCACTCTGTGGACAATTTTTGAACAGAAAGAAAGCTCAGTTCAGCTCTGATCCTAATAAATTAATAGTCTGGCCAGCATCCTTCAGTGAGAAGTGAAGTAACCCTTAAACATTACTACTTGTCAATACAACTGAGGAAACTTGCTCAACAGTACCAATGGTGCACTAAAATTACAATTTTTCCTTTGCTGTTTGAATAATTCTCCCTAATAAAACTGATTTGTATCTTCATAATAAAACCTTATGTTTGTTTCTGTCTTTTCGCCAGTAGATGAACTGCACCTAGTGTGTGTGATCTCATTGCTCTTTATGGAATACAGATGCATTGTCAGTACCAAGCACGTTATTTTTTGGTCTTTAAACCATAAACAACAGCAATAATAGTACTGATAACAGACACAAAACAGAAAAGAAGCAGGGAAAAGGAAGGGGAGAGAGAAGAAAAGGGAGATGAGATGAAGAAAAGGAGAAGAATAGGAAGGATAGAGTGAAGAAAAGAAAAGAGAATACTTCTGATGCCACATATCATGGACACTAGCTAATTCTAACAATAATATAAATGACAATTTTAAAAATGTTATAATGTAGAAGAAGAAAGGTAACTAGATAATTTAAAATGCACATGCAGTGCCTGATCCTAGATTTTTCATGTGAAGATCATCAGATGTTCTAAAGGGATTAAAGACTTCATCTTTCTCTCTCTGATAGTTACATAAAACAGGTCACATTGAAGGATTTTGTAAAAAATCATTATCTTTAGAGCATTAATTACCCTGGCTTCACCTTGGATCTTATATGGAAATGACCACAGAGCCAGGCTGTATTTTTTCTATAATAAACTATTTTGGCTGAGGTAAATTTGTTTTGCATTAAAGGTTCCAGCCACATTAGTAATCTTAGAGACTAATATCTTCTATTTTCCCCTATGACAGGAATAGCTGTGATAGTCATGTCACCCCACCAATGTGTGAACCAAGCCAACAAGGGAGGGGGAAATTAGTCAGTCTCCAAGCCCACTCATTTCTTAGTCTGTTCAATAAAACTGACAACAAAGATGCTAGTTAATGAAACATTATCCCAGCCATGCCAGAAAAAAGACAAGATGCATTGGATCTTAACGTATGCAAAGGATCTTTAACTAGACCACAACTAATTGATCTAGGAATACACAGCAATAAATTGTACAGGGCAGGTCACCATTCTTTCCTTAATCACTTCTGCCTCTTAGGGAGGGTGATCGTCAGCTGGGATCTTGCCACCTTCCCCTTGTATGAGGGATAAAGTGGAGACGTGGAAAAAGAAGTGAAGGCATGCATCTTCCTGCTGTACCAGATGTTAGGATCCTGAAACCCCTTTACTTAGCTTCCTTCGGGGATGCCTCCTCCTAAATCCCCTTTCAATTCCTGTTTATCAGGGAACTACATCCTGCACTGGATACCTACCACACATGTTACCTATTAAGTTGCAGCATCTTGACTGATCTCCTTGCCTAACTCACTGGGTTCATGATCTGCCATGGTGAATGCAAAAAACCCCACCCTATCTCAGCCATTCAGGCAGTGAGGGAAAAATTCCTGCCCAGCTCCAGAGAAAAAGGAGACTAGAACAACGCCCACAGTAGATCATAAAACCCAGTCCTTCTCTGGTCCCTTGGGTGGGAAGATAGATGTTGCTAGCCCATGACTGATGAAAGAGAGGGACCTACTTGGGTAAAAATACCACCTAGACCATCTTGTTCCCACCTGGACCAGCTATTTCCTGTTCCCCCTTAGCTCCATTTGGGTATGGTCTCTTCCCTGCCTCACAATCCAACGCAGAGGGGATCCTTAAAGAAACATGGATTCCTTCTTCTTTTCCCTTGCCAGACAAAGACCCACTGCATTCAGTTGCAGTGAAAACAACGCTGATGTTGATTTTTGAACTACAGTAACTTGTGGACAACAGGAATCAACCTGAGACCACTAACTCATTTCACATAGTCTGGTTAGCCTTTATCTGGTAGGAACTTTTAGTTACTACTGACCTATGGGAGAGCTCAACCGGTGGACTAGAGAAGAAAGATCTTATTATAGGTGAGGCTGTCAGTGACACCTATTATTAAGGCTGCCCATTATAAAGACCCTGTTTTCAGTTGCTTATAATTGTGCCAAACTTTGACCATTTTGTCTGAAATTTTCCATACTGGGTGTCTCCCTCAGGGTGTTTCTTTTTTAAAAAAGTTCTAGCTGCAATTATTCAGTCATTTCTGAGAAAGAGAGTAGGGAAAATACATTGTGTTGCACTGTCAAAAAATTCAACCTAGTGCCCCCTAACTTTGGAGTAGGGACTTTGCAGATGGGGTGGCCTTTGTGCCGAGGATGTGCCTTCTGCTGTCCCTGTGAAAACCTGCCCAGATTTGTCCAAGCCATGAAACTTTGAAAGCTTGAAGTTTGCATGCATGTGCTCAGTAGAGACAGAGAAGTTTAGTCACTAAAATCTCCAAAGATTCTGTCTTCACGGAGCATACTCCATGGCCTCACAGCTCCAAGTGTTGTCAAGGCTGTGATTGTGCTGTCCACACAGGTGACTGAGCATGCTCCAGCTCACGGCTACGGGGACAAAACCAGACTTTCCCTATAATTGCTGATCCCAACTACTCTGGGCTGGAGGCAGGGGGCATGGTATCAGGTACTGGAACTGAGAGCAAGGTGCCTGTAGTTGCTGTGCTCTCAGTGACCCTCCTATTGGTGCCCAGGCAGAGTGCAGGAGGACGCTGTCTGAGCCAAATGCAGAGGGTATGAGCTGGATTAAGGGGAAGAAGAGGGAAAGGAACAGGTTGGGGCAAGGAGCCTGGTGAGACTGGGACTGGCAGAGGGAGAGAAACTGACAAATAGTTGGGGGCTGATTGGGAATAGGTGGAGAGACAAGAACAGGTATGGTTGGGCAAGGAGGCTGAGGGTATGTCTTCACTTTGAGCTTGAGGTGTAAACTTCAGTTTGAGAAGGTGGAATTCTCGGCTCAAGGAGACATACTGAAGTTAGCTCTGACTGAGGTAGTGAGCTAAAAACAGTGTACCAGAGCAGCATGAGTGGGGGATGGGCTAGCTGCCCCATATATGTACCCATCCAAGACATTGTGTGTGTAATTGGGGCAGCTAGCACCTTGCACTGACATGGCTGCACTCTATATTTAGTACACTAGCTCAATTACAGCTAACACAGGTCTCCTTGAGCTGAGAATTACACCGTCCAGCTCTAGTATAGACATACCTGGGGGTGGAGCAGGGCGGGGGGAAGTGAGGTTGGAACTGGGAGCTGGGGGGCATAAACTGATACTGGGCCCCAGTGAGGGAAACTTAATTATGTATCCATAACTTTAATTCACCCTGCACACACACACCCATCTCCACGCATATGCATTCTGACACAGTCTATAATTACATGATCACATTCTATTTTTTCCATAGGACCTCGGCCTCATTCAGTGCACAAGATGGATAGCGCTCATTCAGTGGACAAGATGGATAGCGCTCATTCAGTGCAAATCCCATACTGAAGACAGAATTATTAACTTCCTCATTGTCTTTTCTACGGTGTTCTTCGCTATAATAGCTGAACACTTCAGAAACATAATTATTTTCACAACACTTAAGAGGTAATTAGGTATTATCTAATTTTACAGATGGGGACCTGAGGCACAGAATACTTAGCATTACATGGTAATATATATACGTTAACAGCACAGCTCCTACTGGCTTCAGTTGCAGGGATGAGTGCCCAGCACTTCTGCAAATCAGATCCTTGGGTCTCAAATCAGGGACCCAGAAAATGCAGAATACACAATTAATGATGAACTGAAAAATTTGGTTTAAGGGACTTGCATAATATCACACAGGAATTCTGTGGCCACTACCTTAACCTTGAGACAGTCCTTTCTTTTCCTGAAATACTTCCTCATTCACTACACAGCTTTCAGTTTCTGCAACACATGAGACTCTGATTCATCTCCAGAGCAAGTCCATCTTGTACTGAATGAGGCATGGATCTTATGATTATATAATATTTTACCACGTCATTAATGACTGTAATAATACATATGCACCAGGAGGCCTCAATTAAGATAGCACAAGCAGCCTTAGTTTTGGCATTCCCTAACTTTTGAGTGCTTGACTTCGCAATTGTAATGCTCTTTGAATATAATTTTTTATGCACAGTAATAATTACAAGAGTCATCCACTTCCTCCAAGTTATATAATTCTGAAGTAAGGATATGGTATTAATTTGGGGTTTTATCATGTTTCAGTGATTTGTTTATATGAACTCATGTATAGGCAATAAAACTGGTCAAATACCATTATTTGATGAATGTATTAAATGAACAATACTGTTGTTGAAAATTTATGATTTTTTTTGCATGCATATTCATGTCAGTTTCAGACACCAACAGAATGTTTTTAGCTTCCTTTTTTTTAGCCTAATGTATGACAAAGGTGAGATACAAGGCAATCCTGGTAAAATGTTATTAAGAATTTGATCGAAAATGAGAATTGCAAGGGGATTAAGAATAGGAAAACCAGTAGTTAATAAAGGGCTGAAGCTGTAGGTAGCTATGTTTCCTTACTCTTGTTTATCTGTGGAGTATTAGAGCCTGAGGATCCTTGGTGATTTAAATTAATTTTGATTTTTTTTCAGATCCCTTTGCATGACACACTATTCCAGGGGTCTCAAAGTCCCGGCCCACAAGCCATCTGCAGCCCAAGAACCTTCCCACTGCGGCCTGCAGAAACTTTTTAAAAAGTTCTTTCATGTGCCTGTCTGCCAAGATGGGGAGCAGGAGGGGAGTGACCAGCAGAGATGCACCCATACTGTGGGCTCTGTCTGCTGCAGGAACCGCCCCCCCCCCAGCTCCCATTGGCTGGGGGAGAGGGACAGAGATAGCATCACTAGTCACTGGGCAAAGTCAGCCATGGAGGCAGTGTCACTAGTTGCCAGGCAGAATCCGCTGGGGTGGCATGAGGCCAAGGGAAATGGTGGGAAAAGGGTAGGAAACAGGCTGGGAGGCTCCAATGACAGTGTGAGGGGCACGCTGCCTCTGTCTCCCCTCCCCAAGCACTGACTCTGTGGCCAATGGGAGCTCCGGGGGATGGCACCTGCATGGAGGCTTATGCCCAGATAAATTTGTTAGTCTCTAAGGTGCCACAAGGACTCCTCATTGTTTTTGCTGATACAGACTAACACGGCTACCACTCTGAAACCTGCATGGAGGCAACTGCCTGCAGATAAAATAAACTGAAGATAAGAAAAAAGGAAAGAGATTCTTTCTAGCTGTTGGCACTGCAGGTCTGTGTAATAAAATGGGCCCTTTATTTACTTTTTTACCCACTGTTCCATGTACTATTGATAGGTTGTGTAGGAGAGGGCCATCTCAGCAGGAGCACCTGGAGGCACTGAACTTGATGGGAGCATAATCCCAGACACACAGGGAGGATTAGAACCACCCACTGTCCCATCTCTTTAGGGTAGTAGCCATGCTCCTCACCCAGTGATCTGACCACTGGGCAAACCAAAACTGTGCTGCCTCCTCAGCCGCTTTCATGCCCAGAAAGGTCCTGCTGTCAGTAGAGCATGGAGTGTGGGAAAGTGGACCGAACACAACTATCTATGCACACCTTGCTGCAATCCTGAAGGTTTCATCTGCTCAATCACTGAGGCCAAACCTCAACAAACTGACAAAACTGAAGCTTTGCCAGGTGTCTGGCAAACACTAAAAACTCTCTAGCACATGAAGAATTGTATAAAATTGTATGACAGCTTTATTATTTCTAAAATATTCAAAATAAAAAATACAATATAAATGTTTTCTTTTCTGAACACCGTATTCAGTGACATTATTGGCCTGCTGGGATGATTTGAGGACTGGCATTGGCCTTAAGGTAAATTGTGTTTGAGACCCCTGTTCTACTCCAATCCTGGACATTATCAGTCTCAGTCAGAATATTGCATTGCTAGCCCACCCATTTTGAGTATCATATTACACATTTTTCTTACTTTCCACTTCTTAATAACTTGTACTGATCAACATAAATTTCTCTTTTCTGTGGTGTCTGATGCCTTCATTCTTTCACTTCAGTTATGAATTCCAGCTTCAACTATATCCTTAAGTCAACTTTTCAGGAGACACGGGCCAAACTGTGAATAACTGAATGACTAATTTTTTTAAAATATCAATCTCTACTAAAATACTATTTCTCGTTTCAGAAAAAAAAAAAACACACACACCTGCCCAGTAGATGGTAGCTCTCATGAATGCTGCCACAGAAATGCTGAGACCCAGACACACACAAAATAAATTAGGAGCCTAAATCCTATTTTTGGCATCACTGTGATGCACAATCCTGCAGGTGCCTCAACTCACCGGGCATTCAAATGTCTACTGTAAAAGTTTCCTAGACACCTATGTTTTTTGCTGTAGAAGGTCCCTAGGCACCTATGTTTCTGCCACTGGGCATACACTCTGCAGCCTGAGGGAATTCTCACATCAGAATATCCCATAGTCCAGTGATTAGGGAACTCACTGGAGACATGTCAGATCTCTGCTCAAATCTCTTCTCTCATCAGGAGGGCTTGAGCAGGATGTCTCCCCCATACCCAGGTAAGTACACTAAAAACTGGGCTAAAAGATATGAGGGAGGTCCTCCTCTTCTCCCCACCCCAACTCCAGGAGAGGATCGCAAGCAGAGACAGGTGCCTCTCTGCAACCCAGTCTTAAGTACCTATCTTGATGAGAGGGGCAGGGCTTAGCACACACCTCTCATTAGCATCTTCCAGTGGCCAGTGTAGTAGGCTCCCTGTAGAGAATGCTGGCTTTTGTGGGTCGCATTCTAAGGTACCTATCTCTCCCCATTAATTGTATAGGAACCTAGGCACCTAAATCGGGCTTTATGAATCGCAGTGCAGTTCCTGTGAGATTCCAGGTGCCACAAAACCAAGTGCTGTTATGCCTAAGTCCTTTTGCGCATCTACACATAGATGCAGGAATGAGGGGGCTGGCTCAAAGTGGTTTCTATTATATACAAGGTTTGCACTCTGGTTCAATGGCCCTCAGCATCCCCATTATAAAAATTGTTTCAGAATCTCTGCATCTATATAGAAGAAACCATGGCAATGAGGGCCAAATAAGTACCTAGATGGGTAAACCAGTATAAATAGCAAGAAATAACATGGTTCTCCTTGGTTACATACAACTGTGGAGACCTTTCCTTATTTCAAATGTATATTCCTCACTCAGTAGAACATGCTCAATTCTGATTTTGTCATAGAATCACAGAAATGAAGGACTGAAAGGGACCTTGAGAAGTCATCATGTCCAGCTTCCTTCAGTGTGGCAGGACCAAGTAAACCCTGATAGGTGTTTGTCCAACTTGTTTATAAAAGCTTTCAATGATGGGGAATCCTTGGAAGCCTATTCCAGAGTTTAACTACATAATAGTTAGAAAATTTTTCCTAATATCTAAGTTAAATCTCCCTTGCTGCAGATTAAGCCTCTTACTTCTTATCCTACCTTCAATGGATGCGTAGAACAATTGATTACCATCCTCTTTCTAACAACCCTTAACATATTGGAATACTGTTATCAAGTCTACCACAGTCTTCTTTTCTCAGAACTAAACATGCCCAGTTTTTTTAACCTTTCCTCATAGGTCAGGTTTTGTAAACCTTTTATCATTTTTATTGCTCTTCTCTGGACTATTTCTAATTTGTCCACATCTTTCCTAAATTGTGGTACCCAGAATTTGACACAGTACTCCAACTGGGGCCTCACCAATGCCAAGTAGAGTGGGGCAATTACCTCCTATGTCTTACATACTACACTCATGTTAATACACTCTAGAATCATATTAGCCTTTTTTGCAGCTGCATCACATTGACAACTCATATTCAATTTGTGGTTCACTATAACCCCCATATCCTTTTCAGCAGTACTACCACCTAGACAGTTATTCCCCATTTTGCAGTTATGCATTTGATTTTTACTTCCTAAGTGTCATATTTTGCACTTGTCTTTACTGAATTTCACGAAACAAGCTAACCAAAACCTTTCACCTTCCCAGGGGTAGACTCAGATTCCACCTAACCCATTTGTCTACTCCTGTGTGGTGAACTGGCTCTTGAGAGCAATAGCAACCAGTCCCAACATGAGAGTGGCTTTTCCCATAGCTAATAGAATGTCACTCAGATAGGAAAGAGTTTTAAAAGGGCAACACAGTGTAAAGATATCCCTTCTGCTTAGCTAACAGCTTTATACCTGAAAGGTAAGGAGTAGAAGAAAACATACTGTTGTCTCAACTATACCTCCCACCTCCACTTCAAAACTCTGAGAGAAGAGCATGCACTTTCCAGGTAATTGGGGTGCCAAGGAGATGACTTATTATTAAAGCAGACCATTTTAAATTAGAAATTCCATGACAGACAGGGTTTGATCCCATTTGGCTTTATGTAGAAGGCAGCCAGCATCTGCTACAGACTTCTGCTGCCTATATGGTTTGGAAGGCCAGTGCAGAGAGTTCTTCCTTTGCCGGAATTAAATCTTCCACCATCTCACAGACTTGGATACAGCATGCTCCTTTATTTCTCAGTCTGATATGGACAATTTAGATCACACCTTAGATAGAAGCTCAATTACAGCATCTCTCTTTTGCTGGGCCTTTAATAAAGTTTATTTACAGGCTGTGGTTTATCTCCAGCATCTGAGACATTCCATGCTCATGACAGGCCTGCCATATATAACCCCTAAAGTTTTCAGTAATTCAGTAGTAATTCCGTTACAATTCTTTGTATCAGTTTTTAAATTGGACATTTTTAATTTAACTCATTAACCTTTTTTTTCCCAACTCCTTAGTCATGTACTATTAACAATTCCTCCATTTACTCTGAAAAGTTTTGGTTGTAGGTATGGCATTATTTCATTTTTCACCTTGTCAGTGGAATGCACTGCTATATGCAAATAAATTCAAGTCTCATCTTGGCAGCTTGGCTTTCAACTAAACACTGCTCAGACTATTGTTTCTTTTATTCTTAGTTCTCTGTTTTAAACAATTGCAAGACACTATGAATGAACACCACTACTGGATATGAATTTAGCTATATTATATTCAAACCTGATTAACTTTTCAATCAGTTTCAACTTTTGCTGGTTAAATTTAAAAGCAGAGAAATATTTAAACTTCTTTTAAAAAACTCCTAGTTGTTGGAAAATGTTTGTAAGTTAACTTCTTTCCTCTGTGAAAGAAGCTGGATAAAAGTGCAAAAGAACAAGTTTGTTAATAACAGACAAACGTGTTATAACTGCAGGTATTAAAACAAAACAAAACAAAAAAAGGTGACGTGAGACATATTTTGTTCTGTTTTTTGACTCCTGGTGTACTTTCCTTTATCTTTAGAGCCAAAACCCATTTTAAATAGTTAAAATTTTCAGCCAAAACAGCTGAATTTGTGCAAGGTTGTAACATGAGATGAAAAAATAAAATCCTATGGTAGGTTTTTTCTAGACCTTTAAGCTCTAAATAATTGTAGAGAATAACTGTAAATAATATAATAAAGTTTCTAAAACTGTGCCTGACAAAAACAGATCACTATTTTTAGTACAAGTTGGTTCTAAAAAGTTTAGCGTACTATGTAACCTTGTCTACCCTGAAATTATTTTCCAGCTAACAACATTCCACAGCAGAATGGGATGTGTAAAAATGTACTGAACTACACTTTAAACTCAGATGTGAAGTTCCTTAGCTTTTATATTAAAAGCTGATTCTTATCAATAAGGTAAAATATTCAAGATGGCTTTTGTTTGTTTTTGACAAGACGACCCGTATTTTGTTATGTACATCTTTTGTGTGCATAACACACAAATCATGGATTACAATGAACTCATATCTATGCAC
Organism: Chelonoidis abingdonii; assembly: GCF_003597395.2. Lineage (NCBI taxonomy): Eukaryota > Metazoa > Chordata > Testudines > Testudinidae > Chelonoidis > Chelonoidis abingdonii. The sequence goes on along the minus strand of NC_133771.1, from coordinate 59,545,544 downwards.
TTGTGTATCCATGCAAATGTATGTGAACATCTGATTTAGTGCAAATGAGAGTCACTGAGTTTTGAAAACCCATGCCAAAATAAATAAATGTATAATATATACATGTATGGCAAATGCTTTATTAGAGCTTGTTTGAATATAAAATGTTTATATCACCTTTAACTTTCTCTTATTTTATTATAGTAATATGAATTTGAAAGTATGGGCTAAGTTCTACAAATTATCTCAAGGAATATTATGTTTTTTAAAAAATATGGACTCAGTGATACTCCAGATGCAATTCCTCCTATCAATTAATACTGAGAGATCTTGTGCATAGAATAAATGAAAAAAAATGTACATAGTAAAAAGTTAACTTAAATATACTATTCTTACAAAAGTAATATGTTATGGAAAATTCCAAGCTGGAAAGGAATCTTCTGAAGGCATGGCAAAGGCACAGGCCTATGAGTCCAATGAGGGTTTTTTAATACTTTATTTGTAATGATAACGAGAGCCTGGAAAGTCTGCAGTCTGTCAACACCACTGGCTGCAGCTGTGGATATAGTCAGCTGTGGATGCAGTACATTCTTTGTAGAAATAACAGCTAATTAATCTCATTATGTCAATGATAGGCTCTAAACAACTGAACTGCCGGCATCACAAGTATTGATTATTACCTGAAGTCAAAAGCAAACCTCACACTGGATGAACCTAATGCTCTATTATCTGTTTATAATACAAAACCTAGGCTACAAGGAACCAGCTAAATAAAAACTGCACTGGAGACAAACTGTCTGTAATATACTTCATGTCATAAACAGGGGTGGCTCTAGACATCTTGCCGCCCCAAGCACGGGGGGTCCGCTGGTCCCTCGGCTTTGGTGGTCCACTGAAGCCGCAGGACCAGCGGACCCTTCGCAGGCAAGCTGCCGAAGGGAGCCTGCCTGCCGCCCTCATGGCAGTGAGTAGAGTGCCCCCCGCCGCTTGCCGCCCCAGGCATGCGCTTGGAGCGCTGGTGCCTGGAGCCGCCCCTGGTCATAAATACTGCAGTCTTTTTTTGCTGGTATTTACAGAATCTTTGTTACCAAACTGAAGCTTCACTCCAGCATTAAAGACTCAAACTATCAATTAAAATGCATATTACCCTTGTCATAATTGTCTGTGAAGGGTAACTCTGTGTTCTAATAGTGACCCAACACTTAGCATTAGAGTTTGCACTTAATTATTAATCCTATATTCAATCCCAAATAGTTGTTTTGAAATTATTTTTGCCCAGGGGAATGACAACTGTACACCAGAGCAATTAGAGGAAGCTTGCCAGCACTTCCTTGCAAAGTGCCAGCACTGAGTCAGCACTTTCTTGCAAAGTGCTGAATGATCTCAATGGCTGCCATTTCAAGGTTGGACCAAAAGGTATAAATAGCTAGTAATTAACAAGTTATATATTCTTTGGTAATCTGTTCAAGTGGTTAATAATCCTCACTGTTAAAAATCTGCATCTTATTTCCTGATTTCAGCTTCCAGCAATTGGATCTTCTTATGCCTTTGTCTATTAGATTACAGCCCTCTATATCTTCTACCTGTGAAGGTAGTTAGCCCCAAACTTGTCCAATCTATGGATTTCCCACTAAATAATATCACACAGTGAACTGATGCTTTTAACACCAGATGGAGTATACCTATTATTACTTTTGCTGGCTCCTGCACAAAAATATATCTTGCTGCTGAGGACAAAAGACATTGTTCCAGCTTCACACATTTGGTATCATTAACAAAGCAACTTTCTATTGCTAGAACATACTTTGTTTAGCTTCTAGGTTACAATTGGTCTATTTTATGGTAAATTGGACAGAATATTAAACTACATAGAAGAACCACCCTCCAAACTAGTTATCCTGAAGTGAATTCCATTTGACAACTTTCTCTCCTGGTGGGAAGCTACTTTGGGCAGGAGATTTTTTTGGTCATTTTTATTGCAATGAATACATTATTGTAAATAATAAAAGACAAATCTCACAGGAGTTAATCTAACTCCTAGCCTAATACTCTAACATACAACTCAGGGTCACACACCTCATTCTGACACATCATTTCTAATACAGCAGCAGAGCACAGTATTTACTCCAATTCTTTTCTTATTGGCGTCCCATCCTCCATGCTGTGTTAAACTGTTGTATTTCTGTTTAATTACTGGACCACTGAAATGGCCAAACTGAGCTGTTTAAAATGAACAAATCAATGCAATCATCATCACAATCTAATTCTTAAATGTAAAGCAACTTTTTGCCATGTTTACATAATCACATTGTCTTTGTACTAAGGCCAACACTGTAGATTTAGAATTTTCTTATGGATCTGAACCATCTCTGGGCTCATCCAGATTTACTGAGTCCTGTGTGCATACGGGAAACAGGGAAGATAGCTAAGTAATAGTTGTCTGTTACCTGAGGAAGTAAACTAAATTGTAGCAAGTAGATTGAGCAGTAACATAAGAAGTAGCCTCCAGTACACAGTTGTGGTGTCAGAAACAGCAGAAAGCTGAGAAGCAGAAAACAAGTTCAAAAACACACAAAAAACCCAAATGTGGTGGGATGATAGATTGGTGAAGAAAAGAATATGGATCTGGAGGAAGACTCAGAATTGAGTGAGATAGTCTGGTAATTTATAAAATATCAAGTAAAAGAAAATTACAGGGCCTACTACCTGGCATCGGGAATGGGGAGAAATATTCAGGTCTTCAGTCAAAGTAAATTGGAAGCACAACCTTAGACATAGAAATAGAGAATTTGCACAACATCATGGATATAAATAATCATTCAGAAGGGAAAGATTCTCCAAATTGAAATGTACAACTTGACTGTAAAATTCTCAAATCCATTCCAGTTTGCTTTGTGAGAATAAATGTGTATGGTTTCATTGAGGGTAGCTATAGGTGCTAAAATAGTTAGTAAAATCACCGTAATTTATGACTCTAGAAGACCCAATATTTAGCTGATTGCCTATAGTCCTAGCAATTAAGTAAAATATGTATGTTCTATCATATATAGCACAAACCTATAGAAGCTCATAGAAAGACAGTAAGAATAGGAATAGCTAATGGGAGCACAGCCCAGAATCCTAAGAAATATATCAACCTATAATAGAAGAAGTAACTTAAACATGTCCAAGATGAAATCTCACCTGATAGAGATGTGAATATTCACCCAGCAGTACGTATCACTTTTATTACTGCTGCACATATACTATCCGGCCTGCCTGAGAACTCTGAAATGTAGTTCTGTTGATGCACATATTGAAATGCTGTATATGGGTTTGTTCAATCATGTAAATTAGCAACACAATGAAATGAATATGGATCAAGGGCCAAATCTTTAGTTGGTATTAATTTGCATAGCTCCACAGAAGTCAGTGGAAATATGCCGATCTGGTCCCTTGTGTATAATTGACATGTGATACCATTTAGAGACAGATCTATCATGAGACCAGTAGTCCATGCTCAAATTAGAGAACATAGATCTAAACACTAAATGGCATGCATGACGTGCATGCAAGTTCCAAGATATGTTTATTATTGATATGACAGCAACATGATATCCATGTTACAGGTGACACATATATTACATTTGCAACATCCTTCAAACACCCAGAGTCCTCGAAAGAGGAATGAACAACATATTAAAACTAACATCTGCTCTAGTCCTACGAACAGAACAGAAAAGAAACTCTTTTTGCCACTGATGAAAGCAAGCATACTGAGCAAGGTGTGGTAGAAAGACCTCAATATTGATGCAAAAATAATATTAACATTATTATAACTCATTTTCATAATGTTAGGCCATTACAAACTTGTTTGGTCCTTTACTGAATATTAAAATAGATATCTACAAATATGTTATAACCAGGATGCTTGAAAATGTAACCATACCTGTCTATACTTTAGTTGGTTATGCTATAAAATGTTCAAGCTAATCAAAGAAATTACAGAAGGCTTCTTTCTGTCATCCAGAAATTAGCTAAGATTCAGAAAGAGAACACCTCCTTGGTCATAAAACTGTTTATGACCCCTAAGAGTGTTTATATGTATTTTAAAAGGCAGTTTTCCTAGATTTAGTCTGTTTGATCTTTTATACTATTTTATTTTGTGCTATGTTTAAAAGATGTATTGGTTACTGAAAGCTGTGCTTTGTACAACATGTAGAATACAAGTTCAATTGCTGTAACACACAGATTGTAACTCTAAGGACTCTAGGTCAAACAAAGAAAATGAGTGTTTTTTTCTAGACCCAGGACTCTTCCATCTTGTGTAAGATACCGGCGTGGTATAGATATAGTCCTTTATATAACACAAAACGTCTTTGTAAATAAAACTGTTTTATTTTATAAAAAGGTCTTTAGGAAAGACCTGTCCTGTAAAACTGTTTTATTTTATAAAAAGGTCTTTAGGAAAGACCTGTCCTGTAAAAGAATGTGAGGTTGTTCTTTAGGTAGGCTACTTCGAAGAGGAATGTTGGGATCGGTTATCAGAACAATAAATCTAGGTCACAAAGTGGGCCTCTGCCAGACTCCCAAGAAAACCCTCTGCTTGTGTCTTTGAAACTTCAGAGAAAAATGTGTATTTGAGAAATGTTTTATTTTTTAAAGGTTGAAATGGAAAACTATTTTGAAAGGCATATTTGTAAGTATTTTAACTAAATGCAAGTGCCTAATGTGATTTCTTAATAGAATTGCTATGCAAATGGTAAAATGCTTTATGTACCAAGCTGAAATCTAGTGATTTTGTTCAACTGCTTACTAACATAAGAAACCATTTAAGTATAGAATATTTATATTAATTAATTTGTAACTACTGGAAGTGCTCAAACAACTTCCTTATCCAACTCAGGAAGATATGAAGAATCATGTCTCCAGAAATTGTTACAGAGGAAACCACAACTTTTTTTTAATAACAATTTAAACTAAACACTCTCTTTAAGAGTTACTGAATTTTAAAAAGTTTGTTTTGAGAACTAACAACTTTTATATAAAGGACAGGACTGACTGGACTTGTCAAAAACAGAATATCATTTCCTGTTGAACTCTAATAAAACTGAAGGACTATGTCAGATGAGGGACTGAATAAAAACAAAGAATTAAAACTAACCTTAAAAGTTATCTGAAATTTTCCTGCCACTGAAGGACAAAGACAATTACAAGTGGGCTGCTTATTTGTTAAGTGGACTGCATATTCAGAAGCTGAAGGCATCAGCAAAACCAGCCCCTGAAGGCACAGAGTGAATGAAAAGAATGACTGCAGCCAACTTGAATGTAAATAAGCCTGAAAGCAGTGTGCTTTTCCATAATTTCATGGAAACAGGAAGGAGAAGAGCATAAAACTCTGAAATAACTTACACACTCTGATACTTATCTCAAATAGTCCATCAACATCTTGTCCATCTCTGCAAGTGTGCTATCACAGATAGCTACGAAGAACTAAGAACTCAAGAAGAAACCAACCCAAGGAAAACCTTCCCAAGACTTCAACATGCATTGGTGTCTCCACTATGCTGCAGTGAGGACTACGCAGGTGTCAGTTGCAGAGTAAACCAAAATTTTGCACACTAACCACCCTGAGTGGATGCCGCTGGCACAAACTAAAAGGTATATGTTAATGTAGTCCTGGGTGCACTCTGCAATTTACACCCCGATAGTACACACTATGGTGCAGTGTAGATAAGCCCTAAGAGATTGCTTAAGGGTTAGATTTAATAACTCTTGTAATGATTTTATGGGGATATGAAAATGTTGTTATAACTTAAGATGTCAACAGTTTCTCCTGTTAATCACCCGAATGGTTATGCCATGTATCCCTGGAGAGCAAACAGAGGTTCAACATTGGTACACAAAGAAATAGTGGAATTTTATTGGATTTAAGATTCTTAATATTCATTAATTTGCCCATCTTAAAACAACGCCTTACATAGCTTCTTCTATGTAACTGATTTAAATACTTTTAAAAATTTCATCGGACTTAGTTAAGATTGTTTATTTTGCCCAATTATAAACTATTTAGGTTATCAGTGATGTACCAAATAGGATCCACCTGCCCTTAAACAGAATTCTTTTAGCAATCTAACCATCTATAAACATTTTTTGTTATCAAATGAAACCAAAACTGGACTCACAGTAATTTTGGGAAATAAGACCTTGGTTTCAATTTACCAAGAGCAAAGTGTCTTACCAAAGGCGAGCTCACTCTCAAAGGAGTATCTCTGTTAAAAGGTCTCCACAGAGGGGCATGCAGAAGAGATTGTAACAGAAGTAACCAACAATTTTGTGTTGTCTAGGCTGATGTTTTCTTTTCCTCGCTTTAATAATAAAATATCCACAATTAACAATTGTGATTATTTTGGTTAGTTTAAGTTGTGGTGTCTCCAAAATAAAACATCCAAATAAACTAGGTAGGTACTTCCTATTGGCTTTAAAGGAGAAAGTTAGCTACTGTAGGCTTGCACTGTCAGTGTCTATTAAAATTTTTAGGTTCATCTGTGCCAATTATCACCAGCTTTGTGTCTTCTGTAACTTAATCTTACCTATTGAATATCCCCAGTAATGTGTATATATAATCATGATATGTTATACCTAACTGAAATGTGTTAAAGTAAAAAATTATCAATTTCTATAATAGTATTAATAACACAGATTAATGCACAAGTCTCCAGGTCAAGAACCAATATAATCTTTAAATGTAGTGTGATTTTTTTTTACATTTATAGTACATTTATCACCCTGAATTTTCTACTAAAACAGAATATTTTCCAGAGGTATTCCAGCAAAAGAATATGGTTTAATATGTTATTTGCATAGGTTCTATAAAGTATACATCTTGAGAAATTCTGGCATGTATTTCACAAACATGCAAATGGAGTTATTGAAATCCTGATCCAGCAAAGTACCAGAGAACATACTTAATTACTTCACTGGGACTACTCATGTATTTAATGCAATGTTAAGCACATCTCTTGCTGAATCAAGGCCTAATTGATACAAAAATCACAAGCCTTCAAGATCCTGAGCTACTGAGAGCCCCCAGTTCAACTGACAGTAATCTGAGATGAGAGCATGTAGCATCGCCAGAAAAATAAATGTCTGTAAAAAAACTGAGTATCTGTACACATATGTGTAGGAATTGGTCCAGCTCTTGCATTTTCAGTCCATGGCTCCTGCTGTGCTGAAGTACAGTATCTAAATGATGAATATTGTTGCTAATATAATGGGCCCAAACCTGCTTTTTCTGAGCATCTAAAACTCCCAGTGAAATCCAGATGCACAAAGGATGCAGGACTGAGCCCAACTGTGATATTGATGAGTCCCCATTAGCCAATAACACTACTCAGGATTTTAATTCTTTTACCCCCACTCATATGTCCGTGTGGGTGTGGATCGCAAATACCTTAGACCAGCACTGAAATGTCACTCCAGTTTGAACATGATTGTGGATTTATTCCCTTTTCCCATCCGTGATTATTTGCTTTTGTTTGCTTTACAAATAACTTCACAGCTTTCACAAACTCTCATAAAAACTTCCTTTTGTTATCATTTCTACTATTGCTGTCTACAGTCCTTGTAACAAAATTTTAAAAGGTTTTAGATTTTAATTATTCTATATTAATCACAGAGAAAAATATCAGGATATCATAATACAAAGTCAATTGTAATTATCTTTGTAATTAATGTGAAACTACACAGTACAAAGAACGAGAAGTACTTGCGGCACCTTAGAGACAAAGAAATTTATTTGAGCATAAGCTTTCGTGGGCTAAAGCCCACTTAAGCCGATGCATGCTTGTTAGTCTCTAAGATGCCACAAGTATTCCTCCTTCTTTTTGCTGATACAGACTAACACAGCTACCACTCTGAAACCTACATAGTGCAAAATCTTATCAATTTAAAAATATTTAAATGCCTTTGGTTCATTATGATTTCCTTGGCTGGCATAGCCTGAAGAGAAATTTGGATGTTGAGGCTTTGTGATGCAGTATTCCTGTTGTACTAATAGCAGTACAGCACTAGCAACCAAAGGGCGAGTGGAAAACCAAAAGGGAAAAACTATTTCCAAATCAACAAGCCCAATTGTGCCTATATCCTATCAGATAAGATTGTCTCTGGAGGACTGATCCCCTTCCCATTGAATCTGATTCATGTTCAAATTGGAGTGACAGCCCCACTGGTTGCCACGGTGCATGATCAGGCTCACAGAGCATTTTATATATGAGAACTGCACAATAAACAGTATGAACCAAGATGAGGAACTGAAACAACGCACACCTAAATGCAAAAATCTAGTCACTGACTAGGTAGCCACATCCATGACATATTAGGGGCCTGCATATCAACTATGTATTAAAAGATACTGCAACTCTTACTCACACAAGTAGTCCTTATAGAAGGCACTGTTTTGCTATTAATAATATTTTCATCTCTTCTACTGTTGATGACAATGAATGTTCACACCCATAATACACAGGAATAGACTTTTCTATCCTTGCACTCACTGCATTTTATTTTTTCAGAGTGAATTTTCACTCTTCTTTCCTGTCCAAAAGTGTAGCCAGGCAGTCAGCACTCAGGTCATTTCTCAGTGACCTGAAACCAGAGTATCACCCCCAACCCATCTGCAAATTCAGATGTGGGGGGCTTTGTCTTGGCTAGCAGGGGAAAGAAAACACTTGGCCCCTTTAAGAATTGTAATCCTCCTTTCCCTGTCATGGAGGGCAGTATGCTGCGGCTGATTTGTTGGACAGAAAGTTGCAGCAAAAGCCTATTGGCTCCTGTGCACCCAATGGGAATGCTTGTAAGTAAGGCTTTAAGAAAGCGATGATTGTTTGGATCAAATGTTCCAACCTCTGGCGGAGGCAGAAAAGAAGTTTAACTACCTGTAACTGTTGTTCTTTGAGATGTGATGCAGCAGCCCCATGCACCAGAGAACTTTGCCTAGCCCCTGTCCCTGGCCATATAAGGGCTGCACTACTCTGACCACCTCAGTTCTTTTGTACCGAATGTCAGAAGAACAGACTCTGATACAGAGGGGTCAGAGGGTGGGTTGTGGAACCCATGTCTGCATCATATATTGAAGAACAACAGTTACAAGTAGGTAAGCATTTTTTCTTCCTCAAGTAGATTCAGCCTTGTATTCCATGCAGATGGCTTCCATGCAAGTACTTGCAGGAGGTGGGGCTTGGAGTCCATTTAAAGAAGGATTGAAGGATTGCCTTCCCAAATTTCCATCTGATCTGGATGCAACCGTAATGGCGTAATGGTTTGCGAAGTATGCACATGGGTCCGAATGGTCGCCCTCCAAATCTCTAATATAGGAATGTCATTTAGAAATGCCATTGACGTTGCCTGAGATTTTCTGGAATGAGCTCATACTGCTTGAAAAGGTATAGCCTGGGCTACTTCATATGCTATCATGATACAGGAAGTTATACACCTGGAAACTGTCTGTGAAGAGGCTGCTTGCCCCTTCATTCAGTCAACATATGAAACAAATAGACAAGATGAGGAATGGAAAGGTTTAGTTCTATCCAGATAAAAAGCAAGATCAATTTAGAAAACAGATGTAGTTAAAGCAGTATAACCCCCTAGTGTGGACACAGTTATAACATTATAACAGTGTTTCCACTGGTATAACTTATTTTGGTAAGTGTAAGTTTAATCTGTTAGAGTTTAACTACCCAGGAAATTACTGTGCAGAAAGCCATGGTGTGACTCTACAATGGACCAGCTCATGCAGTCCCATGCTAATATTGCTACAGTATAGTGAAAATTCAAGTGCAGCTTGGCATAGTACTTGAAAGCTTTGTACACCAAACTGCACTCTACCTGTGCTGTAACAGAGTCAACACAGGATTGTGCTACACAGCAAGCTAGTGAGCTGTAGAATCACATCCTGGCTTGGCACATGGTAACTTGTCATGTAGAGAGGCCCTTACTGAATCATAGAATACCAGGGTTGGAAGGGACCTCAGGAGGTCATCTAGTCCAACTCCCTGACACATTTTTACCCCAGTTCCCTAAATGGCCCCCTCAAGGATTGAACTCACAACCCTGGGTTTAGCAGGCCAATGTTCAAACCACTGAGCTATCCCTCCCCCCACTTTTGTAGTTAAAGTGGTACAAAACCTGTGTATAAAACAACACTTTCATCTGACAAACATCCAGTAGGCTGCTCCCCTCCAACCTGTCTCACAGAAAAAGGACTTACAAGCTAAGATCCCATGGGAAACTTTAGAGATGACACTGAACCCAATAAGAGCTCCAGAATCCATACAGAGTCAGAATTGCCACACCTTGGACAGTCTCTTGCCTCATCAAAGGATTATATAAGGAAGAGTGTGGAGAATTCACTTCAAGACTGTTGAAAACTTTAGTTTGATTAAAATAAGTATCTTAAAAGTTAACTTGCAGGATCATTGCTAATTCTTGTGAGACCTTAGGAAGCTGGAATTCAGAGCTAAGAATAATTTCATCTAAAAGATTTTTCTTTACAAGAACAAGGAGATTGGCTTAAGAGAAACCCTAAAAGAAGTATTTTAAAGCATTTTGATATTTTAAAATCAATCCTTTTAAACTAGGGACTAACTTCTCCTCCCTTTGAAGAAGCTACTGAATTTAAGAGCTCCCTGAATCTGAGGAGTGTATGTATGCATAATCATTTGATTTTACCTTTGAATGTTCAAATAGTCAAGCAGTACCTTTAGACAAAGATAACCTCTTTTCCTTTGAGAATTAGAGGTACTGAAAGAAATCTGATATCTGACTGTTGTCTATTGTAAAGAATTATTGTTATACTATTGCTTACCCTTAATCAGAATTTACATAAATTGCTTGCAAGACTTCATTTAGTATTTCTTATATGACTAGAATATCTTGTGCATTCAGACTTGATTCACAGATCCTCTTTCAACTGCTGATTATATAAATTGTCTGCAGTTAATATATTTAATATAACAAAAAGTGTCTTGATTTGAAAGAATTGTCTAAGGTAAAAAGTATACTGTGAAAAGAACTTAGTATTACATTAGTAAGCTAATGCTCCCTGGCTCAGTCAAAAAGGGGTTATCAATATTCATTTCGTACAACTATTAATGATCAATATTAACTAAAGTTATTACTTCAATCTAATTTGCTACATTCTCTCTAAAATCAGCCGGCATCCCCTGTATTTGTAAATTCCCCTCCCTCCTTCATGCTTACATTCACATGATTTTAGACGTGTTATACTTTCTACCTCATACACAATATTACAAAAACACACTTTACATGGCTGCTGGGAAGAAGTTGATGCAAATTATGTTAACTCATGAAAGTGGAGATGGAAACATGGATTGGATGAGTTTCCTCTGCTCTTCCATTTGATAAGCAAGCTTTGCACATAAAATATTGGTTTGTATAGCACCACAGGCTACTGAACTATTAAAACTAGAAGGAGCTGGCAGCTAGGAGACACACAAGAGGACAGGAAGCTAACCTTTACCTCAAATCAGCAACAGAATGCCTTCTCTTTTTCTTGTCTTCCATATCCAATTTCTTTTCACTGTGCCCCGTTTGGTCATCTAATTCCCATGATATCCTTCTTTCTCTTTTGCCATCAGTTTTGCAGATCTCTAAGGACTTTGACCTTTCCACAGTCATAACATGCAGGCATGCAAAATTAAATGTAGATAACTCAAATTGAAAATAAGGAACTACAGATGCTACATCTAGATTCACCCGATGAAACACTTTCCAACATTACATTACAATGACTTTAAATTTCAGTAAGAAACACTTTTTGAATGACTACAGTAACCAACTGTAAACTACATCTGAAAAGGAATTATGGGTTATTTAATTTTAAAGATTTCATACCGTAGGATCTGATTCATTATAAGTATGTGATAAAGAGGAAAATCTGAAACAGTGATACAGTTTGTTCTAAAAATATTAATAATTAAGTAGTAAGGGTCTGATCCTGCAACATTTACTCATGTGAATGGTCTCATTGACATCATTGCGCTTATATCCACAAGGAACATTCAGATGAATAAGGACCAGACTCTGCAAAGATTTGTGCATGTGAATAACTTTAATCATGGGAGCAGTCTCACTAAAATGAATAGGTTTGCTAACTTCAGGAAAGTTAATCATGTGCACAATTCTTGTAGGATTGGGCACAAAGAGCTGAAGAGGGTAAAAGGGTGGTAATTATTGGTATCACAAAATTGAGTCTAATCATCATGTCTGATCCTGCAATTCTGGCATGAAATCCTGCCCTGCTCAAGTCAGTGGAGCCAGAATTTTCCTCTGATACCTCCCACTAATTTTAATGAGTGTTTCAGGAGGGCAAGATACTGAAGATCTGATTCTTAGTTTGGAAGAATAGCAGTTCAGATTAAGAATATTTTTTCAAATGCTTTTCAAAAAATTCCATATTTTTTACTGAACAACATTGTAACTATAGTTACCTTATAATTATTTTATGGTTTGTTCATTGAACTATAACATAAGAAGAGACCAGTTCTGGGTGAAGCCTGGACAAGGAAGGCTCCAGCTCCCTGCCCTAGCCAAAGTAACCTGGCATGGTCACAGGTCAATATTTCCCAGATCTCTATGAAGGACTAGTGCTTATATTATGGACTTTAAGACCAAGTAGCTATGTTGAGTTGAGATTTGTTTTTGGTTAGCCCCACAAGGGGACTGGCTGGTGTGCTATGCCAGAGAAGCAGACCATTGCAGAACCAAGACGCAGGAGGGTTACTAGAGAGGAAGAATCCATGCAGTGCCACTTCCTGACATGAAGGGGGCTCTAAAGGTGAGCGCACACCATAATGCTCCCAGTGACTTCAGTGCAGCTTGATCAAACCCCATAGTGAGGAGCTCAAGGGCAATGGAAATGCAGTGTTTGCAAGATATTTTAAACATTATTAATTTTTTCAACTGAAAATAGATCTTAGCTAATCAATACCATGACATGTTGGCTATAATTTTTGAGATACAGAAATAATATTCTTATTCACATGCCCTATAGCTTCACAGGCATAACCAGCCAGTTATGTGTTCCTTCATATGAAATAGGAAAGCAAAACATTAACATAACATGTAAATAACGAAAACAATAATATTAACATAATCATTTATTCCTCAGACAATTTCTCACTATATACCAGTGTTTACATCAAAATAGGTTTAGTTTAAAAATAATCTCAGGTTCAGATTTGAATCATGCTCAGTATAGCACGAACCTGTCCTATAATTCCTATTGTACCAAAAGGTGTATTCATATCCTATTGATACACTTGTTGTTCAGACATCTAAAAGAGACACTGACTGAAAGTAAATATAAGGAAGCAAAGTTTATTCCTCATTTAGGGCCATATTCTACTACCCTATGTTGAATAGTACTTTGCACCCCAAGTAGTCTCAAATAGTTAAATCTGGCTCTTAAAATCATAGATTTACAAAAAAGTTAATCAGATTTTTAAAAAATCTACTGTGAAAGAGAACCAGCTTCTGGAAGTAAAAATTAGTCTCCTTACATAGATCCAGTTTCCACTCATATTATGTAACCAAAAAGTCGCAGTGGAGTCAATGGGCTCCAGTGAAATTACTTGCATGAGAAAGCTGAGCAGAATTTAGCCCAACCCCCAAGAGAAACTGGGGAAAACTAAAGATTTGTGTTCCAAAGTGCTATAACATCTGTAGTTATAAAAATACTACAAAGCGATCTGTGCTTGAAAAAAATCGAATAAAATGAAAGGAAATAGAACCGTTAATTAGGTTGCCATATGAACTCCACAAAGTAGAAATCTAACAACTGAAAGAATTTATCAATACTTCTAGATAAGTCCTATTTATATGGTAATGAGATTAAATTATGGCCAAAACACAGCAAAGGAGATTACTGATGCTTAAGGCTACACAGATACATCTAAAATCCTCTCTATCTGCTGGGGGCAGTGTGCATTTGCATGTGCCCACACGCACATGTACAGTCATAACAAAGACACACTGAGAGAAAAAGTTAACCATACATATTGATTTATTGGTAAAATAAAGAGGCAAATCTGGCAACACTTAATGATTTTATTTTGCTTTTTGTTTTTTTTTTGGTGCAAAATTAAATTCTTTTATGGAAAATGCAAAGTGCAGCAACAGTACTATGGGCAGCAAACTGACATATTACCATTTATATACATTCTGAAGAACAATTCTTTTCCTTTATACACACTCAAGAAACAGCCCGTCACTTATGCAGTTGTTTGATGGTCCTGTAATTTCCCTTTAAACCATAGCTAGTTGACTTTCCTCTCTAATAACCCTGACCTGTTAGGCAGACAGTTCTCTCAGCTGCCTTTGATCTTAATAGAAATAGGCCTTTAGTCATGATATTGCATGGGTATCTGGGCAGCATCAAGACCTCTCTGGCAACACAAATTAAGAAATTAGGCCCCAGTCCACCATAGCATTTAAGCACATATGCAACTTTAAGCATGTAAGTAGTACCATTTAAGTGCTTTGCTGGATCAGAGCTTTAAAGTACTAATTTCCAGCTTGCTCCAAGTTTGGGTTTCTCCATGCACAAATATAAAAATTTGCTCTTGCCCTGTCTGAATTTTTTGTTTACCTGTTTAAATGGATGGATGTTAAGGTGGAAAAATATGTTCATTTCACAAAAGATTTAGGATGACCACGTGTATGTTTATGTGTGTGTGTTTATATACATATGCATATATACATATCATAAATGTTTATATTTCTTGTTTTATTTTTATTCTTATATTTTATTTTTACACCAAACAAGGAGATTTTATACATTTAAAATAGCATCATAAACTCACCTGATTCTGCCCCTAGGGCGCTCAGATTGCTCTGACATAAAGCTTGTGCTGCTGAGGCGTGAGGCACTGCTGGTACGGGAAATGGCTGACACATCACTGACATCACTATCTGATGATTTGGCAGACACGTTATCACAACTTCTGTACTGATCTGTTTGTATGTTATACTAAAGATTAAAAAAAGAAAGTGTGAGGTTTCTTTTCAAAATGTGAAATATGTTCAAACAACAAATGATGAGGACAATTCTTTTAAACTCCTGAAATAGCCAACAAAGTCCCCAAAACTTCAGAAAAGTGCATATATTTATAATAATATCTTGAAAAAACTGAAAATACTATAGGTTACTTCAAGCAGAAGGGCTCCGTCATGTATGGCTGAGATGAAAGAACTAAACTGTGATGCATGGAACACTAGAATATTATTTTCTTTGTTATTTAGTGCACCAAATTATGATTTGTACAAATAAAATATTTTATTTACCTCTAGATATTTCTGTGGTGTCTGTGCAACTGTCTAGGGCTCTTTTGAAGTTTCCATATGTGCCAAAGATGGATATATTGGGATGTATCAAAAGAAGATCATGGATTGACAAATCCATCCTCGCTAATAATTAATAAGCGGTAAATTACTTGATATTTGAATCCTTAACCTTACTCTGAGAAAAGGTACTTGAATAAATTGAAAAGTTCATTGGTTGAGCACAGTAGCTAAAATAATGTAACACATACATACCAATGTCATTTTGTGATCTACTTGTCTATTATTTTGAGAAAACACAGGCAAGAAAAATAGCATTTAAAATGATATCCAAGATATTTCATCATAGAATGCTAATGGAAGATGAAGCCTCTTTTAGGCTCTGAATCAGAACTTTCATATTGCTCCATCTACTTTATGTTAAAAATCACTCTCTTCTGATTGTCAGTCCTCATCTGACTTTATGGGAAAGCAATGAAGAAATTTCCACCCAATAAATCCCTTAACTGCTTTTCATTCTGTGGTTCTATCAAAGCAAGACTTTCTTTTCAAAAACAACAACATGACACATCCACAGGGTTTCAGTCAAGTTTGAAAATCCAATGTGTTGAGCTCAGGGCACTTAAGATGTCATTTTTTAGATTTCTGATAGAAATTCATGGTGTTGGGAGTGGGGAAGGAGGAGGGGAGTGGAAGGATGGCCAGCTCAGTTTGTGGAGTGACTTTGTAGTTTCTGCTTTTAGATGTGAAAAGCATCACGGTGGGTGACAGACACTGTCTGTGTGGGCTGTCATTAGCTCATGAACTAAATGCACCTTCTCTTGTACATTTGTGGGTATTGGAAAAAGAGGACCCAGAGTTGCAAGAGTAAACAGGAATCCAGAATTCAAGGCTGAAGGAAACTCCTCCCCCTCATTCTCTGTCAATCACATACAAATCTTCTGGTAAGAAAGGGAAGGAAGAATAGATAATAATTTGTTGCTTGTAGCCTCTGTGATACAAGGTAGGTTTCTTAAATATATTTGAATCATATTTCTCAGATACTTTATAACACTAGTGCACTACAATCAGATTGTCCAATGAATTTGATGACAATCAGGATGAGTCACTTTCACCGATATTCAATTGTACTGCACACATCCTGAGTGTTGTTAAGGACCAGCAGCTCCAAAAGGTATCAATGGAAGTTGCAGGTCCATAGTACTTTTCAAGATTAGACCCTATATATTTTAAACCCATGTGCCTCATATTAAGCACTTACTGGTGTTACATAAGGAACTGGTAACTGCTTGAGGGTTTTAGTGATTGAATTTCCTTTGCCTTATGCTGATTTCTTCCATTTGAAAATGAGAAGTCTGTTATTACGCTCTTGTTCTTCAGTAATCTGCGATCTACACTATGCATGTGTGTACATATGTATAAACAGACATGTACACATTTTCAAGTATGTGCACATATGCACACACACTCTTATACACATTGACTATCTACAACTTTCCAAATGCCATATCTGTGAAATACCTTTAGAGAGCCAACTCCTAACAGCAAAGCAGTATACAGGGAATGGTGGAAGTCAGAACTACAGAAATCTAGCATTGAGGGATGATTTCAAAAACTGCGGATTTCCCCCACCACCACCACCTTAGCATGCCATATTTTACTTTTATACTCTTTTTATTTTGTTTGTGAGGAGAGAAGTGAAAATTAATACTTCTCTGATTTTCTTTCAGTCACACAAGCATTTGCCTATCAGCAAGATTAGTTAGAGTATAAAAACAGAATAATAGAATCATAGGGTTAGAAGGAACCACAAGTGTCATCTAGTCAAAGCCCAAGATGCAGGATTTGTTGTGTCTAAACCTCCCAAGACAGATGGCTATCCAGCTTCCTTTTGAAAACTTTCAGTGAAGGAGCTTCCACAACCTCCGTAGGCAGTCTGTTCCATTGTCCTACTGTTCTCAAAGTTAGGAAGTTTTTCCTGAGAGTTAATCTAAATCTGCTATAGTGTAGCTTAAACACACTGCCTCTTGTCCTGCCCTCTGTGGCAAAAGAGAACAAATTTTCACCATATTTTTATGGCAGCCTTTCAAGTATCTGAAGACCACTATCATGTCACCTCTTAATCTCCTCTTTTCCAAACTAAACATACCCAGTTCCTTCAGCCTTTGCTAATATGGTTTCCATTCCATCCCTTTGAACATCTCTATCACTCACCTCTGGATCCTTTCCAGTTTTCCACATCCTTTCTATACATTGGTGACCAAAATCAGACACAGTACTCCAGCTGAGGCCTAATCAGTACTGAGTAGAGCAGTACTGTCACCTCCCGTGACTTGCATGCTATATTGCTGTTAATGCAACGAAAACTGCTTTTTCTTTTTCTGCAGCAGCATCACATTGCTGACTCATGTTGAAGCTGTGATCTATCACAAATCCCAGATCCTTTTCAACAGTGCTGCTGCTAAGCCATTTCCCCCCATTCTGTATTTGTGCTTTTGGTTTTTCTTCCCTAAGGCCTGGTCTACACTACGCTGTTAAACCGATTTTAACAGCGTTAAATCGATTTAACACTGCACCCGTCCACACTACACTGCTCTTTCTATCGATTTAAAGGGCTCTTTAAATCGATTTCTGTACTCCTACAAAACGAGAGGAATAACGCTAAAATCGATATTACTATATCGGATTAGGGTTAGTGTGGACGCAAATCAACGTTATTGGCCTTATTATTTTACGGTAGCTATCCACAGCGCACCGCTCCAGAAATCGACGCTAGCCTCAGACCATGGATGCACATCACCAAATTAATGTGCCTAGTGTGGATGCGCACAATCGACTTTATAATATCTGTTTTATAAAATCGGTTTAAGCTAATTCGAATTTATCCTGTAGTGTAGACGTAGCGTAAGTGAAGCACCTTACATTTTTCTTGGCTGAATTTCATTTTGTTGTCTATAGCACAGTTCTCCAATTTATTGAGATCCCTCTGAATTTTAGCTCTATCCTCCAAAGTACTGTCAACCCTCTCCCTCAGCTTTGTGTCATCTAAAAACTTGATCTGTATGCTCTCTATAGCTACATCCAGGTCATCAATAAAGATGTTCAACAACACCAGACCCAGAACTAAAATGTATTACATCTAAAGGTTTTTATCCTGTGCTTGTAATGTCAGAGCTTTCTCAATTTTCACTACTGTGAACCAATCCTGTTTGCAAACCAATTTATGAATCAAACACTGAAGGGTTCATACTGACCACTGTGTGATCCAGGGACAGCTATATAATTGCTTGGGAATTTCAGTCTATAATTGGAGTTTGTGAGAAGGGTGTTGGTGGTTTGTGTAAAAACAGCTGAGAGAGAGAGAGAGAGTGAATTCCTGCAAACGGAAAAGGACAGAAAAAGCACTGGGTTGGCAAAGGTGAATTCTCAGCTCCAATCTGTAGTGAAACCAGCAAGGCCCTGAGCGGAAACATGGGAAGAGATGAGTAATAGCTTGAAGTACAAAGAATCACACAAAATTAAATGTCATTACATTTTCCTCCCATCAAGCTCACATTTACAGAAGCTCAATGCAATACGTTGTGGGAATGAATTCTCTTCTTACTGTAGTAAAATGCAACACTCACAGAGGCTCAAAAATTGGACAACTGCACCCTCAATCCAAATTCTGTTAAAAACTTAGGTCCTCAGTCTGCTCTTATTGATGTTAATGGCAAAACTCCCATAGAATGTAGCAGGTGCCATCTAAGAAGTATGGAGTGCCCTAATCTTCCCGACTTCAACTGAAAGTGAAACTTTGACCCTATTTAAATAAATGGCAAAATTCCCATTGACTTCAGTGGGGCTAGAATTTCACCCTGAATGTTTGTTTAAGCCAAAGCAAGGAGTGATTTCCCACAGGCAATGCTATAAAAACATTTTGTTTAAAATATAAATTTAAGTTCTCATTCCAATCCAAGGATTTATACTCTTAGCATCTTCAATAGCATAAATAGCCCACAAGTGCCTTTTAGAATTTCCTCCTTTTCTCAAAGCAATCCTACCAGTATAGGAGTGGCAGATCTGTTCTCTCAATCATGATTTTTCTGCCCAGGATTGGACTTTGAGGAGCAAATAAAGTTTAAAGTTAGTAAGTTCTTTTTCATGTCCTTTGAAAACTTTTGTAACTAGCTACAATGTGACAGTGGATCCCTTATGCAAGTGTAAACTTTGATTTTCTGTTCAATAGGGAGATGGGTCTTCTTTAGACTGATGGAATAGGAAACCCAGGTTGAGATATTTGATGAGTTATCACTAGCACAATAACCTTCCCTTGTCTTTCTGCTTTTCACTTGGATGAGAAGTCTTGCTTCTGCCTGATACCAGATAAGTTTTCCATAGTTCCCAGCACATATTCTTAGTCTAGCTGCTTAGTGACCACTGATACTCCACACTGCTCATCCAAAGTCTCTCAATGCATTTTGAACACAATAAGTCTCTTTTACTCCATGTTTCCATATATTAAAGAGCAGCAGGATCTCAGGAGTGGCTCAAGTGTGTTGGTTTCCTGGACTGCAACACCCTTGGGTCTTGGGTGGCAGGCCAATCCTTGCCCACAGACAACCTGCCAACCTGAAACGTATTCTCACCAGCAACTGCACACCGTACCATAGTAACTCTACCTCAGGAACCAATCCATGCAACAAACCTCGATGCCAACTCTGCCCACATATCTACACCAGCGACACCATCACAGGACCTAACCAGATCAGCCATACCATCACTGGTTCATTCACCTGCACGTCCACCAATTAATATACGCCATCATATGCCAGCAATGCCCCTCTGCTATGTACATCGGCCAAACTGGACAGTCACTACGGAAAAAGAATAAATGGACACAAATCAGATATCAGGAATGGCAATATACAAAACCTGTAGGAGAGCACTTCAACTCCCTGGCCACACTATAGCAGACCTTAAGGTGGCCATCCTGCAGCAAAAAACTTCAGGACCAGACTTCAAAGAGAAACTGCTGAGCTTCAGTTCATCTGTAAATTTGACACCATCAGCTCTGGACTAAACAAAGACTGTGAATGACTTGCCAATTACAGAACCAGTTTCTCCTCCCTTGGTTTTCACACCTCTACTGCTAGAACAGGGCCCCATCCTCCCTGATTGAACTAACCTCATTATCTCTAGCTTGCTTGCTAGCATATATATACCTACCCCTGGAAATTTCCACTACCTGCGTCTGACGAAGTGGGTATTCACCCACGAAAGCTCATGCTCCAAAACATCTATTAGTCTATAAGGTGCCACAGGATTCTCTGCTGCTTTTACAGATCCAGACTAACACAGCTACCCCTCTGATACTTGCAACACCCTTATTACACATCACTGGAATGTTGTGGTCACGTATCTTTTCTCAACCTTGGGATTTGTCCATCTTTCCTCTTTTGCCATCTATGTTTCTCTTTTAATATACACTAACTATATTCCTTTCTTTGCTTTGTTAACAGTAGTCTTAAGGAATCTCAGTGTTGTATGATTATGTAGGTATACAGTGGCCAGGGCTGGATGGAATGTCAAAGCAGCTCAAGTGTGGTACTTGTTGCCTCCTAGTGACTGCCCTACAAAAAAGGTGTAAGTACTGCTAGTAACATTAATAAGGATTGTCTACTATTCCCAACTGACAGAGATCTGCATTTTAAAGCAGACGGTTCTATTACTTATGCTGCATGGACAAAGTTTAAATAAATATGGATTTATTAGAACACATACAGCCAAAAATATCCCCCGAATACTCAAGCCCCACCAGAGGAAATCATAAGCCATATTAGAAAACACTCTGCCCGAGAATGATTAGCTTCTATGTGAGATACTTTCTGCACTATGGAAGTCCCCTTAAATGGAGCTTCCAGGAGTGGCTCCAGGCTAAGCAATTGTTGCCAAGCCGTAGTGCTGGAACATTCTATATAGCAGAGGTGTTGAGAGACATTGAACCAAACTGTAAACCCTGTATATCATGGGAACCACTTCAAACCAGGGGGTGCAGGAGCACCCCTATTTCCAGCACCTATGTTGACAAGGAGCCCAAGAGGAGCGAGTGGCCTTAGAGCCAGTGCAGAGGCACAAGGCCCCAAACAGATGGCTTATTGCCTCCAGAGGATATCTTATGATCCTTGAGGGTCATTGAATTTTCTGTGTGAAGGAGAGAAGCAAGCATGAGTACCCTTTCCAAGAGAAAATTCACAGAAGACTCTGTGGCAGACCCTCGCAAAGCTTTCTCCTTCCCTTGGCCACTTCCCACAGGAAGGAGTAGTCTGGATTCAGAATTGCAACCAGTGGGCTGTGCAAGTGAAAACACTCTGTTCCGTTTTTCCTGTTCTTAATGAACTTCCCACACAGAAAAACCAAAATGAGTAAATTGTATTGTTGCCAATCAAATGCCTTTTTTATTGTGCTTGAAAGGCTATTTTGCTAATGTAGGACAAACAAGATGAATGTAAGAAAGACAGAAAAAGCCATATTCCACCCAGAAAGGCCAAATTTCAATGATTTTTAAAAAGTGATTTTCCTCAGTTAGGAACAGGAGTAAATAACACTTCCAACAACAGATATAACTTGAACGTTGTTTGTGAATATTATATTAATTCATTTAACAATCAGTCAATGCTATTTAGGTGAATACCATTATATTAGAGCAGGACACATGGCATTCCCCTACAGAGAAAAGTGCCATGGACTGAAAGAGATCCACTTATTACTATTATTTAAAATTTGGTAGAGAACTAGGGCCCAACGGGCTAGGATAAATCTGCTATTAAGAAAGAAAGAAAGAAAGAAAGGTAAATACACAGTAATTTAGACACATTTTATAATGCCTAGTAATGCTCAGGAGCATTCTCCAGTAGAAATCTGAAGGAGTCTTTTATTCATGTAGAATCGCAATACTCTTTCAGCTGTCCAAGTGGACCCCAAACCTTATTTAAGAAAATCCATATAATCAATTTGTTTCTTCTCACATTTTTAAATGGTCACAAAATCAAAAAAAGAATCAAAGAAAGATATTTGTAAAGCTTCAATAAACTAAAGCATGAGAATTTTTTGCATCAATTATTTTTCTCCCAACCATATGTGGTACTTTAGGGTGTTTTTATTCCCAAAATGTGTTGCTCATCCCAAAAGCAGAATACAGTACTCGTTCTGATTACAACTTCTAGGCAGTAGGTCTATTTTTAGTCATTAATAGTAACAAGGATGGGAAGTCCATTCCCGCTTCTGTGTAACAGCATTAGTTATAACTCCTGTTCTGGGTTACAAAAATATAGCACTCTTTCAATATAACTATCTGAAGTGTAAACTTGTACTGCAGTTATTCTGTTCACTTGCCACCTATGGAGTAGCTCGCTTCTGTACTGTGTCAGTGAAAGTAGAAAAAGGGGGTTGATGAACCGCAGACACACAACTTCAGTAGATATAATGGAGACACAAACTAAAAGAATGTTCTTGCTGGATGTATTCCAGTTCTGTTACTGGGATATTAATATTTTCTTGGTTAAAGGGCAAATTTCACAGATCATTTAATTAATCTTTTAGTGGGATCAAAGCTCATTTCTACTTCTTTCTCCCCACTCTTCCTACTACTATGGGATGTAAAGGGGCTTAGGATTTAGCATCATAGACAAGATCCTGTGGCTTTCCTGCAGCACACAATAAAGCTCACTGTATACACCAGCCTTTATGGAGCCTCTGTGTGTGGCACGCCAAGCTCTGAACACAGTTGCTCAGTTCACAGCCCTTCTGTAAGGCTTCCCTATATCATAGGTACTTACATGGTCCTCATTACAATAGTATCTGAGTGCCTCACAAGCTTTATCCTCACAAAAACCCTATGAGGTAGTAAAGCATTTTATCCCCATTTTACAGATGTGGACCTGAGACACAGAAAAACTAAGCATCTGACAAATCCCAAGCTAACGGCCAATCCACCTCTCCTGGAAGACTTAAATTATAGACCAAAGTCTACGCAGCCTGGTCCTAAAATAAAGCCCCTGCTAAATATCAAATCTCCTTTTTCGAGCTGGATATGACAAGTGCTGCAGCTTTCCTAAAGATTAAGTCTTAACCCATGGCTTCAATGAAAAATGAGTTTATGTTAAACAAAATGCTTTCAAAATACTCCAAGTGTTAACTGAGCTAGCAGTGTACCTAAATCTAGAGTGGCGTCCTTTTAAATGATTACTGTAAAGCTCTCATCAGTAGCAATCTAGAATAAACACCTCTTTTAAAAATGTGTTGTGCGTTGACTGGAACAAGAACAGCTTTGGAGTTTGTGCATATGTGGAATACGTAATATTTGTAACAAATGCATATTAAGATCCTGAATCAAATTCTTCTCTCATACTTGTGTAAATCCAGAATCACATTATAGAAGGGCCTGTGAGTCTCCCACATGTAACAAAAATGTAGCATTAACAAAAAAATATTATAGTTGTTCTGGGGACAAGAACGCTACTGATGTTTAGATAATGAAGGGGGAAATGAGTCAAAGAATTCTTTAATTTTTTTTTAAAATTTCCTTTCATTAGATTCACAGCAACATTTTCTCTGTTTTTTCATTTAAACCTTTCATGTAAATTGTGGAGTTTTTCCATTTCAACTGAAGCCACTAAGGAGCTGAACCAGCATCTACATGGCTTCCAAAACAGCTTGAAATTCAGAGTACAAAAGACAATCACAAAGAGAAGGATTATGGTGGTCCTCATGCAGAGATTTGCTTATTCACAGTATGTTTACTGAAAAATAGTCAGACTGTGATTATTCAAATACTAACACACTGCCTGGTTAATGGCTGAATACTGCGAATGTGCAAAATAACCATATAGTGAGAGTGAATGAGAATCCCAACACCAGAATGAACAGAACTGCATGCTTGGAAAAAATGTACCAGTTTTAGCTCAGAACATAATAATGGCCATCCAAGGTCAGATCAATGGTCCATCTAAGCCAGTATCCTGTCTTCTTACAGGGGCTGGTGTCAGATGCTTCAGACGGAATGAACAGAACAATGCAATTAACAAGTGATCCGTTCCCAGTCATCCAGTCCCAGCTTCTGCCACTCAGAGGTTTAGGGACACCCACAGAATGCGGTTATGTCCCTGACCATCTTGGCTAATGGACCTTGATGGAGCTATCTCCATGAACTTATTTGATGGTGGAAGTTGTACAGCCTTGTCACAGTCTGACTGCTTGAAAGAAAAGTAATTTATATTTTAAATATTTAGGGAAATACTTCTTTGCATATGGAATTCACTACTGGAGATAATGATGCAGCAGAACACTGAGGATTTTAACAGCATTTAGATAATTCTGTGCCCAACAGAACATTTACAGTTCTATATGGTAAGAGGGGAATAATCAAATCTCATACTTAGGAGTGTGAACTGATTACTACAGGACCCAGGAAGAAATATTTTCCCTATGTACAGCACCTCATAATTGGTCACGAGCTCACTAGGGAGAGTGGCTCATCTTTCTCTGAAGCAATAATCATATGCCTCATTGTCTCTACTGGTGGCAGGATGGGGGAATTGGTTTTGCTTTGAGATGGCAAACTATATGCTTGCAACTAATATGAACAATTTCTCTTTAAATCTACTACTTCATCACTCACATTCAGAATTTTAAAATTTATATTAGATCACCTCAACAATTTGTCTTTACCCATAAAAATAAGTCCATCTTCTATAGCTTTCATTGTTTTTTGCTTTATACCATATTAATAAGATTTTTAAAGAACTCTAGTAAGACTGTTGAATATGGCCATCTCTTGCTAAAGACCATGCTAGCTAGTCTTAAATTAAGAGCTATCATATCCCTTAATATGGTTTATCAGATATTTATCATAACTGGTATTAAATTGTCTAGTCCAGGGGTCAGCAACCTCTGGCACACAGCTCGCCAGGGTCAACACCCTGGCGGGCCGGGCCAGTTTATTTACCTGCCGCATTGGCTGGTTCGGCCAATCATGGCTCCCACATCCCTCACCTGCGTTGCTTCCTGCAGCCCCCATTGGCCTGGGACGGTGAACTGCGGCCAGTGGGAACCGCGATTGGCCAAACCTGCCAACGCGGCAGGTAAACAAACTGGCCTGGCCCGCCAGGGGCTTACCCTGGCAAACTATGTGCCAAAGGTTGCTGACCCCTGGTTTAGTCTATGCTTTCTTGTTTGTCTCATAAAAACTGCTGTAGACAAGGAAAGATTATAGCACTAGGGGTATGTCCAGACTACCCACCGTATCGGTGGGTAGCAATCAATTTATCGGGGATCGATATATCGCGTCTCATCTAGATGCGACATATCGATCCCCGAATGCGCTCCCTGTCGACTCTGGAACTCCACCGGAGTGAGCGGCAGTAGCGGAGTCAGTAGGGGAGCCATGGACGTCGATCCCGTGCCATGAGGACGGGAGGTAAGTTGGAATAAGATACTTTGACTTCAGCTATGGTATTTCTGTCACTGAAATTGCGTATCTTACATCGACCCCGCTCCCCAGTGCAGACCAGGCCTAAGAGTCAATCTGCTTCCTGTACCAATATACATATCAGATTACAGTGGTTAAGGGTAATGAATTTCATCACTGAAGAATGCCTGCAAAGTTAAAATACTGAGAATGTGCCCTCCACAACCAGCATGCAAAGGGTTAGCTGGAAGAAAAAAAGCATTATCCCTTTAGGAGCTTCTTACCAGAGGTGGAGAGAAGGGGAAAAGTTTACAGGGATGGACAAGAAGGGCAGGAAGCAGTGGGGGCAGATCAGGAGAAGGGCACTATCCTTCCTGCTGACCAGAAGAGCGTCTGTAGGGGCCGTATTTATACCGCATGAAGTCGTCGATAGGTTCTCTTTACCAGGATCTGGCTGCCAAGTGATGGCCCAGGGACATTTTGTCCTGGGGATAGCAAAGCCCAACCATTTTAACCATAAGCGTTAATAAAGAGGTGAAGGAGAATTTGAGGGTTTTGGAGCAGTTTTTGTATCAATAGAGTGTCTTTTTGGAGGGAGGAATGGATGACAGAGGCAGATTTAAAGGTTCATTCAGATGCATCATGAGGAATAGGTTTTGGAGTATTTTATCAGGACAGGTGGCATGCCCAGAAATGGCCCTCAGATTGGATACAAAAAGGTAGAGTGAAGGATATACCGCTCTTGAATTCTTTCCCATTTTGGTAGCAGTAACTATTTGGGGAACATATTTTGGAAACAAAAGAGTGCAGTTTTGCAATGACAACATTGCCGTGGTACATGTTAACAATCACCGGTCCTCCAGATCTCCCGGGGCCATGAAGTTGGTAAGAGCATTAGGATTCTAGTGGCTAAATCTTAGCATATGTTTCTCTGCCAAGCATATGCTTGGGATTGATAATGACATAGCCAATGTGTTGTCTTGATTTCAGATGGACAAATATCAGAGACTAGCACCAGAGAGCAATTAGGAACCAGAACAGATGCCGGTAGCACTCTGGAATTTTGATGTATTACAGCTCTCAGGGTAGTCAGAGATCAGTAGCGCCATAATGTTTAGGGTCCGTGACAGGAATATTAATGATTTTGTGAAATTTGAGAGGAGAGAAGGCCTGTCATTGATATGGCCTACTCTGCTGTACTCCAGTAGTGTCATCTACCATCTCTGGTTGCCTATCGAGCCTTATGTTGTCAGTAGAATGAGGGGTTACCCAGATCCTTGTGGTAGGTTCTCAGTCCAGAGGTTTTTAGTGGAGTAATCTCTGGACATGGGTCCTAGAAAAGATCCACATTCTCCCATCACTGTACAAACACTTAGGTCCAATCCACATTACAGACCTATATCAGTATAACTACGTCGCTCAGGGTTGTGAAAAATCCATACCCCTGAGCAATGTAGGTATACTGACCTAACTCCGTGTATAGACAGAGCTATATCAGTGGAAGAGCTTATCTCGCCAGCATAGCTACCACCTCTCGGTGAGGTGGATTAACTAAGCCTATGGGTGATCTCTCTCTCGTCAGTTTAGAGCATTTTCATTAAAGTGCAGTGCAGCTACTCTAGTGCTGCTGCACTGATGCAGCATTTTAAGTGTAGACATGCCTTTAGAGATTTGGTGTAAGTTCTCAACCAAATATGCAGAAGCAACCAGGAGGCAGCCTTGTTCAAAGCTGCATTCCTGGTAGCAATTTTTGGAGCTTTTAAAGTCAGTGAACTATTACCAGGCTTAGCAAGGGATACTTTGGGAAGGACTTTGGAATGGAAGGAAGCGCAATCGGTTTTCAAACCATAAGGATTTCCAAAACTGATCAAGGGGGCAAGGTGAGTCTATATTGCTACAGCTGTGGGGTGAGGCAAGGAATTGCCCAGTAAGAACATTACAGATTTATATAGCAATGAGACCCATAAGACCCCTCTTTATCCATGGTGATAGAAGGCTTCTCACAACTTTGTTACAGTTTTCCAAAAGGGCCTTTCAAAGCTGGGGCTACTGGTGCAAGAATTTGGTTCCCACTTTTTTTGGATAAGGGGTGCAACCTAGAGTAGGGGACACAGGAATTCAGGTAATGACATTCAAGTGCACACAAGATGTATGTGAGACTCCAGGTGGAAAATCAGAGTTAATTTTCTTGTACTTCCACTTTCAGAATCATGCCAACAGGCCAGGTGAGCAGTGGTGTGGACCTGCAGGCACAGTATTGTATACTGGGGATACAGGCAGGACTTCCAGGGTGGTGAGCAGTTCACATCTGGGCTTAGAGAGTAAGGCAATCCTGAGCTGGCATGGAAGCAGAGGTGTGCTATTGGACCAGCTGATGTGCATTGTACACTCTTTGGGAGCAGACACTGGATGCAAATATGGTCCACTTTGGTTAAAAACAAAAACAGGAAGGAATCAGTGAATATCTGGGAACCAGGCAGAGGTGGAGGAGGCAGCCAAGCATTTTGCTGGTGCCTCTTTGTGGCAGATGTCCTGGGCAGGTACTCAGTACAGAAGGGATATGATTACTGGATATAATATGCTGGAAAAGAGTTTGAAGGAAAGCATTTCTTAAGGGAGCTGAGTAAGTGGTGTTTGCGGTTCCACATCTCATCAGCAGGGAACCAACCTCCCTCCTGATTCTAGACTTCTTTAAGGGAGCTGAGGAAGGGCTTTGGGGCTTCCACATGTGGAAATGCAGGGAACTGATCCTGCTCCCTGCACTGTAAAATTTGTTGCTAGGCACTCCCACATATTATAAGTGAATAAAGTTGCAGCCTAATTAAATGACAACCATTGCCTCCTGTTTTTTTTCCGGTGTGGCTGAACAATGAACTTGGCTAAAACCTTATACCTTAGACATTTATAACAGACTGGATTATATTATCTGTGCAATAATGACCTTAACACATAAAATGACAAAGTTACTGGAGCAAAAACCACAATATAGTCGTGACAAGTTAAAAATAACTGAGATTAACCCCCACACCCCCCAAATAACGGGTCACAGTGTAAAATCCATATATCCAGATCAGCTGACATATGATCATCAGCTTGGATGTTATATCTGATTTTAATTAGCTGGAACATTAAACAGGTGCATGTTAAGGATATTTTGGATTTCAAGCTCAGCACAATTTGACAACGCAGTGGCCTAATATATTATCTTACTCTTCCTGGGATTATTTGTATTTATCTCTATATTTGATGACAAATTCTATCCCAGTTACAAATACAAATATTCCTACATTTGATATGCTCTCCATTTTAATTATACTAAGAACAACATTTTCAAATCTAAATATGGATTTAGGAGCCTAAGTGTGTGGCCTGATTTTTGAAGTATTAAGGACCAGCAGCTCCCATTAATTTTAACTGGAAGTTGCTGTGTTCTCAGGAACACTGAGAGACTTATTTGGATTGGGGAGGGTGGGAGGAATGTGTCTAGCAGTCGGATACTCCGTGCTTGTGGATTACATGTTTGAAGCATTCTAGCAATGCCAACATGATTTTACTGCAAGGTTTGGCATTTTTCTTGGAGCTGTAGTGCCTGGAGTGAGTGAAAATCCCAGCTTTCACTGGTTTTTTGTTTAAAGTTTCTAGTCCATGTGAATAAAAGCTTAAAAATGTGAACAGTAAAGGAACAAAAGCCAGAAAGCAAATAACAGGAATCCAAAATATATTATTTACTATCTCATGAGTCTGGGGGGCCTATTCATGATTTTTGGCTAGTTTATGGTGGTGGTGGAGGTGGTAATACTGTGCACTTATAACTTCCTACAGTATGCTTTTATCTTCATACTGTCACCCTATAGTAAGCATAGTAAGCAAATGATTGTTATACAATATTCTCAATGCAATACTTTTGTTTTTAGAATGCTTCTAGTACAGCAGCAGAGTGGTTGGTTCTGCCTCTGATGGTCTTTTATTTGCACTAAATAGAAACAATACTGTCTCTCTAAAAAGGAATCATAGGATCTAGCCCTAAGTACCTCTCCCTCAGGACTCCCAGAAGCATCCTTCCTGCCTCAGTGCTTCAGGAGGCCATATGCCTTCAGCAATTATGCACATATGGACAACTCTGTCCTCTATGGCCTGGCTTGTAAAAGGCATAATAGACTGCTACAAGTCATTTTCTGCGTTCCAATTGAGACCTATTCAGCAGAAAGATCAAATGGCTGTGGAAGCACATATAAGTATTGTAAAGAAAATTTGCCATATGGAACCTTTGGATTAAACTTTTTAATGCAATTTTTATCATGTAAATTTGTGTCTCAAAAGAAAATTTTACATTTCAATTAGAAAAGAAGATCAAAACTCAACTGATGTTTGAGTCATACTGTGAAAACGAAATCCCTTCATGCATTTCCATGCAGAAAAATTACGTCTGTAGCAATATTAGGAAGCAAAAATGTTACCCTGTACAAGGATCTGCAAAAGCATTTTGTATTGTGCAAACCCATTTTATATTACTTCAAAAACTGATGTCTAATACACTTTTCTGACTATGGGTCAAAATGATATAATAAAGCTTTGATTCAAAAAAGCTTCCTTCAAAATGTATAAACATTATACCCTTAAGTATCGGATAATATTTTAAGAAGCCATGTTACTCCTTCACCTTTCCAAACAAATATTATTTTAATATTACTAACTTTACCTTGGTATATTGCTCACGCTCATATTCTTGGCTAGAACCAGACCCTGTTGTCTGATTATAACGATGCACTTTCATTTTCATCTGTCGCGTTTGTTCCTCCACTACTAAGCTTGCTGTAAAAACACATAATGGAAGCCTATTAAAAGTGGTGAAAAACTTTTAAAGAAATAAATGGTTTAGCAGCAATTTTGGTCTTATTTCCATCTCAACAAAACAAAGAAATATACAAACAGTACAATAACAAGCAGGGTGTAAACATTGAACAGAGGAATGCTAATATTAATAAATCAAGCACTTCAGCTGCCTAGAGTCTTTAAATGAAAATGGATAGATATCCAAATTTCCCATATGCTATCAGGCTAGTGTAACAGATGTCAAAAGAGAAAAGAATTTAAATTGATAGGCTGAACTGTAAGCTTGTTAAGCTGTCTGGATGCAGAGGATATGCATACATATGCTTCTAACCATACATTTGTTGACTGTGAAAAATGTTATGTTCTAAGTGTTAATACACTGAACAGATAATACTAAAATATTTAAATAAGAAGTTATTAATTCCTACCATTATCTTCAAACACAGTAATTGTTAACTATGACTAAAACATTTATAAGGAGGAACAATTTTCTCTGACTATAAAACATACAAAAATAATTTGCATAATTTTTGCTTGCTGTGCCTCATGGATCTTAGAAATATAATATTTGCTTTCCCATGTTTCCTTTTTTTGGAAAGAAATAATAATATAATAATAAAGAAGAATATTTTCTTGCATTTTTACTTTTTCCCACTGTTTTTTTTTAAAAGAACTGTAGTATTATAGAGAACATTCTCTTCTTTCCTTGAAAGTAGTTAGCACAGATAGTACAGAATATATTTGCAAATATACCTTTGAAAAAATAAAGGGGGCAAGATGTGAAAGATGGTGTGTATTTGGGTGAAAGAACACATTTATTCCATTACTTTTGCTCAGTATTTGGTGGCTGTTTGTATAAAAAGGTGCCTCCAGTTAAAAGAAGTAAAAGAAATTAACTGCTACATATATTTTTCTTAATGGGCTATATATTCTGCCATCATTACTCACATTAAGTAGCATCTTACTCCACAAGCAATTCTACTGGAATCAAAGAGTTTAGTCTCAGAATATAGTACTACATAATATTAGTACAAGTGGTAGAACTAGGCCCCAGTAATCTTATAGTGGTCACTATGCTTAAAGTTACACTAAGACTTCCATTCTATCAGTTTTTACAGGGTCATAACTTTCTGCAAAAATTCTCCTTTTCATCTGAAATATTCTTGCTTTGTCTCAGAGCAAATATGATTTTTTAATTTGGAAAAATTTGAGCACAGTCCTTTTGAGTTACACATGTCTTTATAAATTTATTTTCTGATGTCAAAATATTAATTTCTTTTTTACACATCCATCTCTCAAATATAGATGAATTTTAAAAATAAAAAAATGTCAGGTAATTAATTCCAGAGGGTTAATACCCACGACAGTGAGGGAAAACAAATCAAAACAAAAAGCACTGAGTTATAAGTCACTGAAAAACATAAGTTTTCCAAGCATAAAATTCAGAATGTCAACTAAGTTCAAAATTAATACACTATGGTATTTATAAGTCTGCACTGTGAATGAACAGAAGAGCTCTGTGTAAGCTTGTTTCTCTCACCAACAGAAGTTGGGCCAATAAAAGATATTACTTCACCCACCTTGTCTCTCTAGATATTGAGGCTGTCGGGCTTTGTGTTATTTTATTGTGGAGTTCTATGCATACCTACATTTTTGACGTTGCAAGTACAGAAACATACAGAAATCAGTATAAAGATTAGGGTCAGCTGTTCAAAACTCTTGAGCAATTGCCCAAACAATGATTGTGCACCTACTTATCTATTGCGCTTCAGCACGTAAATCATGGAATGTCTATATGCTGGCAGAGTAGAAACAAATGCACAGGTGCACAATTTTGAACATCCCTTTTCCTCTACTTTTATTTTTTTTTAGTGGGAAAATTATATAAAATGAATTACATTACTGATCTGATCCAGTTATAATTTTAAATTCTAAATGCAAGAAATGCAAAAGTCAAGGTGGTTGTTGTAATGTTTAATATACACACATTCTGGTGGGCCCAATCTGGCAAATCCTAGACATGCAGAATGCCACACTGGGCTCACAGAGTATTCTGGATTACTAGTTATGCTGGGAAATGTGTACCTTAATTGTAGGGGTCCAGTTTTACCATCAGATATGCAAGTACAACTCCAATTGACTTAAATGGAAATTGCATGGAGGTGTCTGAGGGCAAAATTGAGCTCTCTACAATAAATTTTTTAAGATGGCCTTTTATCCTGCATCTGCAATAAATTGTGAGGAGAAATGAGAGGATTTAATTAGATCTCTACCCTACCTATTTTGTATGTGCCATCAAAGATTGACATCTCAATCCCAGTATTTAGGCCTAGAATTGACAGTTATATAAGCTTACATGAGAACCATCAGTGAGGAGTGTGAATTGAACTAAAATTGTCTCATAAATTTGGCTTTGTGCATAATTTAAGAAAATGGTATTAAGACCACAGATTCATTATTCTTATATTCCTAAATAGGAAATGTATAAAATGCATATCTTATATAAAATACAATTACGATACTTTGTACCTTGTCTGCCATGCATAAACACACACATATCTGTTATGCATCTAACTGAATGTTCTGAAAGGAGGGTCAATCAGACGTGAAGATTCAAAAATGTTACTTGATTATGTAATAGTCTATTGGAAAAGTGCTGTTAGGTAACCCACAGTTCACATGAACATTTAATGTACAGCTCCTTCTAAGAGAAATATGGTGTATGTCCTTTTAGAATCTGTGCATGTACAAAGGGTTGAGGTTTGGAGTATTTTTTTAAATTTTTTTTAAGCAATCTTGAGCACTATGAATATATACTAATTTACATTTTAAAGCATTAGAGTCACAGACCTCTAACGTCATCATCAGCAATAGTTACACAAAGTAAGAAGTGCTACTCGAATGTTATGGGTGAAATTCTGGCCACACTGAAGTCAATGACAAAACTCCCATTAATTTCAATGGGGCCAAGATTTCACCCTCTGTGTTCAATGGTGGAAGCCACACCTGATAGAATTCCCACACTAAGAGTAGGTCTATACTGCAAAAAAAGGTGTGTTCTTAATTTGGGTTAGCTAACTAGGTTTAAAACAGCAATGAAGACAAAGTAACATGGCTTAATTGAGAGCCAGGAGTATGGGAACAGGTTAAACTCAAGCTGCTAACCCAAGTTAAATGGGAGTTGCTATATCTTCACTGTTATTTTGACCTGAGTTTGCTAACCAGGGTTACCTACACCAAGTTAAGAACACACCTTTTGTTTGCCATGTAGACATATTCCAAGTCTCTTCAGCACCCACTGACTCAGGCAAGAAGTCAATATTATAACATATTAGGAGAAGGGAACTGCACTAGGAAACTTTCCTTAGGACTTTATGGTTAATTCTCATTCACTTTCCCCAAAAGGAAGCACAATTTGACAGTTCTGGTTGTAGTATTTCACAGACAACTGTTCATACATCTAAAAATGTCAATTACATTAATTGTTTGTATATCTTCTTAATATTATACTCATTTATCAAGATTTTTATGTGCTTTGGAGAAACATATTTTTGTGTGTGTGTTTATTTATTCCGCCCTCCCAAAAAAGCATCACAATTATTTTTGGCCTATGCATTTATTTGATGAGAGCTCACATGGCCCATTTCAGCAGTTGAAAAGGTCAAAATCCACAGATGTAAAGCTCAGAGGTATTTTCTTACCCAGATGACTATGGGAAAATTCTAAAGCCCTTACTCATGAAGTCAAGTAGAGTACTCACAAAGGGGTTGCAGGGCTAGGCCCAGAGTTTGTATTATAAGGGGTTTTCAGGCTCTTTCTGGGTAGACTGTGCGAGAGTTGAAGAGCAATGATTCACATTATTCAGGACATGAAGAAGCATAAAGCCAGTCATGTGAAAGGATTTAAAATGTCAGGCCTTAACTTTATCAATTTTAACATACAAGGATGGAATGAATCCCCACCTCCCCAAATGACCAGACATTAACTGTGTCCAGTGTGGGGTTGAATGGCCTCTCACCATACCACAAAGGAATGAAGCCAGGCTCCCTTTGCTAAATATCCCTGCTCAGTTCATGATTCGGCCCATTGTCCGGTCCCACTAACCACCTATTGAAGGTGGAAATTACAGTACAGACAAGATAGAGCCCAGTCTGCAAAGATTTAATACCTTCCCATACCTCTCCAGCATCCCATGGTTAGGTTCACCCCAAGAGCTGGCCTTGTGATACTCTACATGCTGAGCACTGGCTGCAATTTGTGACAATATTTATTGACACACATTGCTTCAACCCCTTATTTTCTTACCCTTCTTACCCCCACGTATCATACCTCCAGGATGCTGTTGGGAGAATGAAAAATTCACCAGATACCTTTACCGATCTTGTCCAGAGGAGAGAAAAAAAATGCTTTCTAATCTCAAAAGGCAATTGGATCAGATCCAGAGAAAACCTGGTAACCCAGCTCTGACAACTACACCAACTAAAGGACAGGGTATGACAGCTATAAGTAGCACAAATGGGTGCTCTCTGCCCAAGAATGCTTAAATACAAAAGGAGGAGGGTTTGCTGGGGCCCATTTTTGCTCCCACCCCTACCTACCATATACTCCTGAATTAGCTAATGTGTGACTATGCTCAATGCTCCTGTTGTATCAATCAAGCAAGGTACTAACAAGCTTCAACAGGACTTTACTTTTACAGTGGAAACCTCTTTACCAAGCTGCTAATACACGCACTGTAACTCTCACTCTGCCTCCTCAACTCCTCCCCTCTCCTTCCTGTCCTTTCAGACTCCCAACAGCCAGTGCTCTCAGTTCTAATAATTACAAGCAACATCTAAACGCCACAGCTCTCCAGCCCCAGCCCCTACTGACATATGATCTCTACATGTATTCTGAGCAGGGAGAGAGGAAAAGGAGGCACATCCTTCCACCAACTTGGACCCTAGGGTGTAGCGATTGCCCTGCCAGTCTTATCCCACTAAGTCAGGAAGTGGAATTTAATGTAAGCCCTACTCTAACCAATACCAGTAAAATGATACTGTATTCATAGATTACTGCTTATATGTTTCTATAGAAAGATTTGGGTTGGGATTTTCAAAAGCACCTAAGCAAGTTAAGTGCTTAACTCTCTCTGGAATTCAATGGAAGTTTGGAACCTAACTCCCTTAAGTTCTTTTGGAAACATTAGCCTTAGGATATATGTTTAATGTGTTGCACAGGCCATTATATATGTGTCTTCTGTTAACATAAAGAAATTCTGCATTTGCATGTTTAAGTATTTGGCTCCCCCTAAAGTTACATGAACCATCCAAGGGCAGATTGAACCATAAGAGTTAAGGTCACTGTGCTGCCAATGTATCCCAAGGATTTCCTGAAGAATTCTCTCTTTTCATTATTTATATTAACTTTTGTTACCTAATATTTTTAGGCCATATTTTACACAGGGTTGTGCTGCTCCCTGAGTGGAGGGGAAGACATGCAGTTATATTGTAAAGTTCATTTCCTAGTTTATGTACATTTTTACCTGGAAATGACTGGAAATTGTTTTATTAAGATAAGTTAACAAATAGGGCCCTGATCATGCAGTCAAATCCGGGTGGGTGGATTTGACTGCACCGCGGGAGACTCAAATACAGCAGAGTGGTTTAAATGTGTCAGGGAAAATTCAGAACTGAACCCCGTCAGATGCTGGAAGTAAAACTACATACCTGGACTTCTAATTTGAGTATACAGAATAACAAAATGTGGTATGTAAGCAGTGGAAAAGTAAGTCGTCATAATAATTTGCAATGGTTTATAAATAGCAATTTGAAAGATGGAAATATTTCTTCTGTTATTGTTACAAAACAAGCTACAATTAAAATTAAATATACTTCATGTTTCAGATTTTCATCAGAAAAAACAAGTATCATTTATTATTTTGTGGCATTGATAGTATCTGTATGTTTAAATTGCTTGTGTAAAACAAAAATTAAATCCAAATTCACAATGGTCTGGAATATTTCTGGCACAAATATCTGCTCAGTGCAGGAGGGGAAGAGATGAAGACACATTAGGGAGTTGGTTACAGCTCTCTTATTCTCAAGCTGCAACTGCTCTAGTCCCAGCCCTGGAAAAAATTAGAGCAGGCCAAGAATTGCTGTAACTTAAGAGAGTCCTTAAAGGACCTCATGCCAGCTATGAATTTTTGAAGGCATACCCTCCAAATGTCCCAGTGCCTCTACAGAACAATAGAACCATGAGCAATAAACTGTGTGGTCATATATAAAATATACCACAGCAGATAAATTCAATAGATTTGTTTTTAACCAAGTTATAAAATTAGTAAATGGACAGAATGCAGTAGATGCAATATACTAGAGTTCAGTAAAAATGTGGATATAATAGTGCACAAAATCTTATTTTTAAACTAATTCAAATTCAACTAATCTGAACGGGAGAGGTTGACAATCATGGGAGGTCTGCAAATGAAGGCCAGTAATGATAATCAGCAGTGCCACGGAGACTGGGTTTGACTCTGGATTTATTTAACATCTCTAACGATTTGGAGAGGGTAAACTACATATACATTTATATTTCCAGATTTTATTAAATTGAGGGATATTTCAAACACCAGTCCTGACATGAAAATAGTACAAAGGGGTGGAAAAAATGGGCAGGAAATAATAAACCGAGATTCTTCTTGCAAAAATATAAGCAAAGATATTTTTAAAAATATGCCCCAACATGATAAAGTAAAGCAATCCAAATTTGAGCTTCCAATGCTATGTGAATACCAAGAAAAAAAGTGGGCTTTGAGCTGTAAATATAAGGTCACATATTATTGACCAAGGAGACAGCAGAGTTCCTCGGTATCAAATGCTAAAGAGACCATATCTAGTACTGCTAATGTTTCAGAGAACCTTAAGGCAAGAAATGTGTTGACAAATTAAAAGGAATTCAAAGAAGAGATATAAACTGATTAGGGGCCTGGAAATACTGACTTGTATTTTATAGCTAAAGTAATGGGTGTAAATACAAGAAGTGAGAGTAACAGGCTGAAATGTAGCTTAAGAAAACTTCTGTTATGTATCAGGAATAATTTAACTGTAAGGCTCATTGGATTGCTGACCAATCTCCCATGAAAAATTGTGGTCTTCCCAATGTGTGAGGCATTGACATCTAGACTCGTCAAAATACTAAGGAGTATATGGTAGGTATATCGCATTAGCAGGGAATGGAAAAGATGCTGTGGTTCTTTTCTATCACTAGCTTATGATTCCCTACCTTACACTTTTATTCTTGCACCTCTTTCACATACACCAATAACCAACACAGACAGACTACACTATGCGGACTTTGCAGGTTTAGAATCTTAGCAATGAGCAACATTAAAAAAACACACACACACATTTATTTGAAAGAGGAATTACGATTATTTTAGCAGTGAATTATTATAAAGAAAACATCACTACACAGGATACTGCTGTTTCAGGATGTGGTGACTGGCCATCTTCAAGCCCTTCACCAGATTCCAAACTAAAGAACTTTCCACAAACTATACAGATACAATAATACTGAAATTTCTCTTTCTTGAGTGGAGACTAAGCCATCCAGGAGACAGAACAACGCTAGTGAGCAAGGGAAATTTTGGCCAAGGACACCAAGGAGGTGTCAGGAATCTTCAATATACATTGCAAAACAGACCTTCAGTTTTAGGACATTCAAAATACATTGAAAACCACAAAGTACTCAATTTATCTAACTTCAAAAGGAGCAGTTATTCCAGGGAATCTATGTATTCCAGCTTCAATGTTGTTGAAAAATTGGAAAGGGTTCAGAAAAAGCTAAAAGAATTATTCAAGATCTGGAAAAGCTGTCTTACAGTAACAGACTTGGGAAGTTCAATCTAGCTGAATGATCAAAGAGAATGATAAAAATGTGACTTGGCCATGGTTTATAATTATCTACATAGGAAGAGAAGATTTCTGATAACACAGGACTCTTTACTTTAACAGATAAAGGTATCATAAGATCCGGAAATTGAAGGTAGATAAATTAAGGCCAGAGATTAGGTGCACATTTTTAACAGTTAGGGAATTAATCATTGGAACAACTTACCAAGAGATGTGGCAAATTCTCCATCTGTCACATGATGTCTTTAAATCAAATCAAAAGAGGATATCTTTCTAAAAATATGCTTTAGCTCAGCCACAAGATATGGGGTTGATGCAAAGAATCTCTGGGTTAAATGATTTGGCCTTTGTTTTTCAGGAGCTCACACCAGATAATCATAACAATAGCTTCTAGCGTAAAAATCTATGAATCCACAAATAATGTTTAGACAATTTCCTATTCAAATTGCTGAAGGAAAGTGTGTGTGTGTGTGTGTATAGATATATATATATATAGTGTTTATATAAGAACACAGACAATGAGTAGGCAATTTCTGAAAGGTAATTTAGACCATTGAAAAAGTTGTTCTAGCACTTTAAGAATGTAGGATATCATTAGTGAGAGTGCCCCAAATATGGTAGTGGGAGAATATATACCAATTCACTCTTTATCAGACCCAAAAGAAATAATCAGCAATTGACTATTTTAATTCTGCGTGACATTTTGTCTCCTTTGAGTTCTTCAATCAGCCAACTAACATAGTTAGAAGGTAATGAAGATGTTCATGAAAAACAAAATCAGATTCAGTTTTATGTTCATGAGAGCTGGGTGAATAATTTGCAAATATTTCAATTGAAAAGTGTCATGAAATTTATTGAATGAAGTATTCAGTTACTATTTTACTACCCTCATTGTTCACCCTCATTTTTTCCGAATGGATTTCATTTTTTATTTGAAAACGGAGTTTATTTTCGACAAATTCAGGCCTATGGATTCTTCACTTTCTTGTACAAACGATATTGCCGTCCATACATTTTTAGAATGTATGGTAATAAAACTGATAAGAAATTTGGACTCAGATGATTCATACATCAGAGCGGTAGCTGTGTTAGTCTGGATCTGTAAAAAGTGACAAAGAGTCTGGCACCTTATAGACTAACAGACATATTGGAGCATAAGCTTTCGTGGGTGAATACCCACTTTGTCAGATGCAGTTATCTTCATACAGTTATCTTGGATTCAAATTTAACTATTACAGGGAGGATCTCCAATGAAAGTACAGATT
Organism: Chelonoidis abingdonii; assembly: GCF_003597395.2. Taxonomy (NCBI): domain Eukaryota; kingdom Metazoa; phylum Chordata; order Testudines; family Testudinidae; genus Chelonoidis; species Chelonoidis abingdonii. The sequence goes on along the minus strand of NC_133771.1, from coordinate 59,505,786 downwards.
TTTGTATACATCTGCCTTTTCTGTCCTAATAGCAGGTACTGGGATTGGACTAAGAATCATAATTAATTAACCATCTGGGAGGGAGGGAGCTAAAGCATGGATATCGAAACACTCAGTGGAAAAAAATGAATGAAAAGTAATTCCAACTCCAAACTTAAATATTAAGATTATTTATTTGTAGTCTGATGCCACCCAAAATGCTAGGGATAATCCACTTGCACACAAGAAAGCAGTCTCTGCCACAATCTACATGTAAGCTTTCAATTTCTTATGTATTAGCACTCAGTTTTATGCTCCTATAAGTAAATGTTGTGAGTCATTAAAGCAATGCAGGAACTCTAGTACTGGTGAGTGTACATAATGAGCGCAAAGCAAATTTACTACCCACATCAGTACTCAAAGACTTGAGTGTACTGCATGGACTAACATGAAACCATGTGAAGATTATTTTTATCTATTCTACATTCACTTCAGGTTAACTCTCCCTTAATGTGACGTAGATAGCAGTCACAGATAGTGGAATCAAAATGGCAGAACTGCTCGAAGAACTTTGGGGCCAATTCTACTCCAGCTTTGCTGTTGTGGTCAATCTCTTATCTGCTGCTTGTATCTCCACAGCTGGGGTTTCTGGTATCATACCAGCATAGAGCTGGTATAATGGCTCCTATGTTGGCCCATCTGCAGGCTGTGATATAGGAGATAGGGAAAAAGTTGTGGCTGTTCTGCATGCTTCAGCAACCCTTAGGTGAGTGTACAGTTCTTTTTGACCACAGGGTAGAACTGCACTAGGCTGCTTCAACCTAAGCTAGGACTAGCAGAGACTGATTACAAGATTCAGAGAGCTGTAGACCTTACCTAGTAGATACTACATGTTCCCCTTTGATTTTTATCCTTTAAACCTTAGGGTAAAATTTTCAAAAGCATCTAAGTTACTTCAGAGGTTAAATCTGATTTTCAAAAGTAACATAGGCACTTAGGAGTCTACGACTAATTGAAAGCCATTTTTACTATTTACCAACATGGTAAAACTTTTACTTGTTTGAAGATTATATTGTTTATATCTTTAGGGACTATATAACAATATAGCCTATTTTGGTCCAAGAAGGTATACGGATCTAAATTTGTAATGTACTTTCAAGTAATATGGTGGTGGTTTTTTTAGATACACTGGGCTCAGTACCATAACTCATTCCCTATGTTGGCCAGGACATAGTTGATATAAGAAAATGAGAAAGCTTTTTTAAAACTGGCTGAAAAAAATCCCATTCTCATTGGCCACTAGATGTCTCATTTCTTCCACACAAGCGCATATTATTGCATTTATATGAGAGAAAGAGAAACCACGCTCTTCAAAAAGTCATTGTGATTATGGAACTTTTTTTCTGGTAGTGCAAGACCGCTCTAGCACATGGAAAACATCACTCTCATCAACTGTTGTAATTTATTTTATAAGTCCTGTGGTTTTATAACAGTAATATTGTCTCCTCTTGATCTTGTAAGAAGCTCCTCGTAGCTCTGGATTTCTGACTGACCTATAAATGATGATGCATTTCTGGCCACAGCCACCAGATCATATAACTGGGAGCCTGTATCACAGGCACTAGGCTGCAGGCCTGGCTGCCACCAGCAAAGACCACTGCTCAATCTATTGTGAAATCTTTTCTCCCATTTGCACAGCCTGTGCAGAGCATCATGGGAGCAGCAGACCTTGGGGCAGCTGGAAGCTGTTACAAAAAGGAGCAGAGGCAGCTCCCACTTGCCCCTTCTTACATTCACTTAGTGTTGTGCTGATTAGGAGAAGAGCTATGGGAAGCGGGGGGTGAAGAGGACGGAGAAGAAGGAAAGAAGTGATTCCAGGAGCATGTCCACCCACCCGCTCCAACCTGCAGGAGTCCATTATTTCCCCACTGATACTGAGCTTCTGTATGGAAGGGAGCTGGTGAAGAGCAGTAGTGTGTGTAAGGGGTGAGATTGACTGGGCAGGGGCTGCTCCAATATCTAGAGAAAGGGAAGGAGCAGAGTTGCAAACTGAACCTACAGTGGGAGTTGGACAGGTGCAATCACAAGCAGAAGGAGAAAGTGTGAGGCAGGAGGCAACACCCACTAAAGGCATGGGGCTTTGAGGGGGAGCTGAAGGCAGTACCAGCTATCAGGGGAAGATTGAGAAGTATCTCATCTATCAGCCAGAAAAAAAGGAAGGAAGTCCTCCAATTGTTCATTTTAGGTTGAATTTCCTGATATACATACACAGAAATGGGGTGATACCTCCTCTGTCTTTACAAATCAGAAAACAGTCCAAAACATGAGCCTTAAAAAAAAAAGTCTCCTGATTTTTAAGCCAACCTTGCCACAGGACTGGCAATACTGAAACGCTAACCTGCTCCTAACATATAAAGCTTGATGCAACTTCTGTCTGCACATGGGGACCTTAGAAAGTAGACAGTGTCCCTTTCACACTGAATTATTTTCAGATCATGCTGAAAATATGTCTCTATGAGAATGGATGCCAGAGTTCTTACCAGAAAAAACTGCCATTGAAGATAGTGGGAATTTTGCTTAGATAAGTTCTGCATGATTGGGCCATATACAGTATGTTCTGTGAAAACCAAGTAAGTAAACACAGGACAAAGGGAAGTGGTTGTTTTTTTTATGGCACTTTCTCAGATAGTGAAAAATAAAAGTTAAATATTTTTCCTTGAAAAGACTAAGAACTTGCTGCACAGCATTGTGTCCTGAACTATTAGTACAAGATGGCCTAGAACTTTGGAGATGGGATTCAGATTAAAACCCAAACTTCTTCAAAGCAGATGGTATTTGCTGTTTTGGTTCAAATCCATTACCCGATCTGATCAGATCTCTGACAGTTGGGCCAAGTCTATGAAGATTAGATTCAGATCAGAATTTTCCAGAGTCTGGGAGGACTTGAATCTGATGTTCTAATTTAGGCTTATCGCTACTATGAATGTTTATTTAGTGCAGTGTTTTACTGTCAGAGTTAAATATGGTTCATTTGAACTCTTCATCTCCCCAAGCAGACTTTGTCTTGAATCATCCCTTCTTTTAGAAAAAGCCAGAATTGCTCCCCACGTAGTCCTGACTTGGGGAGGTACAAACACGGCTGGCTCCAGCTTTTTTGCTGCCCCAAGCGGCGAAGGGGAAAAAAAAAAGATAAAGCTGTGATCGGCAGCACTTCAGCGGCAGCTCTACCGTGCTGCTTCATTCTTCAGCGGCATTTCAGTGGCTGGTCCTTCCCTCTGAGCGGGACTGAGGGACCCACCATCGAATTGCTGCCGAAGACCCGGACGTGCCGCCCCAAGCACCTGCTTTCTGCGCTGGTGCCTAGGTGCAAAGTATTATTCCCCTTCCACTTCCTGGAATAAGCCACAGGAACCATGGCGGGTCCATGGAGGCCAAAACCATGTGGAGTGTCTCTGCATTTCATCTTGCCCTGGTAGCTTCCTGGCAGTATAGGAGGACCTAGGCAGTGGTGGTCCTCATACCAAGAATATATAACACATCCCCAAACTGTACTATCCTTTCTTCAGAATCTCCCTGCAGGTGAAGGAGGGATAATGTTTGTCGTCCTTCTGGTCATCCCACTCTCCAGCCACTCCTCCTGTCTGACCTCAGACCTACGAAGCATTGTCCAGGGTCTTTGGAGGAGAGGACAGGATGGTGCCGTGGCTGTTCCTCTGTGCCTCCACATGCAGAGAGCCAACTTGTGGACCTTGGGGAGAGGTGCAACCTGAGCCTCTGGACTTTCTACCTGAAGTAGCACATTCTCTACTGCACATAATATCAAGGGACTTGGATTAAATACGCTATGAACCATTTTAATCAAAAATTTGAGATCACACATCAAATTATTTTCCAGTTGTAAAAAGGGATAAACCAGATAACAGCTAGATCTTTGAGATGGAACTGTTTTTTAGTTGCTTTTCATTGATGACTGAATGAAATGTATTAACATGGAAAATAATGGGGAGGGAGAAGGAAGATAAAATTCACAGTTGTCAAGTGTTTGTAAAATGTACACGAATATTTACCTTTTGAGGAAGAGTTATAATTCTCTTGTTCTTCAATGAATTAAATGCACGGAATGATGGAAACAAAAGAAAGAAATCAGCAAATTTAAAGTTAGACAAAGAAATGTATTAAATTTGACAATGACACATACAATAGGCTGTATCAGAGCATACATAAAAGTAATGTGGAAAATCAAGATGATAAACCATGACAAATTATAAATGCAGAATATTTATTTAAAACTATGAGTAACAATGAAGTTACTGATGGTCAGATTGTGAAGTCCTTGCTTCTTCTGCTGAGTGCAGTAGTGCCAACCCTAAGTGTTCAAAAAACATGAGGAAGGCCCCCCAAAATGGAGACACATTTTAAAATAAAAAATTTTGGATTCTGTTTATTTGTCTTTTGATTTCTGAGCCTCAAAGGTGAACTCACTTCATGTTTTCTCCACAATGAGCGCTAGAAGCTTACTTTTTTAACTGAAAGCTACAATTCTCAATAAATCACTGGATACTAGAAAACAGGGCTTTAAGGAAAACCCCAAATATCATGAAACTTGCGATAAAATTGTAGGAGTTGGCAACACCGATTTTAGTCAAAGGGTCTACTCACGTGAGTGCGTGTCCCTCAGCATGAGTAAAGGTTCCACAATCTGGCCCTGCATATACAATGCCATCTAACAATTTTAAATGAAACTAGGGACATGAAGACAAAACAAAAACAATGCTAAAAGGCAGGAATTGAAAACTGAAATAGTATCCTCTTTTATTAGCCTCTTGTTAGAAAGCTCATACTCTGCTCTTAGTTACTCTGAATTTATACCAGTGTACTTCAGAGCAGAACTTAATTGAGAGGGTCCAATCCTGCAGCTCTTACTCAAGCAAAACACCCATTGGCTGCAATGGCATTGCAGAAACCAGTATTCTGTATTCTCTAACTGAGAACTATAATTGCAACTCAATTTTATTATTTAACAATATTGCGATTCTTTGATATGAAATTCTATGATTGTTTGTCCACAGGTAACAATGAAAATAAAACTTATCAGTATACGTTCTCCTCCATGCAATGGAGATCTTTACAGGTCTATTTTATCAATTTTTTTCCATCTAGTTTATATAAATTGTATCCATACCATATTAACACTGGCATTAAAGTCTTTTCAAATAAGAGACCCCTTGGTTAGATGGAGTTATTTAAGAGTTAACTTGAAAATATATACAACACAATTAATTTCTGATTATTGCATACCATCGTCTGTCAGAAAATTCATTTGTATTTCTTTAAGTACATTCCTCTGTTTTACTTCAAACACAGAAAATAGTTTTCTCTCATGCAGTATAAAAAAGAACTATCTTAATTTTAAAGGAAGATATCAAGAGACAATTTTTGTAACCACTTTCTGGATAAAAATCTGCTTTCCTATCTGAATCTAAATTTCAAGCCAACTGGTTTAGATTTCTATTAATACAGGGTCATTTCTTGCAATATTTATTCAGGCACTGTTCTCACATTCTCCAGTGGGAGATTTTGAGATTTTTCTAAGTGCTACAGGTCAGGCACAAAGTTATTTATGGAAGTGTAAACTGGTACAACTCAATAGGTCAGTAATGTAAAAACAACAAAGAAATAAAAAAAACTCCATTAAATCTAATATCACACTGCATCCTTATAAGAACTATGCAACGTGAAACCATGTTAACCAAATGAAAAATAAATAATTTTGTAAAGAGTCAAATGAGAGTGAGGACAGGGACAGCGATCTGGTTTGTCTAAAAGGATTCTTGAAAAGTAGTTTCCATAATAAATACAATCATCTGTGTGTCTCATTGGTTCAGAAATTTCAATAAGCTCTAATACACCTTTTCTTAGCCACATGCCTCTCAGTTATTTATTTGCCAGAATACAATCTACTTCAGCTAAAGCTGGCCTTAGAAAAAACTGCTGTGCGACACCAACCTGTATGAACTTCCTTGAACAATAAGAGTGAATGGTTACCAAATAACAATGTGTGGGCTCAACATTTACTCAGGTCAAATTCCCATTAAGTCAGTTCTTGTTATCAGTACAGAAAGGACTGAGTAAAGACAACAGACATAGACTCTAACAGCAAAATCTATACAACTGTATAAAAAGTTGTGATACAACAGTAGAGAAATTCATAGTTAATACAGAAACTCCAGTCTTTACTTGACACTTGAATATTGTGCACTGTAGTAACAGACTGATTCAGGCCTTTTACAATTGCTCAGCATAATGTGACAAGTTGAGCACAAGCACTCTTCTTTGCTTAAAGGAAGATATCAAGAGAATGTCATTAATTTAACCATTGAGTCAAAAAATCTTCATGTTATTTTTATATCCTTTTTTAATATTGCCAATTAAAACAAGGAAAGAAAAATGATATATTTCAAAATACTGCAAGTCTGGGTAACGACCACTGCATGGTAGCTTATTTGCAAATACTTACAGATGTTTAGAAATGTGAATTATGTAAAGACACCTGTAGAGACTAGTTTTCACTTGCAGACCTCCCAGGCCCTGATCCTGCAATGAGATCCATGTGATCACGGGATTCTAGAAATTTTTGCCATGATACAGCTGGCATAGTTGCGTATCAAGGTCCATATTTGCATTTCAATACACAGACACAAACACTTGATTCAAATATTATCATGACTTTCACTCAAATTTCCGTTGCTTATTCCGTTGCAAATTTTCATAGCTTATCATTTCCCTTGCTTATTCCGTTGCAAATTTCCATAGCTGAGTCCAAGTGCTAAAATTTTTACATACTGCAACGGGTTGAAAAATACTATAGTTCTTCTAAACAAACAACTTGGAAGATAATCATTTTTTTAAAAACACACGAAGCCACTGATCCCCATTTACAACTAAAGGCCCCCAAAAGTTCATTTTTTTTTAAATTATGCCAGTTTTGGAATTTTAGCAACAAAGAAGATATCTTACACTGGAATTTTCCCCTTACCTGTAAAATTGTGTTCTGTGAATTCCTCTGTACCTGACCGCAGGTATCACCCTGCCTCTGTGATGCAATGGGATTGTCACTATCCCTTACTCTGAGGTTTCTTCTATAGAATTTTCTATGCAGTATTTCTACAATTATGGGCATTTCTAAAGTGACAAACTTGCTCAAAAGTTGGCTTTCCATCAGCTTCAAACTGAAACTGCTTCCAGGAGTGTTAACTTATCAGTCATTGTCTGATACAGGCAATAAATCAGAACAATTTGTTTTTCAGTCCTAACTTAATAATGACCAAAGTTGAATATCTGAAATACTGTGTAAATCCTGTAAAAGAGGTATTAGCATGGATGTCACAATTTACTACAGAATAAACAGTTCCAAAATAACATTATTTGTCAAGACAAAAAATAAAACCGCCACCCACATCTCGTTCCAAAATCCATTCTCCTCTCCAAGAGCAAGAGCTTTACACAATATTAAAATTGTTTTACTGTAAGCTGGTACGTCTTCCGACTATGCAAAATCACAATGAACGATATCACTTACAGTTGATATATAACCTTTCTATGATTATTATAGTCTGCAAAATGGATTTAGCTCTAAAACCATTTGTATTCGCCCCTCTTACTTCAGGAGAATTAACATGACCTGCCATAAACCCATAACATCATAGCATACAGTATTCTCTTCCAAGGCAGGACGTAGTGTTTCCCAATACTACACACCTTTATTTACAACTGAAGGAAATGCAAAGAATATTGAACTCAAAATTGCAGCTCCTCCTAACATTAACAGATTGCATTGGATCCTGCCATCATCTACATTCATGTAGCCCTGCTGACTGTGAATTGAAGTCATTATGGACCCATCCAATCCCAATTAAAGTTAATAGGAAATCTTCCACTGATTTCAATATGTTTTGGATTACACCCTAAATTAGGTCCAAACTGAACTCTTAGTTACTCCATTTTATACTGAAATTGGCTTGATTTGGGTTGGACAGCTGTACCAGATGGCAGGATTTGATCCAATGAATTAAAGCAAACATTTTGTTTTATGGCCTACATTTCATCGAGTTGTGTGTCCGAGAAATTTATATGGAATCATGTCCATTTAACCCAACAACATTTAAACTTATATTTTTCGTGTTTGTTTGCTAAGAGGTATCACAATCAACCACAATCATAAGTTAAACAGCAGAAAAAATGGGAAAAGATATCTTCAATAAAATGGCAACCCAATCACACAACAAAAAGAAAATCAGTATGTAAAGGAGGAATTCTTCTCTTCAACCTCCAGCCACATTGTCAGTTCACTGATATGAAGGATATAACATACAATCCTAGAGTAATAGCAAGAGTAACAGATGTGCTAACCCTTGCATACTTATGATGCAAGAGGATAAATCACCAGTGTAAATAAGTATTCATAGCTTGAAATATTAATACTCCACTTCATATGTGCTTGGATCAATAATCCTCTGAACATATGCTAATTTTAGCTTCAGTTTTGATTGTTTAACTTTTTCTTGTTAGCTATGTAACTGCCATCCCCCTCCTTTCAGCCTCACAGCTCATACAAGGTTCTGCGTTCATTTAAAATTTCTGTCAACATAATATAAACTAGAATGTTATTTCTTACACATTATTTAGCGATAATGATAATAAGTGAATATCCACTAGAGAAAAATACTTAGTCAAAATAAAAGCGATAGACCAAGTATATTCTTTTCATGTACTGTGTCAAATGCAGGAATCACATAAGAATTATGATGCACAGAATGTATGAAATCATATCATACTTTCATTCTTATATAGCTCCCAACTTAGAGATACACTTGCAACATAAAAATTTAAGCTGCAGAGGTAGTTTGCCACCAGTTTAAAACCAAGAGAGTCCTTAGCTCTTACAGAGATATAATTAGAAGAACTGAATATAAAATTCAAAATTGGTAGAATCCACCAGTCAAACTCAGTAAAGTATATTGAATATTCACAATAAATAAATATAGTGATCAGGAAAACATTTTCATATGTCAGTCAGTATGGATTATAATGATACTTTTAGGATAGCTCACACTCGTAAAGCTCATGTAACCAGTCAACTAATTCATTATCATGCAAAGAAGTATATGGTATACCTAGCTTGGTAAAGAAGTAAAAGCGAACTACACCGTCTGCTTTGGGAAGTGTCTGACAATATTTCAGGAAACACAGGAATTACAAACATTAGAAGTTCTTACATGCATTAGTTTCTGCTTAGTAGAAAGATCTGCAGTATTGGTAATTTGAGTTGTCAGATATAGTCAATGCACTGACAGAGTTGCTTGAATAATAGAGAACTGAATATACACATATTTCCCAGAGTGAAATTAAACCATATTTTAAATCCATTTTCTTTTAATATAGTAATCAACACTTGAGCTGCAGTATGTTGATGGGAAAGGAAACACCGATGTTAACACTTGTTTGATATGTTTGGATACAGCACCTCTCATGGCAACCTAGCTCAACTTTGCACTGCTCAATAAGGAAAAGTTCTCTTTGCTTGACCACCTGTTTCCTTAAACATGCACCAGTTCATGACCCCATGCTTTCACATTTTTAATGCTAGGTGTTTTCACTCTGTTCAGTAGACCTTTGTCTGACTCAGGCAACAAAAAAGAGATGGACATTATCTGACTTTCATCAGTTTCTATCATCAAGGCACAACAGTTAATCTCACCCAACAAATCCAAGTTAACAGAACATGAGCAAAGTGGTATTAGAAATAACATCACTGAGCTCTGTGACCTGAACACTAACTAAATCTGTGGTCATGGGTAGGTATGTACTAAGATAATGGAATGTTTGAAATAGAAATTTTAAGGTATACAGCAAAAACCAAACCAAGCCAGGAGACTATAGAATAATCAACCAATCAAATTCTACAATACTTTCCAATCTACCATTATTCTTTCTTTCAAATATATCCCTTTGTGGGTAGAAATAAATAAAGCACTGAACATTTTATTATGAAAGACAAAGTAAAATAAGGTAAGGAAGGAAATCCAAGATTCTGAATTATGATAAACTCATTATTTGATACCTTGCTCTACACTGCTGCTTCTTACTGGAACTTGTGGAAGCTGTCTTCCCCTACGACTGCTGAATGATGTGTCTGTAGGAGGTGACTGAGCTGGACTTCCTTGTTGGTGTATTCTGCAGATGGAATGAAGATAAAATAAAATAATCCAAATAAAATCTGAATCAATACATTTTGAGTGATAAAGTTAATGCCTATATTAAAATGCATATGGAAGATGCAGAAATTTTATGTATGCCATATTGTCCTATTCATACAGTCCTTAATGCCTGGAGAGTTAACAGAGCTTCATCTTTAGTTTCTCTAACTGTCTTCAACTCAGGAAAAATATTTTCAAGCTCCAAATTATTCAATGTTTCTAGACAGGAACCGCAAACTGCAGACAGGAGTCTAAGGGCCTGTTTCATCACTGTCTCCCACCTTGTACAGTCATTTCCACCAGTGTAAGGGTGTAAAACACTACCATTCTGATCTGGTAACATTTTATACCCAGTTTGCATTAGTGTCAAACTTAACATGGTGCAGGGCAACAGAGAATTAAGTTGCAAGGATCTAATATTATAGAGGTAAAGTGGCTTTTCTGAACATTTCTTTTGAAGAAGGGTAGGTCTTTATTGGCACTGCTTCTGTTAATTTTTGTAGTGTGTGTATTTGATAATAGGTGCAAATTCTTAGAGCAGTTCCACAGAATTTTAATACTCTTACCCAAGTAGATATTCTCAATTTATTTGCTTTGACTGTGTGGATAGATGAACGTAACTAGCATAATTTCTAAATAGGTTGGCTTCTTTTAGACACGCTGAGCTTAACACACCAGATATCTGTGAAGTTCAAGTAAATTTACATATAAAATTCCTAAGGCCATTGCTGGTAACCTGGAATACTATAGCTAAAATACACCGGTGAGAAAAAGCTTGATTACTGACAGGGCTTAATTATTAAACTTCATTGCCAGGTACAGTATTGTATTTTCTAAATATGTTACATTTATCTAATATATTGAAGTTACACATATACAATTTCTCAATTTTTTCTATTATCTGAAAAACATTAATACAAGTTAAACAAATTACAGATGATGAGCATTAGCAATCAGCATTGCATAGGCCAAATGACTTTCTCTTAACCTGCTGCTGTAAAGCAAGAGTTAATTGTATGGAAATTGTGTGTTACAGCACATTTTTAAAACAAAATAGTTTGCAAGTTTTCATATGAGTACATAAACAAAACAATGGAAGGACAAAACAGTCAAATTTTAACTCTCATGTTCCATAATTGTATAATTCAACAATCAAAAGCACCATCTGGACAGTGAAGATAGACGGAGTAGAGGATATGGGAGAAGAGTAAGTACCATGGAGAAAGGATTATAGTAGCGTGCTAGAAAGAGTGAATGCACCATATATACTCGGGAAGGTACAACATCACAGTGACATCTGGGAGGTAGGACATGAATGCTGTGCTGTACATTTAATAGGAACCTTGTCAGAAGTGGAGAAGGTGGCGCCGACCCTCCTGGAACTAGATGATGTACAGAGCATAATGGTCTGACACTAGAATGCTCACTCGACCTTGAGCGAGTGTGATGTTTTCCCCTAATGACTGGTTGCTCAGTTGTTCTTGGGGCTGGAAGTCCCCTTCTAGAAAGACATGGTAGTAGAACCCTAAAACATTAGGGCCAAAAAGAAATTGTTCAGTCATTAGCTCCACATAAGCTTCCCCATGCCTCCCTCCACCAGTGAAAGCAACCGAAAGCCTGCTTAATAAGACACATGCTCACATTGTCAGACTCTGAAAAATGATTAATTCAACCTACAATTCTGTTTTCAAAATGACAAACAGAAAAACCCTCACTGCAGATACCTATACCATGTAAACCTGTAGTTCATAAATTGCACTGAATTTAACAGCTGGTTGGCGAAAAATATTAGCTTCATCTTCAGTTACTTGAACCATAGCAAATGAAGACTAATGCACATCTGGAAAATACTCTGATGAAGTACCAGCATTACATAAAAAAATATATCAAAGCCTACTTTTAACCACAGTACACGTGTTTTCAAAATGCACATTTTTATTGGTGTTAAAATTTTACCTGAATTCCCATGAAGGCCCCAGGTCAGTAAGGTACCTAAGCATGTGTATAATCTCACTAGCCTCTTGGGGACAACTCGTGTTTAAAATTAGATATGTGCTGAAGTATTTTGCTGAACTGGGGTCTAAATTAGAGATACAATTCCGCAGGATTAATAATGAAAATTGTATTAAAGTAAAAATGAAGTACAGTTTATTAATGACCTCAGTATAACAATGTTAAATATAATATAGCAATGTTAAATATAATCACCTGAACTATGAGTAAGTAAGAAAATAAAATTAACTTTTAAATTAACAAATTGTGACTTTTTAATTCTTTTCTGCTTTTCACAACTGTGTGATATTCCATAAAATGCATTGTTGTTTAGGACACTTTTGAATTGAGCCTTCTCACTACTTCTGTTTACAATATTTTATTTGTTAATTAATTAATTTTTTTTCCAACTTCTAAACTACAGCTACTGGCACCCATTCATAAGTTAAAAATCCCAGCATAAACAAAGGACTGCCAGTACACCTGCCCACTCCTAATACACACTTACCTGTTCTCCTTTTATTTCTGGTGGAATCTTATACACACCTCTACCCCGATATAACGCTGTCCTTGGGAGCCAAAAAATCTTACTGTGTTATAGGTGAAATTGCGTTACATCGAACTTGCTTTGATCCGCTGGAGTGCGCAGCCCCATCCCCCTAGAGCGCTGCTTTACCGCTTTATATCCAAATTCATGTTATATCGGGTCACGTTATATTGGGGTAGAAGTGTACTAGTAACCTTTTTAGGACTAGAGTTTTTTGCTATTATTTTTGTAGTTCCAAAATGTACTATTCTATGCTACTTAGTTTGGCTTTGTAGTCACCTCTAGAGAAACAATATATTTCTTGGAAGTCCAGTTACAACTCCAACTACAGTTAAACTTGAGTTACACTTAAAGCAGGTATTCTGCTTCTTTACGTATGAAAAATAAAGTATATCCTCCCCAAAATTACACCACTTGCTCTCGGGTATAGAATGAATTTTCTGAGAATTTATCAGGTAAACTTAATTAAAACTCAGTCCTCTGAATAACTGAGTACCCACAGTAAAGATGGCCACAGCCTCCATTTACTTGTTCAGCTTCACCTCTATAAATCATAGAGGGCTATCGTCTTTCCTGAGGGCCGCTTGGCTTTATTTTCCTTGGGAACAATGGGGGACAATGTCCATTTCGTTAACAGAGGGTAGCCAGTAGCCTCAGTCCCATTCGGTATCAATTCAATCTAAAACGGGTCCAAACACACTAAAATGCTTCAGTCATAATCAAAAAGACATGGTGAGTAAGACAGTATCTTTTATTGGACCATTTGCTGTTGGTGAAAGAGACCAAGATGAAGTGGACAATTAACACTACTGCTGTTAAAGGACAAAAACTGGGAGTTAGTGCGTTTCAAGTTGTTGAAATAAGCCATAAATCCAGTGTCTTTACTGAGTCCATGTTTTTTAGTGTCTACCAAAGTTATGAATTTAAGTTCAAAGACTCACCAAGGTTTTGCAGGTTTCCTTTTAGGCTAAGTGCTGAGAGGTCAGGTATGCAGTGATAGCTTTGTGAAAGGATAAGATGGTGTTTTTGTCTTTTATCATTTTTCTGTGAGTTCATTCAAGAGCCTAGTGATTGTCTCATTTCACCAACATAGCTGTTACTGGGGTACACCATGTGTTGTGATAGGCATGTGTAGCTCTCGAAAGGTGTGTTGCTGGTAAGTATTGATTGTCATTGCTGTGGAGACATATTTACAGGTTTTGCATCTGTTGTTCTGGCAGGGTCTGGTGCCATTTTGCATTGGTGGGTTCTGGTCTGTGGGAGGTTGGTTCTGATGACGAGCTTGGTACTAACTGGCCTCTTCACCTTGAATAGTCTCTTACAATATGCATTAACTACTTATGCTAAACAATCTGTTCCAACTTGTATTTAGCTGTGACACTCTGAGTACCTGCCCAGAGCTGAAAAAGAGCTCTGTGTAGGCTTGATAGCTTGTCTCTCTCACCAACAGAACTCGGTCTAATAAAATATATTACCTCACCCATCTTGTTTATCTAATATCCTGGGATCAACACAGCTACAATAACACATTAATCATAATCAGATGCTTATTGCATGATGGAACAACAGGCCAGAGCTAAGGTTATTTGGGTGGCTGAGTTGTGCATTTCTAGCCAGAGACTCCATCTGGTAGAAGTAGATTGCTGCACTGGAAGGCAGGGAGTAAAATGAGGCTGAGCCAGGGCCACTCTTCTCCCTCACAGCACCCTGCTGGACCCAAAACTGAGCTGAGGACACACTGACACTGTGGGGGCACTAGAACCCAGGCAGTACCTTTCCTCCATTCCACCATGTGGGCTGCAGAAAGGAGCCAGATATAAGAACATAAGAACAGCTATACTGGGTCAGACCAATGGTCCATATAGCTCAGTATCCTATCTTCTGACAATAGCCAGCGACAGGTGCCCCAGAAGGAATGAACAGAACAGGTAATCATCAAGTAATCCATTCCCTGTTGCCCATTCCCAGCTAATGGCAAATATAGGCTAGGGACACCATCCCCTGCCCATCCTGGCTAACACAGATTGATGGACCTATTGTCCATGGATTTATCTTGTTCTTTTTTGATCCCTTCACAACATCCTCTGACAACGAGTTCCACAGACTGACTATGCGTTGTGTAAAAAAGTACTTCCTTTGGTTTGTTTTAAACTTGCTGCCTATTAATTTCGTTTGGTGACCCCTCGTTCTTGTGTTTGAGGAATAAACACTTCCTCATTTACTTTCTACACACCAATCATGATTTTATAGACCTCAAACATATCCACCCTTAGTAGTCTCTTTTCCAAGCTGAAAACTCAATCTTATTAATCTCTCCTCATACGGAAGCTGTTCCATACCTCTAATCATTTTTGTTGTCCTTTTCTGAATCTTTTTCAATTCCAATATATCTTTTTTTGAAATGGGGTGACCATATCTGCATGCAGTATTCAACATGTGGGCGTACCATGGATTTATATAGAGGCAATATGATATGTTCTGTCTTATCATCTATCGCTTTCTTAATGATTCCCAACATTCTGTTCGCTGTTTTGACTGTTGCTGCACATTGAGTGGATGTTTTCAGAGAACTATCCACAGTGACTCCAAGATCTCTTTCTTGAGTGGTAACAGCTCATTTAGACCCGATTATTTTATATGTATAGTTGGGATTATGTTTTCCAATTTGCATTACTTTGCATTTATCAACATTGAATTTCATCTGCCATTTTGTGGCCCAGTCACCCAGTTTTGTGAGATGCCTTTGTAACTCTTCACAGTCTGCTTTGGACTTAACTATCTTGAGTAGTTTTGTATCATCTGCAAATTTTTAAACGTCCTTGTTTACCCTTTTTCCCAGATCATTTATGAATATGTTAAATAGGACTGGGCCCAGTACAGAACCCTGGGGACACCACTATTTACCTCTCTCCAGTCTGAAAACTGACCATTTATTCCTGCCCTTTCTTTCCTATCTTTTAACCAGTTATAGATCCAGGAGAGGACCTTCCATTTTATCTCATAACAGCTTACTTATCTTAAGAGCCTTTAATGAGGGACCTTGTCAAAGGCTTTCTGAAAATCTAAGTACACTATATCCACTGGATCACCCATGTCCACATGCTTATTGACCCACTCAAAGAATTCTAGTAGATTGGTGAGGCATAATTTCCCTTTACAAAACACATGCTGAGTCTTCCCCCAACAAATTGTGGTTCTTTACCTGGACAGTTTCAAACCAATCTGCCAAAATCAGGCTCACACCATGTAATGGTGCCAGGACAACGGGTTGGAGCTTTTTTCTTAAAACAACTGGAAAGTCACATTAGCTATTCTCCAGTCATCTGACACAGAACATGAAAATTGCCATTCTGCAATTACACGTTCAGTTCTTCGAACTCTTGAGTGAATAGTACTGTTCCTGGTGACTTATTAATGTATTTATTAATTGTTCAAAACCTCCTCTAATACTCCTTAGTCAGGAGACAGAAATTGCCACGGGGAAGGTGCGGGGAGCAGGGACTTTAGGCACCCTCTGGACATTCCAGTCAGCATTGTAAATACGCTGTGGATTTTCTCTGTCCCGTTCTAATTGCTGTTTGTTCTATACCCTCACACTTCTCCTCCCTTCTCAACCATCGCCTTCCCTTCAGCTTCATTCTGCATCTGTCCCTCCTCCTGTTTCCTTTTCTGTTCCTCCTTATTTCCCTTCCTCCCCTTTCTTTACATTTAGCTGCTCCCCTACTAAATAACCTCTCACTCCAAATAATAATTGTGGAACTAATATCCATTTGCTGCATTACTTGATACCTCTGCTTGTATGTTCACCCTTCGCTCATCCTGTGTACCTGTCTTGTCTTTGATGATTTAGGTCCCCGTTTCCTCGTAGATCCGCGATTTGTCGGCATCCCTCTGTTTTTCTCTCATTTATACTTTAATCTGAAAGTCATTTTTGTCCAGTACAATGGGCGTCCTACTGGGGCTCCGAGTGCTTCAATAATATAAAATAATATATAACAACAACAAATAATATAATTATTTAATTTATTTTATTAAGACTGCAGATACTCGCATTATAGACTTTTTTTAGTTGACTTAATAACTATGGCAGTTTCTAATTCACTTGCACTGAATTCCAGCGACGGTTTTGTGATAATTTCCAGACAAAACAAGTTAGCATTTTGAGAATGAAGGCTAGGGAAAAATAAATTGGTGCTGACATGTTAAAAATAACTGGAATTTGAGATGCTCTAGTGCCTTTGGCACAGGGCTGCAAGGAGAAGAACTGGGACAAGTTGGAGGGGAATGGGGCAAGCGCGAGAGGTCAAAGCTTGAGGTTCTGCACCCCCTAGCATTTTCCCTCTAGAGCCTGGAATGGAACACAAAATTCCTTGAGTTTCACTATTGCTCTGATATCAGCATATTTTATAAAACCTACTTGGCATGTGTCCCATTCCCCTTCCCTTGCAGGGGCAGAACCCACTACTGATACTTAATTTACTCAATTATGCACAAGAGATGAAGGTTTGACAGTGAATCTAAAGTTTCCAATCCTGCTGCTGACCCCTGTGGGGTGTCCAGTATGGTGCTCCATGATGGAATTTAATCTTTTTCACGGGTGCTTTATTAAAAAAAAAAAAAAAAAAAGAAATCGCCTAAACACACATTAAGAAACTATTAAGTTACAAAGCCAAGCACTCAACAAGTTCACGAAAAACTCCTCTGTGCAACCTTAATTTTTTTTAGCATCCTTATATATATGAATTATAGCAGTATTATATTCACGCTGAAATATGCTACTTTATACACAGATACCTTAGCGCCAGAGACTCCAAAGAAACCTCATTGGGTAAAGGCATTTATTTGTTGTTTTTTTGTAGCATTTAGCATCTCTCTTAACAAAGCTATTTGTCTTCCTGTACAATAACTATATTACCAAATCTCCATTCAATTTTATGTTAGAGAAGAGGTTTCAGGCATTTGAAACAGAAGTATGATCCAATCCCAGTCCAGGATTCATGAGGTGGACTATGATGGGTACTGAGGATAATGGAGCTTTTGTCACAGGTGCCAACTTTAATAGCGCCAGTTGGTGCTTGACTCCCCTCTGCACCAGCCCTGCCCTGAATCTCACCCTTCCCCATCCCCCCTCACCGGCCCCTCCCCACCATATCCAACCCTGTTCCGCGAAAAGTCCCCCCCAACCATGTCCCCCCCTGCCCCATTTGACTCCTTCCCCAAATCCCTGCCCTGGCCCCGCCTCCTCCCCTGAGCGCACCATGTTCCCACTCCCTCCCAGAGCTTGCTACTGATATTTGGTGGTGGCAAGCACTGGGAGGTAGGCAGAGGAGTTGGGATGCAGTGCACTCAGGGGAGGAGGCAGAGGTGTAGGAGGAGGTGAGGTGGGGCAGGGCGGGCAGCTTGGCTGCCAGTGGGTGCAGAGCACCCACCTAATTTTTCCCCATGAGTGCTCCAGCCCCGGAGCACCCATGGAGTCGGTGCCTATGCTTTTTGTCATTCCCAGCATGCTGCCCAGATCTTAAACTATTTTACTGCATCCCACCCTGGAGACTAACCTAGAAATTATCTAATGGCATCAGTGCTTAATTTGTAATGAAAGGGGTGCTGTGGCTCAAGCAATGAGGTGCTAGGGCTCAAGCAATTTCTTTACTTTCATAACTGATGCAGCAATCCCAGAGGTGCTGGAGCCCAGCCGCGGCAAGCCCTGGCACAAATGAAGCACTGAATAGCATTAGCAAGAAAACCTTTAAGCCCTGTCAATGATTTTAACAGAGCTGACATATTTCATCAGGTGCTGATCTGCTGAGATTCCCTAATAAATACAGGAATTAAGCCATGTATAAAATGTCAAAGGGTGGTTATACAGAATGCTGTAAGAGGTAGGATGTTGGACATCCTATTACAATTGCTGATTAATGGGAATACTTGGTAGAGTGCAATTCGGACAATAAGTGCCTCTTGCTTTCACTCGATCTTTACTTTGTCTTCTTTAAGCAACTTTCAAAACAGCAAGATCTGAACAATTGTAACTGACCCCACCATCAACCTCAGCCTGGACCAGTCTACACGGGAGGTCCACTTCCCAGACACCACCATGCAAATAAGTGATGGTCACATTAACACCACCCTATACCGAAAACCTACCGACTGCTATGCCTACCTTCATGCCTCCAGCTTCCATCCCGGGCACATCACACGATCCATTGTCTACAGCCAAGCACTGAGGTACAACCGCATCTGTGAGGTAGCACCCGCATCTGTTCTAACCCCTCAGACAGAGACCAATATCCTACAAAATTCCACCAAGCATTCTCACAACTACAATACCCGCACGGAGGAAATAAGGAAACAGATCACAGAGCCAGACGTGTACCAACAGCCTCCTCTTGCGCAAGACCAAACCCAAAAAGAAAACCAAAAGGCCTCCCTGCCAATACAACATACAGCCCAGTAAAACCCCTCCATGCATCATCAGGGATTACAACCATACTTGACAGACGATCCCACACTTTCACAGGCACCTTGGGTGGCAGGCAGTCCTTCGCCCACAGGCAACCTCCAAACTGAAACATATTCTCACCAGTAACTGCACACGCGCACCATAGTAACCTAGCTCAGACCAATCCATGCACCACCTCGATGCCCAACTCTGCCCACATTTACAACAGTGAACCATCACAGGACCTAACCATACCATCACTGGTTCATTCACGCTGTGTCATGGTTAATAGAATTCCCAAATCTGGACCTTAGCGTCCAAAGAATTGGGTATCGCCCAGCATGAAAGCTCTAAGCTTAATTACCAGCTTAGATCTGATAGGCTGCCACCAACCAGGAATTTCAGTGCCTGTACACTTGGTCCCCCAAAACTTCCCTGTGGGACCCCAAGACTCAGATGCCCTGAGTCTCCTAACAAAGGGAAATAAACCATTCCCCCCACCTCTCTCCACCAGAATTTCCTCTCTGGGCTAACCTGAGAGTTACTGATGCAACCTCTTTACATCACAATACCAAGAAGCATGTCTCCTCTCTTCCACAAAGAGACAAACCCAAAGACAAGGAAACAGAAAAGATTCTCTCTCTCTTCCCCCTTAGCTTCTTCCCGCCCTGGGACACTAGGAGAGTTAAACACAGAGAGCAGTTTTTCCCTCCCCCTGTCTTTCCTTTCTCCCACCAATTTCCTGGTGGGTCAAACGAGAAAAAAAAAATCAACAGGTCTTAAAAAGCAAACTTTTTAAAAAAAAAAAGAAAGAATAGAATAACAGTTCTCTGTAATCTAGATGGTAAGATACAGGGTTTTCAACTTATAGAAAATGAATAAACAATAGAAAAGGGATAAACAGCCTTATCCAAAAACAATACAATTTAAAGTACTTATAGCCAAATACACATAAAGACTCCACCAGCCAGATACACAGATGCAAAATACAGCAAACAATTTAAAAGACTATACTTTTGCTACCTTTGTACTTACAACTGGAAACAGAAGATTAGAAGGACTGGAAATAGATCCTCTCATAGCTGAGAGAGCACAGAACAGACAAAGACCCAAGACCAAGAAAACACCCACAAATTCCCTCCCTTAAGCTTTGAAAAATCCGGTTTCCTGATTGGTCCTCTTGTCAGGTGTTTGGTTCCCTTTGTTAACCCTTTCAGGTAAAAAGAAACATTAACCCTTAGCTAACAGTCCTACGGAAGGATATCTACAAATCAGATATCAGGATGCAATATACAAACGTGCAGGAGAAACTTCACCTCCTGGCCACACTATAGCAGCCTAAGGTGCCATCTCTGCAGCAAAACATAACCTCAGACCAACTTCAAGAAACGCTGATTTCATTATCGCTGCACATTTGACACCATCAGGTCAGGATTAAATAGAAGAACTCGTGAATGGCTGCCAACAACCAGTTTCTTCTTCCCCCTTGGTTTTTCACCCTCAACTTCTAGAAGAGGGCCTCCTCTCCCGATTGAATAACCTCCTTATCTTTAGCTTACCCTACACATATTATATGCCTGGAAATTTTCCACTACGTGGATCTGACGAAGTGGGTATTCACCCACGAAAGCTGATGCTCCAAAACGTCTGTTACTCTATAAGGTGCCACAGGATTCTTTGCTGCTTTTACAGATCCAGACTAACATGGCTACCTCTCTGATACAAAGGACGCTATTTCTATCCCAGCTACCGATCTTGGTGTCAATCGTGATGGAAATTAGGGGACTGTGTTGGTGCTGCATGCCTGAACTGTGGCGGGGGCAGGCAGGCTGAGCTGATTTGAAGATAATCCTCTGGAAGTCCCCAGCCTGGTTCTTTTGTGGTGGAGAAAAGAACATACCTCGAGGAGGACTGGTCTAGTGCAGTATTTGCTATTGGACGAGCATGAATTATCTAGCATATTAACTAGGCTACCTGATGATACTGTTGTGGTATTAAGATTATGATGAAGTAATAAATCAGAGCACTCAGTCCTGTGTAGACATCTTTGTACTGAATGTCTAAATTAGTTGATTATTTCGCTAAAACCAGATAAATACATCATAGTGCAGGTGACAGATTCCTTATCATGACATGATGAACCATTAAGAAGCAAAAGGGAGAGGCAGAATTCACCATTCCCTGGGCTGCTGCTGTTTCTGCAGCCCAGGTTCCCCCTCCTGCGGCATTATCAGAAAGAGGAACTGTCTATCTTCAACTAGGACATAAAGGAGTACTTAGTGACATGGATGCTTTTTAAAAGGTAAAGAAATATTTTAAAAGGTCCAGAATGGTTTTGATAATCTTCCTGACCTCCCCTAATAACAAATGTCATATTAGAAAAAAATACTACTCAGACACTTTAAGTGATGATTGTTGTAGCTATAAGGAGACTGACTACTGGATAACTGGATTTTAACACAACGGAGGCCATGACACTGCAGTACCAAGCTACAAATCCATTAAATCCTGTATATATAAATCAGTGCAAAGCTATTATATATATCACTGATGTATCCAGTCTCAAATGTGATAACAAAAACATAAAAGAAGGCTAACTACATGCGTAAACATTTTATGTTTCCTGTTTTGTGCAAGTGCTATCAAAACTTTAAAATGGTAAGTAAAGTTTGGATCTCAGATGAAGGTTAATTCCTTACTGGGAGAAAAATAGCTTGTTGTAGACATAAAATATACCACATCTTAATGTAATATAATTACAAGTGTGTTCATTCTTAGAATGCAAATGCAAAGTATATTTTATAAGCTTACATTTGTAGCTTTCAGATGTCCAACAAAATATACCAGATTCACATTCTCTGCAGAACAGTTTCTCTCCATTTGAAACAGTTGCAAATCCCAAATGATCAAAAATCATGAGTCAGACCCAATCCCCCAATTATGAGATTAGCATACAAATCATTAGATGTTTTAAAATCAGTTCTGTTTGGGGGGCGGGGGGAGGTTGTTTTGTGTTATGATTTTTGATCCTTTAGAAGAAAGCAGCCCACCCTCAATCTATGTATGATCATTTCAGGTTCATAATCATCCTTAAATACACACACAGAAATACGGGCCTGCCCAATGGCTAGTGCAGAGAGGGACTTCACTTGTTCTATCTAATTCCCTGTGGGGATAGCAAAAGCCATTCTAGCTCCACCCCATTCCCTTAGCACCATCCTATCTCTTTTTACTCCCAATACACCTCCTTAATCACTCACATCTCCCTCTGCATGCTCCCTCAGATTCTTTTCTTCCCCATGTGGCTCCTATGCTCATTTGCTTACTCTGCATATTATCCTTCCCTTTCCTTTGCCCTCCTTCCCCTCTTATTCTCTCTCTCTGGCACCCTTTATTCCCCCTGTAACCTAAGTTTCCATCATTTCTCCCACAATGTCTTTCCTCTGAGTTTCCTGTCCAGTTTTTTAACCATATAGCATAAGAGACAGCCATCCTCTCTGAGGGCAATCTGGCTTCAGTCCCATCAAGAGCCATGGGAAATGATAGCTCTCACTACTCATTTCTGTACTTACTCTTTGCTTGAAGGTTTGTTTGTTTTTTTTTAAAAACCATGGGACAAATTCTTTTTCTTTCTTACAATACATGAGACACACATTTTTCCCATTGTAAAAATATATAAATATCCTCTTTTAAAGCACATACATATAAAGCACAAGGCTATAGCAAAAATGGCTGAAATCTGAAGTGTAGCAAGAGCATTCTATTCACTAAGAGTTGCATGATTTATCTATCTTTGGGGGAAACCAAACTCAACTTATAAGCATATAAGCAAGTTTTGAGTATGCACAGCGGGTGTCCATTAAGTTTTTTTAGCACAGCATAATAAAGCACTGAACCTTCTTCAAAACACAGTGTTAAATCCTGGCTCCACTGAAATTAATGCTAAAACACCTATTGACTTAATTAGGGCAATAATATCATTTGCAATGTATATTATCTGTGCTTGCCCTGGCACAGGAGCTGCTACTGGGACAGGAAAATAAAAAAATATATAAAATAAAATTAAACAAGAAGAAAAGCAAA
This sequence comes from Chelonoidis abingdonii, assembly GCF_003597395.2. Taxonomy (NCBI): domain Eukaryota; kingdom Metazoa; phylum Chordata; order Testudines; family Testudinidae; genus Chelonoidis; species Chelonoidis abingdonii. The sequence goes on along the minus strand of NC_133771.1, from coordinate 59,482,490 downwards.
AATCCTCCTACCTTTAGACTAAGCATAGAAAATCATAGGCATCGGGGGAAAAAACAAAGATTCAGTGGAATCTGCAGTCTGTCTGCAATTTTTACTATATTATACAAATCATACGCTTTTTGTTTGAAAACAAAATTGTTTATCTTTTTTTCAATGCAGCTATTCACCTCTCATAGTGTAAATAGGGGTTCTGCTGCCCTGTTGACCCAGCCTTACAGAAATCTGTCTCCAGCAGAAGTGGGATCTTACCCCTCTTTCACTATCTCATCAAAATGTGCACTTAAACCTAACTGGAACCAGTAGAATACTACCATTATTAAGCACATATATTTGTTTTCCTTGCTTTTTTTTGTTAAAATGAAGAACTTGGGTGCAAAACGCCTATATTATTACAGCATTGGAGGTGAAAGTTAAAATCACAATAAATGCACAGTAAAACTCAATAAAAGCAAAAGTCGAAATTTCAGCAGCAATATTAACATTGCATAATTGCAAACTGTAGTATTTTCTATACATGTCTTTTAATATATTTCTTTTTACAAGGTGAAATGGATACCTTAGAAAATAAAGGATGTACAGCATGTCCATATTAACACTGATATTTGAATGTGGCAATCCTTTAATTTTTGCAACTTCGATTTTGCAACTTTTATGTTATATTAAGAAAATCTGTTTTGCAATTATTTATTTTTAGCTTCACATTTTGTACATAGATTTGTCTGTCAAAATTATTTTTAAAATGTAAAAAACCAGGAAGAAATATCAGTGGTGACATACAACAGAGCAATCTTTCACGGCTTCAACATATTATACATACATCCTGATCCTAGAGATTCAGTGCCAAAACTTCCAGGACTTAATGGGTGAAGGATTTGAATAATTAAATTTACACAAAAGTGACTTTTGATCTTGACCTATGAATTTATCCATAAATGAAGAAAGCCAGAAAACTTCTATACTATGACATAACATGTATGAGGCCAATATACCAGGCAATGACAATCCTGTAACATAGATGTGGGCTCCTCAGTACTTTAAACTAAGGCAGCATGAATTACTTTCTTTTAGTAATTTTATACATTTAGTGTTTTACAGGTGACATTTAAAGTAGCAGCAGGTGCACCGGAATCAATTTGACTAAGAGAGAAGGTTGCTGCATCAATCCTACCTTTCTGTTTCAGAAGCGGAGTCTTTCCTAGTCTGCTTTTGGCTGTTATATCTTTCCAGTTTTCTGGACTGTCTGTGAAATGAGATGTCAAAAAAAATGAAACAAGAAGGAAAGAGACAGGGAATATGAAGAATAAAGCTTTAATTATGTATTATAATGATAATGAAAAGTAGTTGACAGATGGAAAATGAACAGCTATCTTTATGAATGGGTTGTTGAATTAGTAGTTTAAATCACAAGATCCTTTTCTATTATAGCATTAAATTAGTTCAGGCTTGCTGGCGTGAAGGCAGTGGGTTGCCAAACAGGAGACCTCACTCAATGCTAGAGAAGAGAAAGATAATTAGTTCAGACTCTTGGAGTAGGTAGGTAGTTGCATCACTTTTTAACAAGACTTCTCACAGGATTAGAAATGACCCCTACAGTAGCTTCTAGGTCCTCCCTTGACAAGAAAATAGGGCTGCAAGAAAGAGCAGTTGCAGAAAGGACTGGGAAGTGATAGAACACTCAAATGTACATCTGAAAAATGTTTTAAAATCACTTTTTCAAGTAACGAAGAAAATAAAATATTGTAATGAAGTTCAACTATAAATTACACTGTATATTAGTAAAACCTTGTCTTATTTTACTGTACTAAGCTCGCTAAAATTTTTGGAAAACTTCTAACAATTCAATAATTCTTTCTATTAAATATTAACTGGTTGGTATCAGAACATATGTCTAAACCCATTTTTAAAAAATATGTAATTGAGTCATGTAAATTTAGTTAGCTTCCTTATACCTTTTCCATATATATCTTTCACAAAGAGCCAGAAGAGAGCTGAAATTTGGTTTGTTTCCCAATTTCCAACAGTCAACTCTTTACCTGATTATATAAAACGTGCATTTGCTGGGCCATAGTTTGTCTATCTTAACCTAGCTGAAAGCTAGATCAGCTATTCCTTAAGCAGTAGAGTTGGTCTGATTTTCAGTGACTTTGCTATGGGCATTTCACTAGTCACCTTTTGGGGCTGGGAAAGAATTTTCCCATCACTGGCCTGCGTGGTTTGTAGGGCTTAGCTTCCTCTCAGCAGCTCAGGGAGCTGGTGAACAGGGTAGGTTGTAGGGTGCTCATGTTGTCACTATCTGACAAGTGTCCAGTGCAGGTACTTGTTCAGTAGGGGATCCTAATAAACTGGACTTGGAATTAGTATTAGCGAAGAGTGTCCCTTAAAGAAGATGAGGAAGGAGGCTGGGTCTCCTACTACCTGGAAGGGAGAGGATTTCCTCCACACCCTCAACCTTTGTATGAGGAGAGTGCCATGGGGTCCCAGCAACAGTGTTTGGAGGAGATTAAAAGTTTTGGGGGTGAACACTGGTGGACCTTCAATGGATGAATTACTGCAGGATAGTTTCCCAGATGTGTTACTAAAGTTGCCATCATTAAACCATATTCCTAGTGTTTTACCTTTCTTCCTGTGATGTCCAGGCCGATGAACAGTCATTTCAAGCCTGCAAAATTATGTAAATGACATCAAGTTTGCAGGAAAATTCTCCTGCACACTAGTACTATTCTTTGTGTCTGAACTGGCTGTTATAATTTGTGTCAAATAAAAATACTTCTATAGAGAAGAATATGGAGATACCAGGGCAACTTCTGCACTGTTATGGCAATGTCATTGAGGCCAAAACGTGGCTCCTGTGGATAGCTCAGTGGTTTGAGTATTGGCCTGCTAAACCCATGGTTGAGTTCTTGAGGGGGCCACTTAGAGATCTGGGGCAAAATCAGTACTTGGTCCTGCTAGTGAAGGCAGGGGGCTGGACTCAATGACCTTTCAGGGTCCCTTCCAGCTCTTTGAAATAGGTATATTTTCATGAAGTTGAGGGATT